>NC_057807.1:697581906-697932089 GCF_018294505.1 Triticum aestivum
AGTTTATTTTTAGTAAATGTTTATTTAAACTAGTTGAATTAATATATATATATATATATATATATATATATATATAGAACTAGTTTATTTTTAGTAAATGCTTTGTTGAACTAGTTGAATTAATATATATATATAGAACTAGTTTATTTTTAGTAAATGCATTTTTGAACTAGTTGAATTAATATATAGAACTAGTTTATTTTTAGTATATGCTTAGTTTGAACTAGTTGAATTAATATAACTAGTTTATTTTTAGTAAATGTTTAGTTGAACTAGTTCAATTAATATATATATGTATATATAGATATATATATATATATATATATATATATAGAACTAGTTTATTTTTAGTAAATGCTTTGTTGAACTAGTTGAATTAATATATAGAACTAGTTTATTTTTAGTATATGCTTAGTTTGAACTAGTTGAATTAATATAACTAGTTTATTTTTAGTAAATGTTTAGTTGAACTAGGTGAATTAATATATATATATAGAACTAGATTATTTTTAGTAAATGCTTAGTTGAACTAGTTGAATTAATATATAGAACTAGTTTATTTTTAGTATATGCTTAGTTTGAACTAGTTGAATTAATATAATTAGTTTATTTTTAGTAAATGTTTAGTTGAACTAGTTGAATTAATATATATATATAGAACTAGTTTATTTTTAGTAAATTCTTAGTTGAACTAGTTGAATTAATATATATAACTAGTTTATTTTTAGTATATGCTTAGTTTGAACTAGTTGAATTAATATAACTAGTTTATTTTTAGTAAATGTCTAGTTGAACTAGTTGAAATAATATATATATATATATATAGAACTAATTTATTTTTAGTAAATGCTTAGTTGAACTAGTTGAATTAATATATAGAACTAGTTTATTTTTAGTATATGCTTAGTTTGAACTAGTTGAATTAATATAACGAGTTTATTTTTAGTAAATGTTTAGTTGAACTAGTTGAATTAATATATATATAGAGCTAGTTTATTTTTAGTAAATGCTTTGTTGAACTAGTTGAATTAATATATAGAACTAGTTTATTTTTAGTATATGCTTAGTTTCAACTAGTTGAATTAATATAATTAGTTTATTTTTAGTAAATGTTTAGTTGAACTAGTTGAATTAATATATATATATATATATATATATATAGTTTATTTTTAGTAAATGCTTGGTTGAACTAGTTGAATTAATATATAGAACTAGTTTATTTTTAGTATATGCTTAGTTTGAACTAGTTGAATTAATATAACTAGTTTATTTTTAGTAAATGTCTATTTAAACTAGTTGAATTAATATATATATATATATATATATATATATATATATATATATATATAGAACTAGTTTATTTTTAGTAAATGCTTTGTTGAACTAGTTGAATTAATATATATAACTAGTTTATTTTTAGTATATGCTTAGCTTGAACTAGATGAATTAATATACCTAGTTTATTTTTAGTAAATGTTTAGTTGAACTAGTTGAATTAATACATATATATATATAGAACTAGTTTATTTTTAGTAAATTCTTAGTTGAACTAGTTGAATTAATATATAGAACTAGTTTATTTTTAATATATGCTTAGTTTGAACTAGTTGAATTAATATAACTAGTTTATTTTTAGTAAATGTTTGGTTGAACTAGTTGAATTAATATATATATATATATATATATATATATATATATATATATATATATATATATATATATATATATAGAACTAGTTTATTTTTAGTAAATTTTTAGTTGAACTAGTTGAATTAATATATAGAACTAGTTTATTTTTAGTATATGCTTAGTTTGAACTAGTTGAATTAATATAACTAGTTTATTTTTAGTAAATGTTTAGTTGTACTAGTTGAATTAATATATATATATAGAACTAGTTTATTTTTAGTAAATGCATTTTTGAACTAGTTGAATTAATATATAGAACTAGTTTATTTTTAGTATATGCTTAGTTTGAACTAGTTGAATTAATATAACTAGTTTATTTTTAGTAAATGTTTAGTTGAACTAGTTCAATTTATATATATATATATATATATATATATATATATATATATATATATATATATATATAGAACTAGTTTATTTTTAGTAAATGCTTTGTTGAACTAGTTGAATTAATATATAGAACTAGTTTATTTTTAGTATATGCTTAGTTTGAACTAGTTGAATTAATATAACTAGTTTATTTTTAGTAAATGTTTAGTTGAACTAGGTGAATTAATATATATATATATATATATAGAACTAGATTATTTTTAGTAAATGCTTAGTTGAACTAGTTGAATTAATATATAGAACTAGTTTATTTTTAGTATATGCTTAGTTTGAACTAGTTGAATTAATATAATTAGTTTATTTTTAGTAAATGTTTAGTTGAACTAGTTGAATTAATATATATATATATATAGAACTAGTTTATTTTTAGTAAATTCTTAGTTGAACTAGTTGAATTAATATATATAACTAGTTTATTTTTAGTATATGCTTAGTTTGAACTAGTTGAATTAATATAACTAGCTTATTTTTAGTAAATGTCTAGTTGAACTAGTTGAAATAATATATATATATATATAGAACTAATTTATTTTTAGTAAATGCTTAGTTGAACTAGTTGAATTAATATATAGAACTAGTTTATTTTTAGTATATATGCTTAGTTTGAACTAGTTGAATTAATATAACGAGTTTATTTTTAGTAAATGTTTAGTTGAACTAGTTGAACTAATATATATATAGAGCTAGTTTATTTTTAGTAAATGGTTTGTTGAACTAGTTGAATTAATATATAGAACTAGTTTATTTTTAGTATACGCTTAGTTTGAACTAGTTGAATTAATATAACTAGTTTATTTTTAGTAAATGTTTAGTTGAACTAGTTGAATTAATATATATATATATATATATATATATATATATAACTAGTTTATTTTTAGTAAATGCTTGGTTGAACTAGTTGAATTAATATATAGAACTAGTTTATTTTTAGTATATGCTTAGTTTGAACTAGTTGAATTAATATAACTAGTTTATTTTTAGTAAATGTTTATTTAAACTAGTTGAATTAATATATATATATATATATAGAACTAGTTTATTTTTAGTAAATGCTTTGTTGGACTAGTTGAATTAATATATATAACTAGTTTATTTTTAGTATATGCTTAGCTTGAACTAGATGAATTAATATACCTAGTTTATTTTTAGTAAATTTTTAGTTGAACTAGTTGAATTAATACATATATATATATAGAACTAGTTTATTTTTAGTAAATTCTTAGTTGAACTAGTTGAATTAATATATAGAACTAGTTTATTTTTAATATATGCTTAGTTTGAACTAGTTGAATTAATATAACTAGTTTATTTTTAGTAAATGTTTGGTTGAACTAGTTGAATTAATATATATATATATATATATATATATATATATATATATATATATATATAGAACTAGTTTATTTTTAGTAAATTCTTAGTTGAACTAGTTGAATTAATATATAGAACTAGTTTATTTTTAGTATATGCTTAGTTTGAACTAGTTGAATTAATATAACTAGTTTATTTTTAGTAAATGTTTAGTTGAACTAGGTGAATTAATATATATATATATATAGAACTAGTTTATTTTTAGTAAATGCTTAGTTGAACTAGTTGAATTAATATATAGAACTAGTTTATTTTTAGTATATGCTTAGTTTGAACTAGTTGAATTAATATAATTAGTTTATTTTTAGTAAATGTTTAGTTGAACTAGTTGATTAATATATATATATATATATATATATAGAACTAGTTTATTTTTAGTAAATTCTTAGTTGAACTAGTTGAATTAATATATATAACTAGTTTATTTTTAGTATATGCTTAGCTTGAACTAGATGAATTAATATAACTAGTTTATTTTTAGTAAATGTTTAGTTGAACTAGTTGAATTAATATATATATATATAGAACTAGTTTATTTTTAGTAAATGCTTTGTTGAACTAGTTGAATTAATATATAGAACTAGTTTATTTTTAGTAATGTTTAGTTGAACTAGTTGAATTAATATATATATATATATATATATATATATATATATATATATAGAACTAGTTTATTTTTAGTAAATGCTTTAAACTAATTGAATTAATATAACTAGTTTATTTTTAGTAAATGCTTAGTTGAATTAATAGAAGTAGTTGAATTAATTGAATTAGTAAGTGATTAATGCTTCGCCTAATATTAACAAATGGAAATGTCGTCTTACGACGGAAAAAATTTCATTATGTGCGAATACTGTGAAGACCAGCGCGGCTAGTGCGACAGAAATTTCGTTGTTGATGGTAGGCGATTTAGCATTAAGCTGGATGAGACTTTTGAATTCGATACACTAAGTCACAACGACAAGTCTGTTTTCGTAGTTAAGCATGACTTATATATGCTTCATTTGCCTGACTTATAATTTTTAATTTTCACTATTCTACTAGCGCATCCCGTACCATGCAAGAATTTTTGTCTTGGATAAGATAGGTTTCAAAGATATGGAAACTATGGAGGTAAAGAGAGCTTACCTGAAAACTGAGCATGATGGTTATACTTTCAATGTTAAAGTATACAATGCACACACGTACACCTATTTTGAATGCAAAACTTGGCAAGCACTATGCAAGGCTTATGCATTTGAGCCTGGTATGGTTATCACCTTTGATATTCGTCCGGAAAATGATATTCTAATAGAGACATATGGGTCGATGTGCAGACGCCTCCAGTTCTACCATTATGTGAGTTCTTCTCAACTATATTTTTGTCTTTGATATTGCTTATTCAAAAATAACTGACAACTAATTTCTATTGACAGCTTATCTCCATTCAACCAAACATGCCCGGCGCTTGGTAGACAGGACCTACTACTGTCCCGGAGCTGAACTAAACTGCGAGGAGATAAGTCATTATGTTTCATGGCTTGAGAATCTTCATACTGTCAAGACAAATTTTCTTCCTGCACTTAGAAATGTTAGTACTCAAAACGTGCGACCAATAGTGATGGTATTGAACTACGGTCACATCTATTTAGGAATGATGGTAAGATATTTACTATTTGTCCTCAGTGCATATTTTGCATACATAATTTTTTTGCTAAACTTTCATTGCTAAGTATATTAATTAAGTACTATACGATGTTCTTCAACAGGGACTCCCGATGACAGTTGTGCCTCAGGGGATCGAGACTAAAGGTCAGATGTCAATTGTTAGCTTACGGCCAAGATATCCTGCATTGCACATGAATGCATTCAGGATTTCTAGAAGCGATGAATGCTTAATAGTGAAAGATTGGAGGTAAATTGTTAATGATCGTAGAGAAGTACTAGGGGGCAGCAATGAGAAGCGCAGCCCACGATTAGGAGACAGGTTCATCGGCATGCTTCAGTATGATCAATCAGGAGAGCTATACATGTTCTATGCTATTTTACCAGAGAGAGAGTAGCTAGTAGGAGTGATTTAGCTAGTTCTTCAAGCTGCACTTAATTAGTACTTGTCCTTTCATGTCCGTGTTCTTCGTTCTGAACTTAAGTGATTTCCTTTTGTGGTGTTATATATGAACGCTTATAATATCATGACAATCATGTTGAACTCGATCGATAATATTTTTGCTTCTGGTACAAGTGAATGTTTCTTCTTTAAGCTAGTAGTGCTGGTGGTGATTAGATAGCTAGTTAATTATTATATCATTTAATGAAAGAAACCGCAGATTAGTTTCAGCTGGATGGATCCTACCTAAGTGATCAAGTATATGCCATATTCGTATATATTATAGTTGATTAAGTATAATATGGATATGGCATATACTCTAGCTAGCTAGCTATAGAGATATCCAATAATGCATCCAGTCGAAACTAATCCACGGTACTTTCACGTAATGATTTAACAACTCATTATAATGTAAAACAATCACTAACTTAAATTGAAAACACAAAATTAAAGAAAAATTAAAAAAAACACCCAAACATTTAGTACCGGTTGGTGTTACCAACCGGTACTAATGCCCTCCACGCAAATGGGCCTGGCTCGTGCCACGTGGTGGCACTTTAGTGCCGGTTCGTGACGAACCGGTACTAAAGGGAGGGGACCTTTAGTCCCCACTCTTTAGTGCCGGTTGGCGTACCGGCACTAAAGACCGTTACGAACCGGCACTAAAGGCCAGTTCTGCACTAGTGTGCGTTTTCAGAAAGGTGTTGAATTCAAATTTAAGTAACACTTTCCCATTTTCTTTCATCACGAGCACAAAAGCAGCAAACATAATTAGTTGGAATTGATCTTGGCTGCAGCTTGAGCACCAGCCTATAAACAATTGTGGGCAATTCACTGGCAATTATTTCATCTTGTTCGTGTATTGTACATACCATATTCACTTGCAGTCTTTTTGCATGTTTACTAACCGGGTTAGGCAAAAAGAAAGTATGTTTGTCAGCTCAATATAAATAGAGTGAACAAATATGAAAAACATGAATCTTTTTTAGGAGAACAAAACATGAATGCACACCCACAAAATCTGGGGCCCCCTATTTTTTGTGTAAGTACTTCTACTATTTATATCAGTTCTAGTCAGGGGATCAAAGACTGAAATGTTTAACTGCAAAGAGAAAAAAAAGGCAGCCAACAAAGGCACATTGCAATGATTGCCCAACTTGTTGAATTAGTTTATTTGTTGTCCTTCCTTGAACTTGTGCATCCTTGGCCCTTAAATTTCCATGATGTCTTCTAAATATCAGAAAGGGGATATTGATATATTTTCTGTGAAAGAATCACAAGTATCTTTGGAAAATCAAAATAAAGATTCTAATGTCGATGGTAATTTTCACAACATTCATGTTGAGAATATTAAAATGTTTTCTTTTGGTACGATGTAATTCTTTGAGATATTTGTACTAATGCAATGATTAATAACATATTTTAATCACCTAACTGATTTTCTTATGCATGGAGCCTAAATTGTGATTTCGTTCGGGGCCCTGATTTCTGGGGTACGGTCCTGAATGAATATCAACCTAAAGGGTGACGATTTTTCATTCAACATCAACCATGAATCTTGCAAATGAAAAAAAATGAACCGTATGAAGGTATATGTTTTAAGTATGAGCAATCAAAAGGCACACACTAAAAAAGAAATACTTCTATGCTATCCGTGGAAAAAGGAATTGCACATTTGCGTAGATGAGAGTTAAAATGTACTGTATCATACTATTGTTTAACGATTTGCATATATTTTTATACTATATTTTTTTTTGAGACAGAGTTGACACAACAGCACGGAGTTGGAGTTGGGATTGGAATTGGTTGAGGAGCCCAGCCCAGTGTCACTGCCACTCCGGCTCATATCATACGGTTCATACCTGTTGGACCGAGCTGGTTGAACCCAGCCGTCCCTCTTCCACACCGCACGGAACGGGAGCAGGCTCCGACTTTTCTTTTCCCCACCGAAACCCTCGCCGCCTCCACCGATACCAATACCATGCAGCCGCCGGCCCCCGTACCAACGCTGCCGGACGAGCTCATCGAGGAGGTCTTCCTCCGCTTTCCGCCGGACGAGCCCGCGTGTCTCGTGCGCGCCTCCCTCTCCAGCAAGCTCTGGCTCTGCCTCCTCTTCGGCCCTGCCTTCCGCCGCCGCTACCGTGACTTCCATGGAGCTCCCCCCATGCTGGGCTTCGGTTATTCATGCCGTGAGAGGGAAGAGCCCGTCCCGCGCTTCGTATCCACCACGAAATTCGGCGCCTGCATTCCGGACGATGACGTGTGGGACCATGAGTACGCTCCGTCTCCGTGGGACTGCCGCCATGGCCGGGTTCTCTTCGGGGCTAGTTGTTTCCCCAGGGTGTTCGTCGTTTGGGACCCTATGACCGGCTGCCTGACGCAGCTGGCAGCTCCCAAAGGTTACGCCAACCAATGGGCCGCGGTGCTATGTGCCGAGAGGGACTGTGACCACCACACGTGTCACAAGGGCACATTCCGGGTGGTCTTCATCGCCCTGCACAATACCGGTAGTGGTTGTGTCGCTTACGAGTGCCTATCCTCGGCTGAGTGGAGCATGCCATACTCCCGTCGTCATTGTGTGGAGTGGATTGAGACATGCGATGGTCTTCATCATCTCCCGGATGATGCATGCATTGAGCCAAGGCCCCCTGCCCTCGTTGAAGACGCACTTCACTTCGTGCTTGCATTTCTTGATGATGACCGCGTGGCAATTCTCAAGTACGACTTGAGCTCTAAAGACTTATCACTGATTGATGCGCAGTTGGCGGATGCTAACATTGCTACTACTACTATCCTCATGGCAATGGAGGATGGCAGCTTGGGGTTTGCATACATGGACGGGTCAACCTTCTACATGTGGTCAATGCAGATGAGTTTCGATGGAGTCTCGGCATGGGGTTATCGTACAGCCATCAAACTCAAGGAGATTCTTCCGATTCAAAATCCGAAGGAAAAACTTCAACTGATTGGATCTGTGGAGGGCGGGGACACCATTTACGTGAACACAATAGACCTGGGCATCTACGAGGTTAATGTCAAGTCGTTACTGTGGAAGAAACTATGGAAGAATGAAAATATATGTGCCTTGATTCCATACATGAGTTTCTAGAATCGACAAGGTATATTTGTATATATGTATATGTTCTTTCTTTCCTGATCTGGGAACAATTCTTAAGTGATACTCCGTATAAGTTAGTCAAACAAAACATTGAATGTCTAATTAGATTGAAAGTTATATTTGAAATATGTGTGAGAGAATTTTGAGTGCTATGCAATTAAAACTAACTATGTTTACTTAATTGGCAACTTATATAGTATCATGTCATCTCCTTTCTTGGAATTACACTGACAAATCTACATTTGCAGAAAGGGCGATCCCCAGCGATGCGGCGCATTGACAATATATGGCTGAATATGTCGTTGGTGTGGGTAAGAAGGTGAATGGATTGCATTGTAATGAACCTCAACTTCTTGCAACCATGATCTCCTTTGTTAAATTTGCTTGAAAATGGACCTGTAGTTAAAGAACTACAATTTGCTCTCCCAACTTTGGTCTATTCTCTAAGTTCATCTCTCCGAAAAGAGGTACCCTAGATGAGCAGATGGTGACAATGACATGTCTACAGCTAGTGGTTTTCTGTCCCTGAACAAATGATGATGGTTTCTGCATGTTGACTCACCGATATTTTGTAATTAATCTTGTGAACCTACATGCCAAGTGTGGTGAACTGACAGGCTGACAGGATATGAGCTGCATGGCTGCCTGTAGATCTCACAGAGCTTTGATTGCTTCAGGTGCTGCACAAACTCTTATATATTTGTTTTTTATTTGTTGCATCTTTTTTTGACTATAAGAGGAGTCAACTGTAAACTACACTGTCCATACTGTGAGATGGAAGATGTTTGATCACAGTGGAAGGCTATATTGATCATTGCAGTTGTTTTGGTTTATCATATTTATACACTGATTACAGTGATTTTCCTTATTTATGTAACTCGAAATCATGAACACAATTCTCTGTGCTTTTTAGAAGTTCATCATCCATGGGTACAACGAACCGCAGTTCGAGTTAGCTGATATTCTGCATGTCATGTAGAAATTAAAGCTTGATATACACGACCTGCCTGGGTCTCTTCCATATTTTCTCTAAGTGGTTTCTTTACAGTTGGGTATATATTTTGATCTTTTTATTTGCACATTGCAAGAGAATTTGTAGCCAGAAAATAAATGATGAGAGCGATAGATAGTGCATGATTATGTAGTATCAGTTTCATGCGTTTCACTGTATTCCTCTAAATACAGAGCTCAAAGCCTAAGCTCCCGTTTTGCCTTTTATGCTGATGACAGTTCAAAATTCCAGCATGTACCTTCTCCCACCCAAGAAGAAAATTTGTTACCCTATGGGATGTATTTCACTCACTTATAGTATAGGTAAAGCAGAATTTATAGAGTTACTACAAAAGAAGGTGGAAATTTGTTTATACACACGCACCCAAAACAAGGATGATTGTGTGGACTTGACAAGAGAAAGCAAGCTGTGAATTGTGTATCATTACAAAAGTGTTGATGCTGGAACGCGTCACACGAACACGTCGATGTGTACCCGCGGCGCCGAGGGAGATGCTCCGCAACTCACACCGCGGGAGGCCGACTTCCAGCGCGATACGCAAGACAGCAAGCCGGCGCTTTTGGGACCAGACGCCCCGCTCGCCCGGGAGGGACCCCGTCAGGGCTCGCGGCGACGATTGGCTGCTCGAGGTCGGCCTTACCGCCCCTAGAGCCTCGTGGATTCGCAACCTCCAATCTTGAAGAACGACGAAGAACGAGAAGAAAGATATAAGGGGAGAGATAAAAGTAGATGAACACGAAAAAGTATTAGATGTGTTAATTCGATTGGTGTTGTTCAATCGGCCGTCACCCCTTAGGTATATAAGAGGCGGCTGGACTTCCCGTGCAAGGAAAAGGATTGGATTCACGTCCAAAACCATAGTCAAATTTGGATTGGTTTTGTCCGAACTTTCCAAAACTGTTCGGTTTAAACTGGCTGCACCTTGCGGGTCTTTTTGGTGGTGGTAAACAATCACGGATGGAAACAAGCCCAAAAGTAATCTTGACTGTTTCGACGAGACGAACAACTTTTATGTTGAACGTTTTTTGATCAGAGATCATCTTGAGGGTCAAATCGGTCGCGCAAAACAGGCTATCCCTTGCGCTACCCATCAGACAGGGTGTCTGGTGGGGCGCGCCAGTTTTTGCCTCCTGATAGGGCTGTATTCCGATGGCTCTAACTTTTGCATACGAACTCGGATTGGAACGATTTTTATATCAAAATCGATCGTTTCGACGAGACGAAGACAATCCGTGTAGATAATTTTTCCACTTGAGGTCGTCTTGGAGGATTAATCAGCCAAACTGTACTCTAAATATAAGATCTTAGTACTTTGAGCATAGTTTCGGCCTTCAAGATGAAATCGGACTGCGATGACCCAAACTTCAAAGATGTTCATATCGACAATACAGATCTCTTTCATGAAGATCACTTCTCCATTTGAGGCCATCTTAAATAAGTTATTGATCGTGCCAAAATCTGGTGTCAACACATGCCCCCTGTTTTTCGGCAAAGTTTGTGTGCCGAAAAATAACTTCCGCATAGCTTGTTCTAAGGACGATGGCAACACTCCATCGGCCATTTTGCATGTTATTAGGACGACAAGTATATATCGGCCATTGCTTGTTTGAACCTCTTGATGCAAACTTGGGTGAAAACTTCTTAGCTTCTATAACAATCCGGTGATAAGGTTCCATAGATCAAAACTATCCTCCGAACCATATTGTTCACCCTTTCGCTAGGATTTTGCAGATAATCAAGAATGAACTTCCTCAAATCCTTACTTCGCCTGCATAAAAGTTTCATTAGTGGCCGAAGCGGTGGGCTTCGATTCAGCCTTACCTATGTTGACAAGACCTAGCATCGGCTATTGATAGAAATGCAATACACCATGGTTAACATAGTAGCTGGACGCTTGCTGTGCCAACTCTTTCGAATTGTCATGCCTAGATATATGAACAATTTCAAAGCAAGCGAAGGTAAATCTTGCATCTAGACATACCAAAAGATAAACTATAAGTGATCCGTCAAAACATTGATAACCAGTGGATATTTGTTGCACTACTAATAACGAATCACCGGAAGCCTCAATATGTATAGCACCTATATCAAGGCAAAGCTCCAATCCGAATGACAATGCATATTCGGCTTTGATGATTGTGCAAAAATATTATAAGCGGCCTGAGGCTTCACAAAATAGCTCCATATGGAGATAAATAAGCAACACCAACACCTTGGCCATTGCCACAAATTTACCGTCGAAAATAATCTCCATAGTACTAGAAAGACAAGGGCAATATCAATGAACATGTACCTCGTTTTGGCCTCTAATTGAACTAAGGACGATGTTAGGATACTACATCAGCCATGCTTTGACATATTCTTAGGGCGATAGATAAATACCGGCCATCAAAATAATGCCCATGTAGAATTCATTCACCAAATCATGTATAGCCGAAATAAACAAATGAATAGCAATCAAATATTTCGGCCCTTTGGATTAGCAAGAAAAAATGTAGTTAATAAAATGTATAGAGATTTGGTAATACACTCTCATGATGCAGAAAATTATGTCGCTTCCATGGATTAAAATAAATACAGGGAGGGTAATTTATCATACCTGATGATAAATTCCATGGCAAAGGCATCAATACTATGGTTGAAGAATATGGATGATGTGCTAACCGAAGATTTTGATGGGGTGATGCAAACCTTCGGCTTAACTGTTTTTGGCTTCCATCCTTCTCTTTCTTCACTTTTGTAACACTTGTTGCAATAGAAGGTTGCACATCACTTTCATTTTGACTGCTCCTCTTCGGAACCCATGCCATGTTCTTCTTTTTCAGCTCTTGTGCACTAAGTTTTTGTAATTCCTTCTTTCGTCAATACGATAAGCCGAGTGGGCACCCCGGCTGTGATTTTGTTTGAAGCAATGGCAACTCTTTTTGGGCCTTGTGCACCCTCAACTTCTTTTCCTTAGATTTGGCACTTCGACTCTCAATAATTGGTTGCTTTGTCTCATTGCCTTTAGTAGCCAATGTCAACACTTTAATTGGCTCTTTTTCATTTGAGATCAAATCTGAAATTGCACTCTTATGACCATCTCTTTTAATGCGGTAAACCTGCTTGACCACCTCTTTCTTCTTCCTTGAGCTCTGGACCGATTCCTTATGATTGAAACGGTCTTTGACGCGTGATTGTTCAAATGTTGATCTTCTTTGAGCTGCATAGTATTGGTGAGATGGTCTAGAATAAGATGGAGAATGTGCCTTGTATCATACCTGTCTCATGATGTATATGTATCTATATGAGCATAGGGAGGCATCCACGGCATTGGCATTGACGGCCCAAAATAAGGATATGAATATGTTGCATTAAAATTATCACTTTGCCAATACCAATCCTCATATTTGCACCTTGGGGGTGATCTTGGTTTCTTTGCATGATTTGGCCGATAAGCATTCTTCTCTTCACTCTTCTTTTGATATTTTTCCAATAGTTGTGCGAAAGTGACTTTCGGCTTTTTACCTTTGTGCTTACGTCGGCCTTTGTTTTCTTTGGTTGTTCTTGCACCAATCTTTGGATTTGCTTGCTGCCCCCTATTACTTGGTATCTCCATTGTAGCTTCGATGGAATTCTCACCCTCAAGATTATGTTCATTATGCTCTTCAACAACTTCTTTACTTGAAACCTTGATCCCATCACCTGTAGTTTTTTTACCTTCTCTTTAAATGTATCGGCTTGAAGCAGCCGATGCAAAAACTTTTTGCCATCGGGACCAATCGGCATAGACTGGTCATCTCTTGGTGTTTCAACAAACTTCAATCGTCCTATTTCAATGGCCGATTTAACTATTTGACGGAATATGTTGCAATCCTCAAAATTATGCTTGAACGAATCATGCAACTTACAATACATTCGTCCTTGGATAGATGGCTCAACATGGTGATCAAGAATTCTTATGTAATTATTTTTCAGCAATAAATCAAATATTTGGTCGCACATGCTTGAATTGAAGGTAAACTTCTTGTTTTCTAGCCAATCTTGCTGTGTGAACGGCTTTGGAGGTAAGCAAACGAATGGTTCAGATTTAGAATCTCCCCATTCGGCTATACATTTTGTTTTCCACTCTATCTCCGGTGTCTTTGGATAAGATATTATATTAGCATCAGATTTCTCAATAGAATTTAACCTTGGCTTTAAATTTCTGAAACAAAGATATTTAGAACATACATGTCTCAGTTGAGACCAAGTGCAAGCCAAGTTCGAAATAAGCAAAGCTACCCAACTAGATATGAACTTTAGATAAAGCAACTTTAGATAAAGCAACGGGGAAAGCTTTGGCTGTAACAATAAGTCATTATCGGTCTTTATAAATGGCGCAATGGTTTGACCGATATGTTCCATAACAATTTTATTGCTAACAAGTAAATTACCCTTCTTCATTGGTCTTTCAAAATTACTTATGAGAATATTTCTTATAGATGCATCAATAATGAAGTTGCGATCAAATCTGAAAATAGGTAAATTACTCGCTATGCATACCTCTTCAAATATGTTGGGAGAGCATGATAGTGGTGCCATTTGAAGAACATCTTGCTCCGCCTTTGGATGGCTCCCCAACACCTTATCATCATCTTTTTCTTGAATCCGTGCATCATTGCTTTGAAGATTTTTGTCGGCCAAACTTTGTTCGGCTACTTGTTCTTGTCCTTGAAGCTTGTCAATTTCTACGGCACGGAACTCATAGGGTAGGAAGTAGGTTCCATTAACTTCAGAAAAATCAAGTACCGTTGTTTTTCTATGCTTGCCATGCCCTTTCTTAATAATGCTTGCCTCGTTGGATTTGATGGATTCAAAATATATACTACTTGATTCGACTTTTTCAACCGAAGCACTTTCATGTTCTGAATCATCCTTCTTTTCATTGATACTACCAATTGGCAATGCTTCTTTTATCTGAGCCAATTCTTTTTCTATTTGTTTCCGACGGCGAGCGGCAAAATTAGCTTTAAGCTTTTTCTCAATTTCAGCCCACTCCGGATATGATTGCCCCCCAATGCTTTTAGATTCTTTCGGCAATGACACACGGGTGTTGCCGAAATTTTGTAATTGTGTAGGGGGTGTATAATATGATGTAGTACTAGGTGAAGGCATATGCATTGTTGTAAGACCATACTTTTGCTCGCCAATTTTATCAATTGGAAAAGATTCATCTTCTTGCAAAACTCTAGCTTTTATTGCGGCATAATCAGGAAATAGCCCCTTTTCATGTTGTTCAAGACAAAGAGCACTAATTCTCTTATTTTGAGATAAACTCTTCAATGCAGCCACCACTACCTCATCTTCTACAATATTGGGCACAACCGCTCCTGTAAAATTTACATTCATTCGGCTATGACCAGGAAGGTGTGAAGCCGAATTATGAGCATCTACAGTTGTGTATGGTGCCGAAGAATTACTAACATGAGGTGTAGCATATGACAGTTGAGAGTAACTGGCCGAATAACTAGTAGTAGCATGGCCAATTCTCTCGTTCATCGGCATGGTTGGATTAGTATATTGCACATTACTTGCCGATGAATAAAAGGGTGACACACTTTCTCGCATGGTATTGGAAATTCTAACATGAGGTGTTTCAAATTTATTAACTAAACTCACCATGTTGTTCATCGGCATAACAATTTGTGGGGTTGCCGATGCATGAGAGTTGGGATACATATGGTGTAGGTTACTAGTATTATAAGAACTTAAGGCATGCAAATTACTTTGAATCGGCCCTTGCACGTAATTAGATCCATTATCGAAAAAACTAGGGCTGGCTGATAGAGTATACTCATTAAACGATCTAGTAACACCATACGAATTATTTTCATCTACAGTAGGGATTGGGTATTCATATTACCTTTGTAGATTGCAAACCCTAGATGACGATCCTTTCGTAGCAAGAATAGGCCGGAGACCGTTCAAAGCTTCGTCCCCAGCGGAGTCGCCAAAAAGTGTGTTGACGCTGAAACGCGTCACACGAACACGTCGATGTGTACCCGCGGCGCCGAGGGAGATGCTCCGCAACTCACACCGCAGGAGGCCGACTTCCAGCGCGATACGCAAGACAGCAAGCCGGTGCTTTTGGGACCAGACGCCCCGCTCGCCCGGGAGCGACCCCGTCAGGGCTCGCGGCGACGATTGGCTGCTCGAGGTCGGCCTTACCGCCCCTAGAGCCTCGTGGATTCGCAGCTTCCAATCTTGAAGAACGACGAAGAACGAGAAGAAAGATACAAGGGGAGAGATAAAAGTAGATGAACACGAAAAAGTATTAGATGTGTTAATTCGATAGGTGTTGTTCAATCAGCTGGCACCCCTTAGGTATATAAGAGGCGGCTAGACTTCCCGTGCAAGGAAAAGGATTGGATTCACGTCCAAAATCCTAGTCAAATTTGGATTGGTTTTGTCCGAACTTTCCAAAACTGTTCGGTTTAAACTGGCTGCACCTTGCGGGTCTTTTTTGTGGTGGTAAACGATCACGGATGGAAACGAGCCCAAAAGAAATCTTGACCGTTTCGACGAGACGAACAACTTTTATGTTGAACGTTTTTTGATCAGAGATCATATTGAGGGTCAAATCGGTCGCGCAAAACTGGCTATCCCTCGCGCTACCCATCAGACAGGGTGTCTGGTGGGGCGCGCCAGTTTTTGCCTCCTGACAGGGCTGTGTTCCGATGGCTCTAACTTTTGCATATGAACTCGGATTGGAACGATTTTTATATCAAAATCGATCGTTTCGACGAGACGAAGACAATCCGTGAAGATAATGTTTCCATTTGAGGTCGTCTTGGAGGCTTAATCAGCCAAACTGTATTCTAAATATAAGATCTTAGTACTTTGAGCATAGTTTCGGCCTTCGAGATGAAATCGGACTGCGATGACCCAAATTTCAAAGATGTTCATATCGACAATACAGAACTCTTTCATGAAGATCACTTCTCCATTTTAGGCCATCTTAAATAAGTTATTGACCGTGCCAAAATCTGGTGTCAACAAAAAGGAAACAGGGCGGCGAGATCTATGACACAGAGGTTCTCAACTATAGGCTGGTTTGGGGATCGTCTCGTGGAGATCGCCGTTGTTGAGCTCCCTCTCATCACCGGGGCGCCGCCTTTGCCTCCTTCCCCCTCCCTTGCCGGTACGTCCTTGTCCTAAACGTGCACCACCTTCCCCTCTGTTGCCGGACGCGCACCGTGCTGTGCTCCGACGCGGCGGAGGGGCCCGAGCCCGCTGTCGGTGTCAAAACCGGCGGATCTCGGGTAGGAGGTCCCAAGCAGTGCGTCTTAGGATCAATGGTAACAGGAGGCAAGGGACACGATGTTTTACCCAGGTTCGGGCCCTCTTGATGGAGGTAAAACCCTACGTCCTGCTTGATTAATATTGATGATGTGGTTACAAGAGTAGATCTACCACGAGATCAAGGAGGCTAAACCCTAGAAGCTAGCCTATGGTATGATTGTTGTATATTGTATATCTGTCGACTAGCCTGGCCCTGGTTTATATAATGCTCCAGAGGCCTAGGATAACAAGAGTCCTAGCCAAATACGCCGGTGAGGGAGGAGTCCTTGTCTTGATCACCAAGTCTTGTGGAATCTTCCTTGTATGCGGCACCTGTCCGGACTGGCCCATGAGTATGCGGCCCTGGGGGTCCTCGGCCCAATCTAACTGATTGGGGAACGACGTGGTGAGTACCCCCTAGTCCAGGACACCGTCAGTAGCCCCCTGAACCGGTCTTCATGTTACGGACGCTTCCTCGATTCTTCCGAACTGTTCTTCATCTTCAGTTGCCGGTCTTGAAAACTGGTTTAACAAATCTTCTCATCTCCGATCTTGAGGATCGCCAAAATGCATTCAACGAGTTTACACGTCGGGTATCCGAGGAGCCCCTTTAAGTTTTCGGCCTTTATCAATGCCTTGTTATGCCACACCTCGGGTTTGAAGTTGTTCCCGGGAGGCAGTGTCCTCTTGCATCCGAGCTCCAACGCCGGACTGCATTCGAGGTATCTTTTGCAGCCGAGCACCAATGCCGGACCGCTTCCCAGCTCTAACGCCGGACTATGTATCCGAGCTCCAACGCCGGACTATGTATCCGAGCTCCAACGCCGGACTGTATCCGGGGTGTCGTAAATCACCTTGGTTCAAAGAAGTTTGAAGGAGTTTAGCCGAGCTTAATGCCAGAAATGCCCTCTATGGAGCCAGCCACTAGCGCCCGAGCTTTATGCCGGACTGCTTCCGAGGTGGTGCACCACCCTGAATGTGGGCCGATTTTTGTCAATATTTTTGATTGGTGCAATTTATTCTCTGCCGAGATACATAGCCAGTAGCCCTCAAGGTGGGTATAGGTCTAAAACCCGAGATGCACATGAAGGATGACATAAGACCGCTGATCCCCGTAGCTGCTGAGACTCAGGTTGATTTGCAAAATCGGTCTGAGGATCAAGTCCTAGCTCGGCAGAATACTTCGGGACACAAAAAGCGGCGTGCTCAGTCCTCGAGACTCAGGTTGGGTGCGGCCGACCAACCTGAGGATCAAAATCTCCTCGGAAGCTGTATTGCACTTAAAATTTTCTGCATAGAACAAGCAATGCAGTAGCCCCCGAGACACTGGTCGGGTGGCAACACCAGATCAGGGGATCGATGTGCCCCTTTAATATTTGTAAATAATAAGCCCGAAGCCCAGTAGCCCCCGAGCCTTAATGCGGGCACGGGAGGCCAAATTAAAGATCGATATCCATAGTAAAATCACAAATTATGTGTAGTGACTCTATGTATCCAAGTACTTTACGTCATTAATGCTCGGATCCGCATTGTACAAAACTTTGTTGACCGACCATCGGCTTCCACCTCCTCGGCCAATAGCCGAGGGGTGTTTGTCCTACTTTATAAAGCCTTTATGAGGGCAAAGATTTACGACAAACAAGGCAATCTGGCCATACGGTTTTATAAACAAAGGTACGCAGAGAGATATGTTATATTACTGTTTAACAGAAGAAATGTCTTCCAAAGAAAATTGTCCCGCTATCGGTTCCTTTCTTTGGGTTGTCATGCTAAGCATGATCATGAAACCTCAGCTCCAATGTAAGAGCAAAAGATCGAGGATTTAGTTTGGGAGGCCAGTTAATAGCCCCCGGTAGTGTTCGGCGACAGTCGAGGTCAAGCCGGAAACACTTCAGCCAATTTTATGAATGGCCCGTCATTTAATATAGTCATCGGATCGCTGACCAGTTTACACCTATTGTGACAGTCAGTTTTCGGCTTTCTCCACTGAGGTGCTTGACCATGCGAGCTGCAAGCACAATCGCAGTGGTTCTCCCTTTGCACACCTAGCTGAACAAAGCGGAATGTAGGAGGCAAGCGCGGGAGCCGGGCAACCCAACTATTAACCGAAGACACAATTCGAAACTGATGCATATATAGCAATATCCGAGAATGTTTTTGCCCAATCTCTAAAGGTGTCAGGCGTTGCACTACGAGACTTGTGCTGAAAACACACAAATAGTTAGAAGTGCCAAAAGCTTGGAAAACCAAAAAACGTCAGTAAAAACACGACGTCCGAAAAAGATCAAGTGTTCGGTGCCAATCCGAAAATTGGACTTTAGAAAAAAAATGTGCTTCTGCCGTGCTTTAACTTTGCAACGACTAAGAAGAAAAACACTTAGTATGAAACGGCTCAAATAAATATAAGAGCCCCCAAGCGACTTGGGTAAAAGTTGACTATAAAATGTAAGGTGACATGTAGAATGCCTTCTAGCCGGATTGTAGATCATTTGTCGTAGCGGACCTTTTCGCTTCAATCTCTGGACCCAATAGTCCGGAGTGTGTCCGAATACCCTCGCGGTTAACCGGGGCATGCGTGGAGACCAGGCGTAGGGGTCATTAGTGCTTTACCAGACAAGTGCCCAACTAGTTATGTTATATTACATGGTTAGTAAGAAACATCTTCCAGGGAGAATAGTTCCGTTAGGGGTTCCTTTCCCTAGGAGGCATGCCCTAAAGTGCATGTCTGGAATGCGAAAAGAGCAGAAAAACATCTGGGGGCAGGTAAATAAATAGGTAAGAAATCATCTTTTAGTTCACCGACCGAGTATTCCCTTAAGAACGCTAGCTTTCGGCTTCACCCAGTCTGAAGTACACATCCGGCTGACCCGGTAGTAACAATCGCAGAGGTGCTCCCTTTACCACCTAGCCGAACAATCGGGAACGTAGGGGTAAGCACAGGAGCCAGGCAACCCAGCTTGGCCAAAACTTAAGTCATATCGATGCATATAATGGTGAATAAAAGGTACATGCGGAAGTGTGACACATGTGTTGGGCATAAAGCCCGTATTAATAAGCTTCTGTTAAAGAAGCCCCCAGGTATAATGAGCGCGGGTAACGCATCAAGTGTGTGCGAATAGAGTTTGGACAAGGAAAAAAAATTTACAAGCAACTTTTTTCCAAAAAAGTATAATGCTTGGTCGAGCCGAACACAAGTCAAAAATTTAAAACTTTGAGCATAAAGGCAACTTAGCTGGTTAATGTGTTCAGTATTGACGACGCGGTCCGAGCTTGATGCGGGACAAGGTTCCATCCCCCAAGCCGGTCCCGAGGTGGCGGAGCAAGGAGCTCGGCACTCCGAAGTGATGACATAGCACGGTCAATGCAGGACGGCAGAGTGATGCCGAAGTCCCCGGCATGGGGTAATGAAGTGTTGACGAAGCCCCCCGTCCAGCCGAGGTGACGTCAAAGGATATAGTCCGGCTGGATCATTTTCCTGTGCACAAAAAATAGTGCAGACCGGGGATAATAGTAATAATAGGAATTAAAAAAAATGTTGCATAATAAATAATTTATGCAAAGTGAGTAATAAAAGAAATATGGCCTGACGCCGAAGTCGATGTCGATGCAGGTCGTCGGCGTAATGCAATAAAGGCGTGGCAAAGCCTGGATTCACAGGTCGGTCCGAGTTCCGGATGCGGCGTTCGCCGGACTATGTATGGAAACTGACCGAACCATCATGCGACCGTCGATAATGCGGCCACCATTTGATAGACCTGTGTACATATGCTGGACTAACCAGAGTAATAATTCTTTGGGAAAAATTTAACCCAAACAAGCAAAAAGAAATATTAGGATTAATAGCACCTGGTTTATTTGTTGTAGCAATCCGAAGGAAGGTGATTCCCAAAATTGGGACTCGATCCGCGCACCCATGCCTGGTCGGCTAGTGACGCCGAAGTGTCCGGAGTAGGTTGATGAAGAGATGGTGAAGCCCCCGGTCAAGTCGAGATGTCGAAGTAGGTCGGCATGATGGACACCAGCTTGAAGAAGCAATAGTGTGGCCCTGCCGATGCAGGTCGTGACGTGGTCGATACCGGCTTGATGAAGCGACCGTGCGGCGATGCTGGTATGCCCGCTCCGTGTAATCCGTGGGGCGGCGATGTTGGTGATGATTTATCCTTCGCAATGCCGGACTCTTGTTCGGCTTGCCGAGATGATGATCCGAAGAAGTTGAGCTCGGCTCAACAAAGTGACGACGTGTCTAGCGCAGGTCGGCAGCCGTGGAGTAATATTGCCGGACTGGTTTGACACCAGCATGATGTTGAAGATCATGTTCAAAAGATCTTAGAGTTAGTGAGATGTGTTCGGGAACAAAACACAATACCCCGTACAAAACTTCCTTCAAAAAGGATGTCTGAAATCCCGTTCATAAAAAAGACGAACTCGGGTCGGATTTGTTTTCGCGCAGAAAACAGATCCGAAAAATGATGAACTAATCGGAAGGTTCCCGGCGTTTGGACGGTCGGATCGAGCTGAAATTTTGAGGGGTGGTAGATATAGGAATTTCGCAGCCGATCAACGGTTAGATCTTCCAAAGGAAGTCTGAGCTAGAAGCTGGACACCACGCCCTAAATTCGTCCGGATTCTCGTCCAGATTCAATGCGGCTCCGGTATATCGGAGATTGCCAGAGATTCCTCCATCGAAACTCGACGAAATTTTCCAGGGTTGTTGTAGACTCAATTCCGCACAATTCGACCGAAGCAATCGTCAAAGCGACGCTCGAGGAGGCGGTGACGGCGGATGCAAGTTTGCTGTCCAGAAAAATAGCACGGTCGCCCGAGGGCAATGTTGACGTTGAGCCCCCGGGCTCCCTGGATGATTCCTCCATGATCTTGACAGAGATCAGAGTTGATGTTGATTAATGCCCTCATCCGAACATGACGATCGGAGGTAGGGCGCAGTCCTTGGTCGAGCCAAGGTGACCAGTCGAGCTGGTGACGAAGAAGCCGACGTCGCAGTTGACCTGCAGTCGAGCCATTGATCCTTTCGCCGATCACACAGCGGAACTCTCAATGAAAGCACCAATGTCGGTGTCAAAACCGGTGGATCTCGGGTAGGGGGTCCAAAGCAGTGCGTCTTAGGATCAATGGTAACAGGAGGCAAGGGACACGATGTTTTACTCAGGTTCGGGCCCTCTTGATGGAGGTAAAACCCTACGTCCTGCTTGATTAATATTGATGATGTGTGTTACAAGAGTAGATCTACCACGAGATCAAGGAGGCTAAACCCTAGAAGCTAGCCTATGGTATGATTGTTGTATATTGTATATCTGTCGACTAGCCTGGCCCTGGTTTATATAATGCACCAGAGGCCTAGCATAACAAGAGTCCTAGCCGAATACGCCGGTGGGGGAGGAGTCCTTGTCTTGATCACCAAGTCTTGTGGAATCTTCCTTGTATGCGGCACCTGTCCGGACTGGCCCATGAGTATGCGGCCCTGGGGGTCCTCGGCCCAATCTAACCGATTGGGAGACGACGTGGTGAGTACCCCCTAGTCCAGGACACCGTCACCCGCGCTTGGGGGGGGGTGGCCGGAAGGGCGGACCTTGGCCGCACGGAGTTCTCCTGGCGCCGGTCGCCGCCGGTGTCACCCTCCCCTGCGGAGGCGCCGCGGTTGGCGAGCGTGGGGAGTGCCACGGTGGTGCCCCAGGGCCCGAAGTTCCGACCTTTTCGGCCATCGGCGACGGCGGCGTTCGGCGGGACGACAGCGGTGGCGCTCTGGCGGTCGGGGGAAACCCTAGTTCCTTCCTTCCCCTTCCTGATGGAGGGGTTGGGCTGTCCTGGGCCTTGTGGGCCGGTCGGGACGGGGGAGGCCGTTGGGCTGTCCGGGCCTCTCCATCTCGCTGGGCTGACTGGGCCATGTGCGCCTGGGCCGCATCTTTGCCCCGCCTCCTCTCGTGTTGTGGGCCTGGCCCACCCGGTCGGCCGGCCTTGCTCCTCTTTAGGTTGGTTGCGACTAGCCAGTCCTCCCTCCTCTCCCTCTCCACGTGACGCCACCGCCCTGCGCCTTCCCCTCCCTCGGTTCCTCTGCACCGCATCCTGAGCCGGCCCTTCCGCCCCCTGCATTCCCGCCCCTTCCCTTGTTGCGGTTCCCATGGTCCGGGACACCGGGGACGGGGCCCCTCGCCCCAAGCGCCGGGCGGGCGGCCGGGACGCGTCGCTCCCTGACGAGCCTCGTCGTGCCTCGCCGGACGGCTCCCGGAGGGAGGCTGAACTCCGGGAGGGCTTGCTCTGTGGCAAAGGGTCGGCCACTGCCGATGATGCAGACCGACGGGCTTCTCGGGGCCGGGACCGATCCCCCGAGGAGTGGCGGGTCATGGACGGGATCGGGACCGCCACTCCCCTCCCGCCCACCGCTCCCGCTCTCCTCCCTGATCCGAGCGCGCGCCGACCTCCCCCGCGCGGCGCTACGATCCCCCTCGTCGCCAAGCTCAATTTCCTCCGACCGGTCCCAATAACAACAATAACCGCAATGGTCGGGCGGCGTTCGCCAAGAAGAAGAAGAAGCGAGGCGCGCAAACCCTGCCGGGTGGCCCGGCATCCTCGGTCTCCAACCCCCCGGTGGGCTCGGCCCCTCCCTCGGCTACGGCTGTGCCCACTTGCTTCAACTGCGGGGTGGCCGGTCACTGTCAGGGTGATTGCACCGCCCCTCCCGTGTGCTATCTCTGCAAGAGAACAGATCATCCCGCTGCTCTTTGTCCGGACCACCAGCCTGTTGGGACCCTTAGGCTGTTTAAATACACATTGGATGATTTGGGTTTCTTCCAGATGGACCTTCCTGACGTCGGGGCCGCTCCTCCCATGACTGATCTTATCTCGGTCTTGGATGGCAAGACGGCCTCTCCGGCCATCATCTCTGAGGAGCTTCACCACCTGTTCAACCCGGCTTGGGATTGGGGGGTGATCCCAGTCTCAGACCGGAAGTTCACCGTCGTCTTCCCCGACCCGGTCAGTCTTCGCTACGGCACCCACAGTGTCTGTCTCATGCTCGCCCTCAACCACCTCTCCATACGCATCTCAGTCCCGACCGTCGATCCTCTGGCGGTGGCCTCTCTCTCCATGGTGTGGGTGCAGATCCGTGGGCTCCCGCCGGCTGCCAGGGTGGAGAGAGTCATTTGTGGCTTGTCCCGCCTGTTGGGCAAGTTTGTGGCGGTCGACGACTCCTCTCTCTCCACGGGCCCGGCTGTCCGGGTGCAGATCAAGTCCCCAGACCCCTCCAAGCTCAAGACGACGATTCGGATGTTCTTCAACGACGCAGGCTACGACCTTCGCATCACGGTTGAGGGTGGGACTCCCAATGATCCCCTTAACTCGGAGGCTGGGGGAGCTGATGATCCTGCGTCGGGCCCTGGCAGTGGGGGCGTGGCCCCTCAGGACCCCCGCAGCGGTTCCCCTCGCTCTGAGGCCTCCGGTGATGACTCGTCTGATCCTGAGGATGATACCCCTCCAGCTGGCTCCTCTCACCCCTCGTCCACCCACGGTCTGGGGCTCGACGGCCTCGACCCCGAGGCCGAGGACATCGCGGCGATTGCAGCCATGCTCGATGAGGCGGCTACCCCCCTGGCGCTACTCTCCCCCCTCCCTTCCTCCCTCCACTGTTGCTATCTGATGAGGAGGGGAGTGGGATCAGACGAGGTAGCATGGAGGTTCGCCCTCCATCCTCCCCTCAGCCCGTCTCTCCGGTGCTTTCCCGGGAGGTCCCGGGGGCACCAGCCGCTCTGGAGCTGGCCCCTGAGGTGGCTTCTTCCCTTGCGTCCTCCAGGCCTCCCAAGTCAAGGGGTCGCCACCGCTAGGCCTCTACCCCAGTCTCCTCTGCCCGGAAGAGTGCTCGGCTGGGGGCGGCCCCGCGGCCGACGTGAGCCTCGCCGACCGCGGTGGAGAAGGCATCGCGTCGCGCCGCCATTCACAACCTCGACACAGGTCCGTCCGACTCCCAGGCTCATTGCCCTGATTCTGATGATTTCTGCGTCGAGTCTTTTTCTACTCTTGCTGGTGTTCCCCTTGGCCGTTTGGCCAAGGTTGCGGCCGTTTCGGCCATAGTTTTCCATGGTGAGAAGGGTCCGACGTTAGAGCAGCTCGCGTCCCTCCAGGCCAAGGAGATCTTGGAGGGCCACCTCGCGACCACTAGGGCGCGCGAGGCGGTAGTAGCTGCGGCGGCTCTTCCCTCATCCCCTCCCCTTACGACTAGGGCTCGCATCCCACTAGTGGAAGACCCAAGTGAGATTCGTGGTCGGACGCGTTCCCACACGGCCCAGTTGCGTCGGGCCCTCAGTGCCGCCTCTACAGTTGGGTCCAGGGAGGACCCCGTGGGCGAGTGATCATGTGCGCTCTTTTTTGTAACCCACGGGGCTTCGGCCATGATGGACGACGTAGGCAGCTTATGGAGTACATGCGTGATGAAGCAATTGATGTAGTGGCAATCCAAGAAACCATGCGAACGGAATTTTCCCTTGGGGAACTGGAGCGGCTTAGTAGACATCTGTTCGCATGGCATTGGCTTCCATCTAGTGGAGTGACTGGTCACTCCGGTGGCATCCTTCTAGGTGTGAAGGATGCCACCTTCGAGGTTGGATCCATGGATCGTGGATCCCACTTCGTTAGCATGGAGGTTTGGGAGCGGGAGATGAATTTCAAGTGGGAGATCATTGTGGTTTACGGTCCGGCTGATCATAGCCGCTCAGCTGCCTTCCTGGCCGAGCTCCACGCCAAGATCTCCTCCGCGCCCCTCCCTGTTGTGGTAGGGGGGGGGTATTTCAACCTCCTTCATTCGGCTGCGGAAAAGAGTAATGCTAGGGTCGACCTCGCTGAAGTTCGTCGTCTCAACGACTGGGTGGTGGACTTGGGCCTGTTGGAGTTGGACAGGGTGGGATCACGATTTACCTGGACTAATAGACATGTGTCCCCTACCCTTAGTGTGCTTGATCGGGTGTTTGTCTCCCCCGATTGGGAACTTCGGTTCCCCCTGGCCTCTCTTCAGGATATCACACGCATTTGGTCCGACCATGTCCCTCTTCTGTTGTCCTCTACGGACAAGAGACCCCGCCCCCCGCCTCGATTCCGTTTCGAGGGTTTCTGGCTCCGTTAACCGGATTGCATTGCAGCCGTCCAGGCTCATTGGGGCTCGGCCTTTGCCGAGCCACATAGGAGGATGTCGACCTTGGATGGCTGGCAACATCTGTCCAAGCGAGCCAGACAGTTCATGAAAGGTTGGGCTAATGTTGGTAGGGACCTTCGGGTCCAGAAGACCGCCCTCCTGGAGGAGATTCGGGCCCTTGACCTCCGTGCCGATATCTCTGGGATCTCGGCGGAGGAGTGGGCCCATAGATACAACTTGGATGACTCCCTTATGGAGATCTATTCCAAGGAAGAGGAGTTCTGGCGCCAGCGTGGGTCTTATAATTGGGTGCTATTCGGTGATGCTAACACGGCCTACTTCCAGGACATCGCTCACGGGAGTCGGAGACGCTGCTCCATCCCACTCCTTTGGGAGGGAGGACAACTCTTCCAGGATCCCTAGGCAATCCATGCTCTGGTGGACGACTTTTATAAGTCATTATTTGTGGGGCGAGTTAGGGGCGGAGTCGCCCTTGCGGATCATATTTGGTCGGCCGGCCAGCGGATCTCCTCGGAGGAAAATGTTGCCCTTCTTGCCCCCTTTGATTCTGCGAAAGTTGAAGCCTTCGTCAAGGCCATGAACCCGGCCTCGGCTCCGGTCCGAGATGGCCTTCCGGTTCGTTTCTTCCAGGCTTTTTGGCCAATGGTTAAAGCGATTAGCTTGGGCCTTTTTCGCGAGTTCGCGAGGGGGACATTGGATGTATCCCGGCTTAACTATGGGATCATCTCCTTGATCCCTAAGGTACCAGGGGCCGCTGATATCAGGCAGTTCTGCCCTATCACGGTCCTTAATGTTATCTTTCGGATTCTGGCTAAAGGGTACGCCACTAGGGCGGCCCTGATCGCCCCTCGTATTCACCATCCGAACTAGTCGGCCTTTACGAAAGGCAGGTTCATTCTGGATGGGATCCTTGTGCTCCACGAGATCGTCCATGAAGTCAGGAGAAAGCACCTCTGTGCGGTGTTCTTCAAGATCGACTTCCATAAAGCATATGACACTTTCCATTGGTCCTTCCTTCAGGAAGTGCTGCTCAAGCGTGGGTTTGATCACCACTGGGTAGCTTGTGGGCGATGCAGCCGGTGACAAGTGGTCGCACGATGGTGAATGTGAATGGGGAGATTGGACCGTACTTACTAACTGGAGAGGGAGTTCGGCAAGGCGATCCAATTTCCCCATTTCTCTACAACCTTGTGGTCGACGCCTTGGCCTCAATCCTAGACTTGGCCAAACAGGCTGGACATATTAGGGGGATATGCCCCCATCTTGTGGCCAATGGAGGTCTGACTCACCTCCAGTATGCCGACGACACCATTATGATGGTTGAAGGCTCGGACGAGGATATTTAGAATCTCAAATTCCTCCTCTTATGCTTTCAGGAGATGTCGGGCCTCACGATTAACTTCGCCAAAAGCGAGGTTATGGTCTTGGGATATTCCCAGGCCGAAGCCCAGCGAATCGCCAACCGCCTAAATTGGCGTCTGGGATCTTTCCCAACCACTTATTTAGGCATGCCCATTAGTGATACGCGTCTCCTAGAGAAGGAATTCCATCCAATAGTTGCCAAACTCCAGCCCAGGATGGAGCCTTGGCAGGGGAGATGGTTATCCAAGGCTGCGCGAGTTATTATGATGAACTCCTCCCTCATTAGCCTCTTGATGTACCTCATGGGATTCTATAGTCTTCACGAATCCCTCCATAAGGAGGTCACCAAGCTCCTCTCCAGAATTTTTTGGGCAGGAGAGAATAATAAACAAAAGTACCACATGGTGAAGTGGTCTGAGATCTGTAAGCCCAAGGACCAAGGGGGCCTTGGGGTCATCTCATCGAAGCGGATGAACATAGCCCTCCTCTCCAAATGGCTCTGGCTTATCCAGACTGGTGAGGGAGGTTTGTGGTTGGAGATTATTCGCGCAAAATACTTGCGCCGGCAACCTTTGGCCTTCGCCTCTCGTGCTGGAGGCTCCCAATTCTGGCAAATGGTGGTCCGGTTGATGCCGGTCTTGCGTAGTGGGGTCCGGCACAGGTACCCTGTTCTGGTTGGATAGGTGGGCTGGGAATCGGTCTTTCGCGGAGCGTTTCCACGCCTTATTCTCGATTTGTGCCCACCCGCAGTTATCTGTGGCCGCTGCTCTGGCCGACCTGGGCGCCATTGCTTTCCGCCGTACCTTTGGGCCGACAGAACTTCAGCAATGGGACGAATTGCTCTTGTGCATCGCTCTACAACCCCCTTCGCTTGAGCATGATGTGCTTTCATGGCATCTTGAACCTAGTGGTCGGTTCTCGACTAGGTCCCTTTACCAGGCGATTGTACCCTCGCCGGGACCAGTTGAGCTGACGGTTCTTTGGGAAATCAAACTCCCATTGAAGATCCGTATTTTTCTTTGGCAATGGGTCCGTGGTCGCTTACCTTCGGGTACGGAGGTCCAAAAACGCAACGGACCTGGGGATGGTTTGTGCCCCATCTGTTTGGTCCCTGAGGACTGCAACCACATCTTTTTTCGGTGTCCGGCGGCTCAATTCTTGTGGAGTTGTTTCAGGGAGGTGGTCGATGGCAACTGGTGCCACGACAACCTCCCGGACCTCTTTGCGGAGGTCCTTAGTTTCCCCGGTCCCAGGCGTCCACCCATCTGGGTGGCGTTGGGCACACTAGCCTGGACATTATGGTGCTGTCGCAATAAACTTGTCATCGAACATGTGATCCCGTGTCGTGTGGCTGGTGCGATCTACAAAATGTGTGGCTTCTTATAGCTTTGAAGACCGCTTAGCAAGCGGCGGGACCGAGACGTCATCAACAACTTCATCTCCGGTCTCTGTTCCTCGGCCTCGGCTTTTGCTCCACCACCACCTCCCTCCCCCCCCCCCCCCCCCCCCCCCCCGAATCGGATTAGCTTTCTCCTTTTTAGCTTTATTTGGGGCTTGTCTCGCTGTGCCTCCAGCATGATTTTATGACTTGTTGACACTATGTATTGACTGGTTGGATGCTTGGTCCGTTGCTTTATAATATAAAGCGGGGGAAAATCCTTTTTCGTAACTATAGGCTGAGGAGAGAAAACTCCCGTTGGAAACTACAGAAGCTCAATGGTTCAGTAGATGATGTAACTAATTGCAGGTTGAGCTCTCGACTAAGCAATTTAGACTGTAAATTGTTTAAAACATTGCGAAAAATCAGGTAGAGGTCTGGGCGGTATAACTGAACCGAGACTAACAAAACTGAAAGACACAAACAAACATGCTAGCTCTAAAATCGTAAAATAAAATTCTAAATAAATAATCAATAAATAAAAACAAATGTATTGGTCAGACAACAGTTGTGTTCACATGAGATTTGAGGGAATGAAGGGCCTAATGATCTACCTTTACCAAGTCTGAGAAGACCCTGTAAAATGGTGCCTGCGTCCCAGATCTGTTTTCATTTTCATCTGATAGCTCTGCAAGCCTACATGTCATTTGTTATCATCAAGTACATCGATCCGAAAACATACCATGAGCCAAAAGCACGCTCTTCTATATTATGCACATAAAAACGTACACTGCTGAATGTATATGTACAAAATGTGTATGGCAAATATTTTTTTTAGGATGGGACAAAGCTCTTGTAGACGGGTTGATTTGGAACTTCCTTTGGAATAAATAAAATTACTTTCGAAAAGAGAAGTGTCACAGCTTCCACATATATATATTCGTGGATTTTATTTTTTGATAATTGCTGCTGCATTCGTGGATTTTATTTTTGAAGTTGTCACGGGGGAGACTCTGACCTGAACATTTTTTTTCTTTTAGACTATATAAGGCCACACCAAGCCTGAGGAGAAGTAGTCGCACCATAGGCCCATCACATAGCGCAACATTAGCCAGTAGGTCCGTCCTTTTTAGGCGGATAACTCTATTTGACGCATCAAGCATCAAACTGTCGGAGCTTCACACACGCTATTGTTCGTTTTATGTACTGTTCCAGTACGTTCCTCCCGGTTTTTTGTACTGGATTTGGGAACCTTTCAGAAGGTTCCGGTCTGGTTTTACTGGTTTTCTGTTTCGTCCTTTCCTTTTGTTTCCCTTTTTTCTGGTTTTCTTTGGTTTATTTCTTTTCCAAAAAGTTTCCTTAAAAAATCCAGAAATTTCAAAAAATGTTTGAAGTTTCAAAAACATTCAGGATTTTCTTTTAAAAATGTTCGTGCTTTCAAGAAACAAATTAGAATTCCTAAAATTGTTCATGTGTTTTTTTAAGTTCACATTGTTCATAAATTTCTCGTGTTTCAAAAAAGTTGTAGTTTTAAGAAATGTTCAGAATTTCAAAAGGTGTTTGTTTTCTCAAAAAATGTTGGGAATTCCAAAAATTGTTCGCTCTTTAAAAATCTTGAATTTTTTTTCAAATTTTCATCAAATTTTAGAGGCCCAGCCTAACCTAATTACCTAACAAAATACAGCAGTGTAGCACGTTTCTATGCGCAGTACCTAATTATAATTACCTGGTATTTTCCGAGGTCCTGCCTAACCTTACCTACTAACCGTGGAGCAAATCCTGAAGGATTGCTGTGAGCCCTACCTGTCGGACACTCCACATCGATCCCCCTCCCGATTGAAATTTGAAACCCTCGCCTCCGCCACCCAACCCACCATGCCGCGGCCGCCATCACTGCCGGACGACCTGCTCGAGGAGATCTTCCTCCGCCTCCCGCCGGACGAGCCTGAGAACCTCGTGCGCGCCTCCCTCACCAGCATGCTCTGGTTCGGCCGCCTCTCCGGCCGTCGCTTCCGAGGTCGCTACCGCGAGCACCATGGAGCTCCCCCCATGATGGGATTCCTTCATACCTGGCTGGAGGGCTGCGGCCCGGAGGATAAAGGTCCAGTCCCTCACTTCACGCCCACCACGAAATTCGGCGCGCGCATTCCCGACGAATGGGGGTACTCTGCCTACACTGCGTGGGACTGCCGCCACGGTCGGGTCCTCCTTGGGGATGCCAATCATTCATCCAAGGCGCTCGTCGTTTGGGACCCCATAACGGGCTGCCGGAATGAGCTGCCCATGCCTTACATGTTGGGAAACAGCCATCGGGCCGCCGTGCTCTGCGCCGTGAGCGGCTGCGACCATCGCACTTGTCACGCCGGTCCCTTCCAGGTGCTCTGTGTCGGCCTGTACAGGAAAGCAGAAGTTGATGATGATTGTGTTGCACACGCTTGTGTGTCCTTGCCAGAGACCGGTAATTGGAACATGCAGTGTCCCCCTTGGTTCGATTCCTGGGGAGAACCATGCCGTCGTCTTCATCTTCCAGACAATGCACGCATAGAGCCAATGCCCCCTGTCCTAGTTAAAGAAGCCCTTCACTTCATGCTTGAGTATGATGGGGATGACAGTGTACAGATTCTCAAGTATGACTTGAGCTCAAATAGCTTATCACTGATTGATGCACCAATTGTGGATTCTGACATTGCAAGTGCCTCTATCCTCATGGTAATGGAGGATGTCAGTTCGGGGTTTGCACATGTGGATGGGATAACCCTCTGCATATGGTCAAGATGGATGGGTTCCAACAGAGTTGCGTCATGGACTCGGCGTACAATTATCGATCTCAGGAACCTTCTCCCCATCCAAAATCCCGAGGAAAGACTTATACTGGTTGGATCCGTGGACGACAGTGATACCATTTTCGTGACCACAGACCTGGGCATCTATGAGATTAATGTCAAGTCGCAGCAATGGAAGAAGCTGTGGAAGAGAGAAAATTTCCGTGCTCTAATTCCATACATGAGTTTCTACGATCCATAAGGTATAGTTGTATTTTTAAGTCCTTCTTTATGATTCGGGAACAACTATTAAGAAACACTCTATAGAAGTTAGTGGAGCGAACAAAAAAATGAATCTCTAATAAGATATAAAGCTAGATTTCAAATGTTCCCAATCAGAGTTTGAGTGGTTGGTAACTACAGCTAATTATGCTTACTTAATTGGCAATTTATATACTATCATTTTTTTAGAACGAAGACGCTTAGACGCGTCCGGCTTTAAATTAATAAAGCCCACAACAGGCAGCGTATCAGACCTAGTACCGAAAACAGACGGACGAGCACGGAGGCTCCCGGCCAGCGTTAACTTAAGGTTTACACACAAAAGACCTGGCCAGAGTAAAGTGAAGCGAGAACATGGCTGAAAGCCAGAGCTTAGAGCACGCAGGCTCGCTCAATCACGAAGCAAAAGGGCCACAATCACGACGGAGATGTGGCGGAAGGCTCCCTAGCCAAAATGTAGACGGCGCACAGACGATCTTGGGCATGCTTCATCTTGCCAGCATCCTTGCGCCTCACCAACGGACTCCACTGCTGCAACAAGAGGTTGCATTTATATATGATGTTAGGAGGGTGCGTTGGGAATATACCCTCGATCGCAAGTTTATTCCTAGTTAGCGAGAGAGACCAAGCTAGGGCACTGATACAGCTCCACAGCACGCGATTGTTGCCTCCAGAGGCAGAGCCAAATAAGCCCGCAAGATCGGAGGTAGATCGCGGGTTCCAAGAGGAGTTAGCGGCTGCACGGACCACACTCCAAGCAAATCGAGCTAACGGGCAGCGGAAGAAAACATGATTTGCATCTTCCGCGACGTGACAGACCGCGCAAGTTCCCGTCGACGGACCGTTCCATTTGGCCACGTTAGCCGAGGTGGGCAGCCGATTGCGAAACATCTGCCAAAAGAACACCTTAATCTTAAGCGGGAGTCGCGCGGTCCAAAGGCCTTTTGGCACTAGGCAGGCCTGGCTCTGGCACATCTTACGGTATAAAGACTTTACCGAGAACTTGCCGGAAGGGGTGAGTGACCACGTCACGGTGTCCGCGTGCATGGTAACCGACATCGGCGTGATAAGCTCACACAACTCTGCTAGGTGGGCTAGTTCCGTTCCCATTAGCTCGCGCCTGAAACAGATCGCAGGTGGGGAGGAGGCAAGCGCCGAGGCTACGCTCAAGTCCGGGTTGACCGCCTGGATGTACAGGTCCTGAAAAGCGGACCAGAGGGGTTGAGATCCTACCCAATGATCCAACCAAAACCGGGCCGTACGGCCGTTGCCAACAGAGAACTTGGCTCCCAAGGCGAAGGCTGGCCGAACCGCTTGAAGGTCATTCCAAAACGGTGAGCCCCTGGCCACACCTTCAAAGAAGTTCCTAGACGGGAAGTACTTAGTTCGGAGTAGATCAACCCACAGGCCCGTCGTCCCCTGCGACAGCTTCCAGATCCATTTACACATGAGCGCAATGTTGAGGATTCTAGTGTTTGTGATCCCTAGCCCACCCTGGGCCTTCGGACGACACACCGCATCCCAACGAACCATGTGGTATTTGCGCTTAGGTCCCGCTCCTTCCCAAAAGAAATGGGACCAGGGAGTGTCCATCCTGGCATGCACCCCATTGGCCAAAAGGAACAGCCCCATTGCAAATTGGGGCAGCGAGGAGAGGCTCGAATTTGTGAGCACCAACCTGGCTGCGGAGGAGAGAAACTTTCCCCTCCAAGGGCAAACCCGTCCACCCACCTTGGTCCACAGCGGGGCCCAGCCGTTGATCTTAATGCGCTTAGCATCTAACGGAAGGCCCAGATAGGTAAACGGCAGTTTTCCTAACTTGCAATTTAGCAAGTCTGCGATGCGCCTACTATCCTGCGCCTCCAAGCCTAAAGACATCACTTCACTCTTATGGAAGTTTATCTTAAGACCGGACATAAGTTCAAAACTAATTAGTAGAGCTTTAACTGTAGCAATGTTGTGCGGGTCTGGTTGGAACAATAAAAGCGTATCATCCGCGTACTGCAAGTGAGAGATCCCCTCTGGGATCAGGTGTCCCAACACCCCTTTAATGTGGCCAGCCTCCGTGGCTTTCCGCAGCATGGCAACCAACGCATCGGCTATAAAGTTAAAAAGGAGTTGAGACATGGGATCGCCTTGGCGCAATCCACGTTTGTTCCTGAAGAAGTTCCCTACTTCTCCGTTAACCGAGATAGCAGTCTGGCCCCTCGACCAGTTGCATCACGCGGTGCACCCAAAAAGGCGCAAAGCCCCTGCTGGAGAGGACTTGCCAAAGAAAAACCCAGTTGACGCGATCATAGGCCTTCTCGAAATCTAATTTCAGGAGGATCGCCGGTTCGTGTGTACGTCTAAGCTCGTGAAGGGTCTCTTGCAAGGCTAACGAAACCTCAAGGATGTTCCTACCGCGAATAAACGCCGACTGCGAGCGACTTATGATGCGGTGAGCGATCGGAGAAAGCCTAGAGGCGCAACCTTTTGCACAGATTTTGAACGGAACATTAATTAGTGCAATTGGCCTGTGCTGACGAATGTTGTCCGCACCCGGAACTTTTGGAATGAGCGAGAGGACCCCGTAGTTAAGCCTAGCTATATCTACGAAGCCGCGCATAAAACCGTTGCACACGTCGAACATAGGGCCACGTAGCAGTGGCCAGAAATGTTTAAACATCGCCACCGGCCACTCGTCGGGACCTGGCGCTGTGTCGGTTTTCATGGACTGCAGCGCGTCGTCGATTTCCTTAGGGAGGAACGCAAGCCCCAGCTCCTCGTTCTCACTATCTAACACCCGCTGCGACGGCAGACACACATCCGCCCGCAGGCGCGCGCGCTGTGCCTCGTCCGTCCCCATCAAACTAATGTAGAAGTCATAGATGTGGTTGGAGATCTCCGATTGCTGAAGCAGGAGCCCCTGCTCCATCTGCAGCCATAGGATAGAGCATTTCCTGCGCCGGCCGTTCGTGTAAGCTTGGAAATACTTAGTGTTCGCGTCCCCTTTGAGCGTCCACTTGAGGCCACCTCTACGCCTCCAATATTCCTCCTCGGCCCGCAGCAATGCTTCGACTTGCCCTTCCAAGGTGTAGCGCTGCACCCATTCTAGCTCTGAGAAAGGGCGCGTGTCCGCTTGGGCATCTAGGATGGCGATATCTGCCAGAAGCCTCGCCCTGAGGACCTTGGCATCTCGCCCCTGGTTCGCGCCCCACCCCTTTAGGCTTGCGCGCAGGCGGGCCCCCACCGCAATCCAAAGCTCCATTGGGCCACATTGCTGGCCGGATAGCTGGACACTTCGCTGCCATCTCTCCGTAAAGATTGCGTCGAAGTCAGGGACCTCAAACCACGCGGTTTCGAAGAAAAAGCGCGGGCTACGCCTGATTCTATCTTCCCCTGAAGATAAGATTAAAGGCACATGATCCGAACCGATCCTTGTTTCCGCAAGTAGCGAGCACAAAGGAAATAGAACTTCCCAGTCCGAAGACATGAAAGCACGATCTAGAACAGATCGCACCGGGGCTAGTTGCTTGTTAGTCCAAGTGTATCTCGCCCCCGTTCTAGCCACTTCCCTAATTGCCATAGAAGCAATTGCGTTGTTGAACATGGCCACCCTTGACCAATTAACGTTGTCATTGTTCTTGTCCGCCCCCGAACGGATCAGGTTAAAATCCCCTCCCACCATGAGCGGGATCTGCGCCGCAGCTAGATCGAGCACCTTGGCTTCAAGTTCTCCCAAGAACTCAGCCGAACGGGAGTGATCTGTCGGTCCGTAGACTTGCACGATCGTGAGTTCGCGAAGCGAAGCTCGCACGCGGATTCTGGCCGCAATTAGGAAAGTGCCGACCTCCCAGGTCAGCACCTCAAAGGTAGCACTACAGAAACCAAGCAGCATGCCACCCGAGTGGCCCTGAGCTGGGCTATGTTTCCACACAAAGCGCTCTAAGGGGTCTATAGCTATGATATCTTGGTGCCGGAACTCAGTTTTGATCGTTTCCTGTAGCCCAACGATGTCGATCGCCTCTTTATGGATGTACACCTTCAGTTGGGTGCGCCGCCCCGAGTGGCCGAAGCCACGAATATTCCAAATAAGCGCGCGCATTAAATTACACGGTTCCGAAGGCGCACCCCCTTAGAGGTGATCGCCTTAGCCACGCGCCTCACCTTGCCGCAGCGAGGCGAGGGGGGAGCAGCAACCCCTGTTGCTGTGTCCCCATCGGGCAGGATTCCTGGCACCTGCGAGGGCTCTGCCTCCAGTGCCAAGCGTTTCGCGTGTTGAGCAGCCGCCGCTGCGAGCGCTGCCTACGCCACCTCGTTAGCACGAATCAACGAGATGAGCTTGTCCATGCCACCGTCGCCCATTGGTTCCACCCCACTCTCTCCCAGCACCTCGCCCAAATGCTCGTCCGAAAAGGAATCTAGAATCGTAAAACGCGGCAGGGGATTAACTGAAGTTTCCAGGTTCTTCTGGGCTTGCAGCAGTTGAGCGCGCTGGAGCGAAGGCAGGTTGCCCTTGGCTCCCTTGGCGCGCGCGCTGACCCGCACGGGAGGCACCTGCCCCTCCACCACGGCCTTGGAGCGCTTGGCCTTCGGGATGGGCACCGACTGGGACATCTCTTGCACGATCAGAGCGATGGCAGGCACGGGCAGGGCCATCACCGCCTGCCGTGGCATCGCAGGAGCCCCCAGGTTCTCCGCAGCGCTCGCCGCCTCCGCGCTCACCTTGCGCACCGCCACCTTCTTGAGCGTCTTCACCGCCCCAAGCTTGCTTCTGCTGCATCCGCCTTGCACCGGAGAGATCGAGGCGGGGAGCAGAGACTCCGCCGACACCGCGATGGGAGTGTGCGCCTCACCCAGCGGCTCCGCCAACGTCGGGGTGCCCACGACCACCTCCATCCGCACCGGAGGAGACGTGACCGACCCCAGGTTGGAGCCGTATTGGTTCGGGATGGAGAGATCCATCTCCGACGACCCGCCAGCCAGGGAATGCTCCACCCTGGGCATCTGCGCACGAGCCACCTCACCGCCTTGCTCCGTGATACCCAGCTTCTCCCACGCTGCCGTATCAATGGAGTCATCCTCCATGCTTGCGTCGAGCTCCTTGTCGTTGTCGTGGCCGCCGTCGCGCCCCTTCCCGTCTGGGCCCTTGCCGTGAGGAGGAGGGGGAGGGGAAGGGAGGGCAGGAGCCGCTTGTTGCGCCGGGGGAAGCTTGGGCTCGACGGAGATGTCGAAGCCTTCATTGTTGAACCAGATCTGGACCATCCCCCGAAGCTTGCGAGGATTGCGGCAGGCGAAACGCATGCGCACCTGCCCGGGGCGAAGAAGGGACTCCTCATCGACCTGCAAGGGACGGCCAAGAATGGTGGTGGCCGCCATGAGCCTGTCGGAGCGTCGCTGCTTCGGAGGGACACCACCTAGCTTGACCCACACCTCCGGCATCTCCAGTCCTTTGGGCGCATCGAGGATCGCATCACGGTTATCCACCATGAGATTATTGAGGGACAGAAAGAGCTTGCCTCTCCTAGTTGCCATCCGCAGCATCACAGGGTCAGGAAACACCACCGAGAACACGCCACCTTCCACGGGAGTGATCTGCCAGTCCCAAGCGCCCTCGAACAGGTGCTGCAGCTTCATCTCCAAGATCTCCCTCGAGAGCGCACCCGAAGGCGTGGAGAGCACTGCCGTGTTGGCCCCTAGCATGATCGGAGTCTCCTCCCTCGCATCTTCCGGGAACTGGAGACAGAAGAAACCCTCGCCGGTGATGGCGTGCCCCATGGTTTGCAAGAGCAGAGGCTTGCGGCGGGTTGGGCACTGCGCCGAGGTGTGCCCCTCCTTGCTGCACACCACACACAGCGGCTGGAAGGAGCATGTGTTCTGGTAATGACCAGATCGGCCGCACTTGAAGCACTCAGGGCCGTCTGCATCTTCAACGGGAATCAACGCCTCCACAGAGCCCTTGGAGGAGCCTCCGCCCCCAGGCAACGTGGATCTGGGCAAGAGGGGAGGCTTGGAAGCCGCCGCCCCCGCAGGCTTGAGCTTCGGCTTCTTCGCTTGCAGATCGATTGCGCGGTCGCCGCCCTGGGAGGTCAACTGCCCCTTGCGCTTGAGCTCGAGGCCCTTCTTCCTATACTCTTCCTTTTTCTTCTTGTTGCGCTCCTGCTCCTTGAGCCACCAAGCAGGCGGCGGCCCCCACCCGACGGTCGGACTTGGATCCCATCGTCACTACCTCCGCAAAGGAGCTAAGCAGAGGCGGGGGGATGGGGTGGGGAGGAGGAAGCGAGCGGAGTGGCCGAAACACCGCACCTCCGAATCGGTGGCAGGGAAACCTAGAAGGGGATCTAGGGTTCCACGGGGAAGCCACAGCCATTTATACGGCTGCTCGCCTCGGATAGGCATGGCCTGGGTTGCCGCCTGTGGACCGGGCTGAGCCGCGTGTTGGGCCTCCTGCCCATCGGAGGTAGCGCCAGACTGGGCCGCCACCAAAGCCAGCCCGTCAGATGGGCCAACTAGCGTCCCAGGGGCCCGACCCATCACCGCCCCCGGCTTGTCGCCCCCAACCCTAGGCCGACCAGCGCCCAGATCCGACGGAGCCGCCGCCGCCGCTGGCGCCGCCCGCTCCGAGCGGGGCTGGTCCGGGGAAGGCTACAGACATAGGCCCGCATCTGCGAAACCCATGCTGCCCGGCCCCACACGACCCGGCGACGCACGCGGCCCCCTGCCCGCGGCGAACGCAGGACGTCGTGCGCCACGGCCACCGGGCGCGAAAGCACGCCGACGCCCGGCCTTGAAGGAGCCCCCCAGCTCCTCCGCACGCGCGACAATGTCGCCGATGGAGCACGCCGTATGGCCGCCCGCCGTTGACTCCGCCGCCGCGCCCACAAGCTCCTCCGCTACTTCACCAACCGACTCCCCATCGGAATCAGCCTCGGCCAACGCCCAAAAACGGCTCCCCGACCAGCCAGCCGCACCCACGGCGGGGCCGGCCGGCCGCCTGGACGCCGCCGGGGCCGCCGCCGCCGCCCCGCTCGCAGAGATCCGAACGCCAGCGCCGGAAGCAGGTCCGAGGGCGAGATCGCCGCCCCCGTCGCCAGAGCCACCCACTGGGGTGGTCCGTACAAGAGCCGTTGCCATCCTCTTTAGCAGGTCCTGATTTATTTACTATCATGTCATACCTGTTTTGGAATAACACCGACAAATATATGTTTGTAGAAAGGGTGATGCTCAGTGATACGGCACATTGACAAGGTATGGTTAAATATGCTTAATGGCAGGAGGCCACTCTCATCGACAAGAAAATGACAAGCTTTGAGGCGACATGGGTCTTGTCATGAATTATGTCACTTTTCAGTACTCCCACCGTTTGAACTAAAACCACAACAAGAATTATGGAACGGATGGAGTAGGACTTTTGGTGCAATGGTGCTTGCTTGATTTCTCATATTGTTCTTGGCTTTTATCAGTAGGCTTGATACTTTCTCCATGTTGTTGGCGTGCTTAAGTGGCTGAATGGATAATCTTGTAATGAACCACCAATTCTTGCAGCTGCAGTAGGAACCATGTGTTCCATTTTTTATTTTGGTTGAAAATGCATCTGCGGATAGTAACTTTGTTTTACCATTTTGAAACTCTCTAAATTGATCTCTCAAAAGAGGTACCTTTGAACTTTAATGAGTTGATATTGATGACATGTCTAGAGCTAGTCGTTTGTCTCGCCCTAGAGAAATATAGATGGTGATGATTTCTTCATGTTGTCTCACTGATATGCCTTAATTAATTTAGTGAATTTAGCAGTGGTTTTTTTTTTTTTTTGCAGAGCAATGTTACTGACGAGTATAAATGTAACCTGAATCTTGAACTATATGTTCAGGGGACTAAAGATATGGTGTTGTATTGCTGGTTGAAGATCTTGTAAACTTTTATTTTGCTTCAGTAGCTCCACAAAACTGCATGAAGATTTTGAGTAGTTCCTTATTTGTTGCATATTTTTGGCCTAGAATGCATATACTAGAAGACTGCAATGACCATGTAGTGAGACGAAGATGTTCATATATTTGGTCAGAGTGATAATTGCAACTGCTTTTACATTCACAGATTTTCCTTAGATAAGATCTTTTGCTCAAATCATGAGCACGCATTTTAGCCAGGAACTGTACAATTTTCCCTCACTTTGGTCCAATGGCTGAATACTCCTCTGAGAGATGGTGCAAATGGTGATGAGGGCATATCCAGACTTGCTGTTTTCTTCCGCCCACGAGATGACGATATGGCTTCTGAATGCTAGCTGACATACAAATCTGAAATTAACCTCGTGAATGGAAATACTACTACATGTCAAGTGCTGCTGGTACTGTAGTAAATTATTAAAGCATTTTAGTAAGCAGCGTTTCCATTTGTGGAAGAGGTATTGCTCTGCTTGGTGCCTGATAGCTAATTCACCTTGGTCATCCTTCATGGTCGAAACAAATTGCGTTTCGAGGTGGCTGATTTTTTGCATGTCATGCAACTAGCTTGGATTTACATGACTTGCCTGTCCATCTTTCATATTTTCTTAACGTGTGGGTAATTTTTTCATACATATGGATCTTACTAGTCCATATTGTTGGAGATTTGTTTTGTTATATGCTGGCTGAGCACGGGTTGATTGACCATGTGGTTGTGCTTGGTTTGTGATGCTGTTTTCGGATTTCATCGTTAAGAATTCTTGACTATTGCCTGGGAAATTCTTGTTGGACTTAAACACGACATAACCTCCTGTACGTGTACATATAGGTTTCTTGTTCATGCATGTACCGTGTAGGACTAGGATTAGCAAAACCCGAGTAGTACTATATATATATGCGTGTACCATCGTGGGTTTGTGAAGTAATAATAATACAAATAAAAAAACAGGCTCGATATACGAGCTATAGTTGAATCAATCAGCAGGTGCAGCTCGCTACGTACGTATCAATCACAAGGGAGGGGCCAAAACCAAAACCCTCGTCTCCACCACCGACCATGATGCTGCCCGATGATCTTCTCGAGGAGATCTTCCTCCGCCTCCCGCCGGGCGAGCCCGCGTGCCTCGTGCGCGCCTACCTTGCCAGCAAGTTCTGGCTCGGCCTCCTATCCGGCGCTCGATTCCACAGCCGCTACCGGGAGTTTCATGGTGCTCCCCCCATGCTGGGCTTCGTTTATGCCTTGTCCTCGTACACCCAGACGAAGGTGGACAAACCCATCCCACGCTTTGTCTCCACCACGGAATTCGCCGCCCGCGTTCCCGATGACGACTTGGCCATGGCCGCGTTGACCACGGACTATATTGCATTGGACTGCCACCATGGCCGCGTTCTACTCGGCGATCGTAAACACAATCCGCTTGTCGTTTGGGACCCCATGGCAGGCTGCCTGACGAAGATGCAAGCACTCAAAGGACAAAGCAGAACCAGTGCGGCCGCGGTGCTCTGTGCCGTGACCGGCTGTGACCATTGCGCCTGTCACCACGGCCCATTCCAGGTTTTCTTCTTCGGCATGAGCGTTCATGGTGCTCATTGTGTTATACACCTCTCTGTGTTCTCGTCGGAGACACTTGGCTGGAGCGAGCCCCAGACATGCCTTGGTCTTGATCTTGACGATGCTGCATTCATCAAGCCAGCGCCCTCTGTCGCCATCCAAGGCGCACTTTACTTCATGCAAGGGAGTTTTGAAGATGATCACATAACAGGATTTCTGAAGTACGGCTTGGGCTCTAATTGCTTATCGCTGATTGATGCGCCGCCGATGAGGGGATCTCTCATTATTGGTGCCAATACTCTCATGGCTATGGAGGACGACAGTTTGGGTTTTGCACAAGTGAAAAGGTTAACCATCTACCTGTGGTCAAGGCATATGGGTTCCGATGGAGTTGCATCATGGACTCAGCCTAGAATCATTGATCTCAAGAACCTTCTACCCATTCAGAATCCTAGTGGAAGAATTAAACTGATTGGATCTCTGGAGGGTAGTGATATCATTTTCGTGACCACAGACCTTGGCATCTATGAGCTTAATCTAAAGTCGCTACACTGGAAGAAGCTATGGGGAAAGAAAGATGTTTGGTGTTTGTTTCCGTGCATGAGTTTCCCCAGTCCACAAGGTATATCTATATGTCCTTTCTTTTATCATATGGGGACAAGTCTTAAGTAATAATATATCAGTTAGCCAAACAAACAAAATATAGAATGTTTAAGGAGACTGAAAATTTTACTTGATGTTCAATTTGTTATAATATATGTGCTCATGCAAACTTTCAAATGTTCACCTAATTTGCAATCTATATAGTATCGTGTCTTTTACTTTCTGAAATTACACTGACAAATCTACGTTTGCAGAAAGGATGATTTCTTGTGATGCGGCTCATTGACGTTGTACGGTTGAATATGAAGGGCAGGAGGCCATTGTCATCAAACAGAAAAGATGACTACTAGGAGGCGAGATGGTCTTGTGATGAATTATAAAGTATCTAGTAGCTGGTTTGGTGCAATGGTGCTTGTATTCTCTTAGTGCTGGTAGCCTTTGTCAGTAATCTTAATAACATAAGTGGGTGAATGGATCGGATTATATTTGTTTTGAACCTCTAATTTCTTGCGGCATCAGCTATGTGCTCTGTTGTTTAATTTGCTTGAACTGCAGCTCTAGACAATATCTTAGTGTTCCCATTTTTAAAGCTCTAAAATTTGTCGTCCAAGCTTTGACCCAACTCTATATTCACCTCCAGAAAGGGGTACAACTGTTGAGCAGATGTTCAGGGGATTACTAGAGCTAGCGGTTTTTGTAATCTGATTATAAACCTGAGCTCAATTAACTTTTCCATAATACCATTGGAAGATGGAGGTGACGGCCCTTGCAGCTTGCGGTGTTCACTGGGAGTGTTCTAGACCAGTGTGGGACCCAATTTAGATAGTGGCTCAAATGGGACACCCGCCTTTAGATGTTAGGCTTTGGTGCGATGTCTATTTGATATTAGGCCCGGACATTCGGCACACCTTCATCAAGGAGATAGGAGTAGCAACAACATTGCCAAGATGGTGCCTTCAGGCTTATTGATATATCAACTTGTATGGTCTTTGTGAATAATTAATAATATGACTGCATGCATCGTCCAGATGCAGAGATCGGGGCTACATCCTCCTTTTAAAAAAAGGCATGTCTATGCCTTGCATCCATAGCAGTATGTCCTTGTCAGTTTGGGGAACCTTTCTAGAAGAACGTATAACGTTATAGCTCAATTATAATCCACTAGGTAGGAATTCACAGCCCGGGGAGAGACTACTTGTGTTTCACTGTTAAGTTGGTATTCGGTTTGTCATTTTTCACTCTTGATAGATAAATAGTACTTGTTGCCAAGATTATGTATTGCAAATTCCTTTTCTTCTAGTAAAATGATTATATTACCGCTATTGCAATCTTTTCATACTTAGTTGCATTTTGTTTAGATAAATGTCGAGGTTCGACTTTAAATTAATAAAGCCACCAAATGTACCACATGTATATAGAGTCAACACACAAGGGCCAACACAGGCCAAACGAGAAAAGAAAGTAGCAGTAACCAACATAGGCAGACGACAGTTTCAGGCATGCAGGACAAGACAAATAAGGGACCCTATCCGACTACAAGAGGGAAGTTGTACATCATCATGTAGGGACGCTGGGACCACTCGTCATTAAGATAGGCGGTTGCCCACTAGTAGAAAAATGACCTTATGTTCATCTCATTAGTCCCAGTTCAATTACGGTCTGGTACTAATTAATGATACCACTAGTCCCGGTTCAACGGCTATGCATTAGTCCCGGTTCATTGGTGACCTATAGTCCCGGTTTGTGTCACAAACCAGAACTAAAGGAGTGATGGCAGGCTGGCATTAGGCCGGGGCCCACGAGCCCCTTTAGTCCCGATTTATGACACAAACCGGGACTATATGTTAGATCTTTAGTCCGGGTTCGAGCCACCAACCGGGACTAAAGGGGTCTAAGCTTTTAGTCCTGGTTGGTGGCTCCAACCCGGACTAAAGGGGTGATTTTCAAACTCCCCCCCCATCACATTTACAGTTTTGAAAAAAAGTAAAAGAAAATGAAAAAAACTTAAAAATTAAAATCCTTCAAGATGTAGTTATGTTACTACATCTACTAGTTAGGGAAATCTAAAAACATAAATTTCGACAAGTTTTGCAAAAAAGTGTTATGAAAAAGTAAAACGACCCTATCTTTTGCATACGATGTCCAAAAAATATATAATATATCAAAATGTTCAGCATGAAAATCCGGTTCCGATTTCGACGGCCATAGGCCATTTTGCAAATTTTTAGAATCCTCAAATTCTGAAAGGAAAAAAAGTTATGATCAAATTTCAGTTTTTTTGAATTTTGGTTAAATCTGATCAAACTACTTATTCAAGAAATATTAGTGTTACTAAATAATTATTCAGTATTATTAGTGTTACTAAATAATTATCTTAGTTTTTTTGAATTTTGGTCAAATCTGGTCAAACTGTGGTCAAACTATGGTCAAACTACTTATTCAAAAAATATTAGTGTTACTAAATTTTTTTATAATAGTTTCAAACTCAAACGGTGAAACGTGTGACTTCATGCTCAAGCTAAACTCCTGAGGATCAATAGCATTGACAACTTACTATTGTCAGGAAAACAACAAGTGCAGACTTGGAAGCTTGGGAGAATAGAACTCGGAAGTTAAGCGTGCTTAGCCTGGAGTAGTGAGAGCATGGGTGACTGGCCGAGAAGTTAGACGATTTGGAATGAGTGCTCCACACTTGAGTAGTGTTGAGAGGTGATTAGAGATTAAATCGTCAAATATTATAGAAATTTGAAAATCAGAAAAAAAAATTCAAATTTTTTTCAAAAAAAATTCCAAAAAAATCCTTTAGTCCCGGTTGGTGTTACCAACCGGGACTAAAGGTCCCCTAGCCCCCGGCGTGGGCTCGTGTCACATGGTGTGCCTTTGGTCCCGGGTCGTGTTGAATCGGGACTAAAGGGGGGCCTTTAGTCCCCACCATTTAGTGCCGGTTGCAGAACCAGGACTAAAGGTCCTTACGAACCGGGACTATAGCCCGATTCTGCACTAGTGGCCTTAGCCCTTACGTGCATGATCAACAGCTCCATATCATCTTTCGAAACAGGCTCTCGCCCTGCTTTATAAATAAAGCAACAACACCAAGTCACACGGCTAAATGATGTAGTGTGGTGGGATGGCCCTCTGACACAGCAAATCCCAAAATAAGTGGCCAACATAACCGCAACGACTACATTGCCGAACAACTAAACATGGGACGACCAGATTACAACACCATGACACGATTTAGGACACCTAGCCTCCACAGGAACACCGTCGGGAGGGGAGCGAAAGCAACACCGTTGCCGAGCCCGGAGACTTGCCATGGAGAGGAGAACCACGATGACGTCTTCAAGAAGATAACGACACCCGCAGATGCCACCGGCAGCGCCGCCAAAGCACAGAGCTTTCGCTCGGCAGCTCACCCGTGCCACCAAGAGGCACCTAGACCAGTCGATGTGAGAATCGGTCACCAGATCCGGGGCTGGGCACCACCACTGCCATAGAAAGGAGAGCCCAAACCATCCACTGCTACACCCCCTTGCCACCCGAATGGCGAAGAGGCATGGCCACCACTGCCGCGATGGAGCTGGCGGAAAGCCACGATACGGACAGCCATCAAGAGCCGCTGCCCCGGCATCCATGTCCCGAGTCATCGCCAACTGTCGACATCACAACGCACAAAGATGCAGTCAACCGCATTGTTAAAAAAAATATGTTCAATGGTAACTTGTTCGTGTTCCTAGTAATCCACAAGGTCCAGCACACAACCAAAAAGCCGAACAAAAACAACCGCTTAGCTTGTCCACCAAGGGACTGGGCTAGGGGTCTCAGTTCCTAAAAAGAGGCAGGTGCCCAGGAGACGCCAAGCCACTCTAGCATGCAGCTCCAAAGAAGCGGTGCAAGGGGGCAACGAAAGAAGATATGACTAGTATTTTCTATTTTGCCACAAAGATCACATAACTCAAACCCGGGCCCATTGCACGAGCGAATCTGGTCGGTAACCGGAAGCTTACTGCGATAAGCTCGCCGCATAAAGATTTTAATCTTGAGGGGGATGCAGGGCTTCCAAGTACCATTGAACCTATTCAGAATCGAGCCAAGAATAAGTTTAATATAAACGAACTTAACCAGAAATCGTCCAGAACTAAGTCACCGATTTCACTGTCTGAGAGAGCACATGTAAGGAAGTAGTAAGGTGCTGCCAATCTTCCAACTTTGTATGGGACAACATCGTGTGGAGGCTAAGGTCCCCGTTCCTACGTGAGAGCACTGAGGGAGTCCTGGATTAGGGGGTATCCGGACAGCCAGACTATATACTTTGGCTGGACTGTTGGACTATGAAGATACGAGATTGAAGACTTCGTCCCGTGTCCGGATGGGACTCTCCTTTGTGTGGAAGGCAAGCTTTGCAATTCGGATATTAGATCTCCTTCTCTTTAGCCGACTCTGTGTAACCATAGCCCTCTCCGGTGTCTATATAAACCGGAGGGTTTAGTCCGTAGGATGAGTAGGCTAGCTTCTAGGGTTTAGCCTCTACGATCTCGTGGTAGATCAACTCTTGTAATACTCATATCATCAAGATAAATCAAGCAGGAAGTAGGGTATTAGCTCCATCAAGAGGGCCTGAACCTGGGTAAACATCGTGTCCCCAGCCTCCTGTTACCATTAGCCTTAGACGCATAGTTCGGGAACCCCTACCCGAGATCCGCCGGTTTTGACACCGACATTGGTGCTTTCATTGAGAGTTCCTCTATGTCGTCGCTGCAAGGCTTGATGGCTCGCCTCGTTGTCAAGGACAACATCACCTCTGGGGGAGTCATGTCTCTAGGCCAAATTCTCCGACTAGGTGGCTTCGTCATGACCGCCCGACCGGCTCTTGCGCCGACGATGACTTCTCAGGTCATCAAAAACAGCCTCCACGTCGATTCGGAACTTGCCGAACCGATGGATCCAATGGAGCTCTCCTCCCTTAATGAGCTCTTAGATCGCATCGCCACTCTGAGTGTCACTATGGACTATGATCAGATTGGGCTTAAACTCGACCAAAGGGAGATTAACTCTCCGCCGATCACCCACGAGATAGCGGTCGTGGAGGAGCAATGCATGGATTCTCCCTCTATTTTGAGGACGAAATATGTCCGGATTCCCAGGCTCTCCAAGCCGGATACCCGTTCGCGGGAGGACACGACCTAAACCCCGAACCTAGAATCGTGCGGCGGGTCGGAAAAATTGGGCAGCATCCTGGAGCCCGAGCTGCCAAGCTCGGAAGCCTCTTTGCCCCTGGGTCTCAGATCGGGTCAGGGTTCGGACATAAATCTACCCACCCACACAGATTTAATCAATCTTTCCCATATCAGACAAGAGCCCCAAGAGACAGTACATCACTACTGGGCCAGATTCCTCCTTGTGATAAACAAGGTCAAAGACTGTCGCGAGGAAGACGCAATCTCATTCTTTTGCAAAAATTGCACGGACAAAGGGATCCTAAACGCTATAAGTCGCCGTGACATAGTACACTTTGCTGACTTAGCGGCCATAGTACGGAAGTACTGCGCGATGGAAAGCGCCTGGAAAACTCAAACAAACTTCTGGGATAATCCGGCTCTCACTAAACCCTTCGTCCGAACCAAAATGGTAAACTCTCGTAAGTCACCTGATTCAATTACCAAAAAACCAAAGCCCACTGCAGGGCATGGAACCCTATTGGAGGAATGGCTCAATGGGCCGTGCAAAATTCATAGCACACCGGATACCATGCCAACACTTAGCCTTAGAGCATGTTGGATACTCCGGCAAGTAGCGAAAGGCGGCGAGGATCTCCACATCAACCATACAGCAGAGCAACATCCTGCCAAGAACAACAATACAGTACTGATAGTCTTCGAGACTTTTGCCTCAAATAATAGGCGCAAGCGAGCTCTCCGCAGTCTCGCCGAAGTTTGCCACGTGGCAAATATAAATCCATGGAACGATACGGCTATAACTTTCAATGCCAGCGACGAACCTCAATTCCGAACAGTCCGGGCACCAACCGCTTTAGTCCTCAGTCCAATCGTGGACGGCTTCCGGCTCACTAAAGTGCTCATGGATGGCGGAAGTGGACTAAACCTCATCTATGAGGAAACCCTCAACAAGATGGAATTTGACAAGAGCCGCATTGAGCGAAGCAGCACGACAAGAATCATCCCTAGTCGGGAGGCACGATCTGCAGGAAAAATCACACTGGATGTGGTATTCGGCACGCCGGAGAATTACAGGTCCGAAGAAATCACATTCCAAGTGGCCCCGTTTAGCAGCGGATACCACGCCCTCTTAGGACGGGACACATTCACGAGCTTTTAAGCTATACCTCATTACAGGTACATGAAGCTCAAAATGCCCGGGCCCAATGGAATCATCACTCTAGCTAGTGATCCGGACGTCACACTCCGCGCCGAAAACAAAACTGCCGCACTAGCCCTCGAGGCATTATCCGAAGCCCTCGCGGCCGAAGAACTAACAACGCTGTGCGCTGATACGTCTCCAACATATCTATAATTTATGAAGCATTCATGCTATTTTATTATCTCTTTTGAATTATTACGGGATTTATTATACACTTTTATATTACTTTTGGGACTAACCTATTAACTGGAGGCCCAACCCATATTGCTGTTTTATTGTATGTTTCAGTATTTCGAAGAAAAGGAATATCAAACGGATTCCAAACGGAATGAATGATTTTTGGGAAGAATATGATCCAGGAGACTTGGAGTTCACATCAGAAGATCCTCGAGGAGGCCAGGAGATAGGAAGGCGGGCCCACCCCTCCTGGGCGCGCCCCCCTGTCTCGTGGGCCCCTCGAGGCTCCCCCGACTGACTTCTTTCGCCTATATACGTCCACGTACCCTAAAAACATCGTAGGAGAAGATAGATCAGGACTTCCGCCGTTGCAAGCCTCTGTAACCACCAAAAACCTCTCAGGAGTCCGTTCCGGCACCCTGCCGGAGGGGAATCCCATCACCGGTGGCCATCTTCATCACCCCGGCGCTATCCATGATGAGGAGGGAGTAGTTCACCCTCGGCGCTGAGGGTATGTACCAGTAGCTATGTGTTTGATCTCTCTCTCTCTCTCTCTCGTGTTCCCTCTATAGCACGATCTTGATGTATCGCGAGCTTTGCTATTATAGTTGGATCTTATGATGTTTCTCCCCCTCTACTCTCTGGTAATGGATTGAGTTTTCCCTTTGAAGTTATCTTATCGGATTGAGTCTTTAATGATTTGAGAACACTTGATGTATGTGTTGCCGTGCGTATCTGTGGTGACAATGGGATATCTCGTGATCCACTTGATGGATGTTTTGGTGATCAACTTGCGGGTTCCGCCCATGAACCTATGCATAGGAGTTGGCACATGTTTTCGTCTTTACTCTCTGATAGAAACTTTGGGGCACTCTTTGAAGTACTTTGTGTTGGTTGAATAGATGAATCTTAGATTGTGTGATGCATATCGTATAATCATGCCCACGGATACTTGAGGTGACAATGGAGTATCTAGGTGACATTAGGGTTTCGGTTGATTTGTGTCTTAAGGTGTTAGTCTAGTACGAACTCTTGAATAGATTGATCCGAAAGAATAACTTTGAGGTGGTTTCATACCCTACCATAATCTCTTTGTTTGTTCTCCACTATTAGTGGCTTTGGAGTGACTCTTTGTTGCATGTTGAGGGATTGTTATATGATCTATCTATGTTATTATGTTGAGAGAACTTGCACTAGTGAAAGCATGAACCTTACGCCTTGTTTCCTACCATTGCAATACCGTTTACGCTCACTTTTATCATTAGTTACCTTGCTGTTTTTATATTTTCAGATTACAAATACCTTTATCTACCATCCATATTGCACTTGTATCACCATCTCTTCGCCGAACTAGTGCACCTATAGAATTTACCATTGTATTGGGTGTGTTGGGGACACAAGAGACTCTTTGTTATTTGGTTGCAGGGTTGTTTGAGAGAGACCATCTTCATCCTACGCCTCCCATGGATTGATAAACCTTAGGTCATCCACTTGAGGGAACTTTGCTACTGTCCTACAAACTGTGCACTTGCAGGCCCAACAACGTCTACAAGAAGAAGGTTGTGTAGTAGACATCAAGCTCTTTTCTGGCGCCGTTGCCGGGGAGGTGAGTGCTTGAAGGTATATCTTTAGATCTTGCGATCGAATCTTTTTGTTTCTTGTTTTATTACTAGTTTAGTTTATAAAAGAAAACTACAAGAAATTGGAATTGAGTTTGTCTCATACGCTTCATCTTTTTAATATCTTTCGTGAGAATGATGGTAAGGAAAATTGTGCTCAAGTGCTAGAAGAAGAAATCTATAAAATGTTTGTCACTAAATCTTTGAATGATGAGCATGATTGCAATGTTGTTAGTATGAACTCTTTGAATATCCATAGTACTAATGATGATTGCACTAGTCATGATGAAAATATCTCTTATGAGCATGTCAACTTTTGTGGAGTGCATGTCTGCATGAACACATCGAATAGAGAAGATATATATTGCAAGAGGCATAAGTATTTAGAAACTAAAAGGTTGCAAGAAAGTCTTGATGTTTGTAATGAAAAATTCAATATTTTTCACGCTCCTTGTGAACTTTGCAATGAACGTGGTCATTTAAATCTTCAATGCAAATTGTTTCATGACCAAATTGTATCAAAAAATTGTCATAATTTGATTACCCTTGAGCATCATAAAGAGCTTAGTCTTCTTTTGGGGTATGAAGAAATGAAACGTATAACCGAGGGTATTCCAAAATTTAATCTTGATAGAGTTCTTGACTTTGATCTAGAGAAGATTTATATGTATTGTACGGTGAATTGCATTCAAAATCCTTATATTGTCAATTACCTAAAGAAAAGAAAGCAAATAGAAGATGAAGAGAATACTAATGAAAGGTAAGAGACCTCCCATTATCCTCCTATTATTTCTTATGATGAATCAGGTATCGAGGAGGAGCCTTCTATTCAACCAGTCTCATCAATAAGGAGCTCAAGGAAGAAGGTTGAATCCATACATAATGTGAAGAAGAAGAAAAGAAGGAGCAGCAAAGGTAAAAAGGTATCCCTCCCAAATGATGTTGCTCCTACTACTCATTGTGATGATGATAATGTTGGGGAACGTAGTAATTTCAAAAAAATTCCTACGCACACGCAAGATCACGGTGATGGCATAGCAACGAGAGGGGAGAGTGTTGTCCACGTACCCTCGTAGACCGTAAGCGGAAGCGTTAACACAACGCGGTTGATGTAGTCGTACGTCTTCACGATCCGACCGATCCAAGCACCGAACGTACGGCACCTCCGAGTTCAGCACACGTTCAGCTCGATGACGATCCCCAGGCTCCGATCCAGCAAAGCTTCGGGGATGAGTTCCGTCAGCACGACGGCGTGGTGACGATGATGATGTTCTACCGGCGCAGGTCTTTGCCTAAACTCCGCGACGATATGACCGAGGTGGAATATGGTGGAGGGGGGCACCGCACACGGCTAAGGAATGATCCGTAGATCAACTTGTGTGTTATGGGGTGCCCCACTGCCCCCGTATACAAAGGAGGGAGGGGGAGGTGCGGCCGGCCCCCTTGGGGTGCGCCTGGAGGAGTCCTACTCCCACCGGGAGTAGGACTCCCCCCTCTTGCCTTGGTTGAGAAGGAAAGGGGGGAGGGGAAAGAGGAAAGGGGGGCGCCGCCCCCCCTTCCTTGTCCTATTCGGACTAGGGGGGGGAGGGGGCGCGCGGCCTGCCCTGGCGAGCCCTCCTCTTCTCCCTCATGGCCCACTAAGGCCCATTAACCCCCGGGAGGGTTCCGGTAACCCCCCGGTGTTCCGGTAAAATCCCGATTTCACCCGGAACCTTTCCGATGTCCAAACATAGGCTTCCAATATATCAATCTTTATGTCTCGACCATTTCGAGACTCCTCGTTACGTTCGTGATCACATCCGGGACTCCGAACAAACTTCGGTACATCAGAACTTATAAACTCATAATAAAACTGTCATCGTAACGTTAAGCGTGCGGACCCTATGGGTTCGAGAACTATGTAGACATGACCTAGAACTATTCTCGGTCAATAAACAATAGCGGAACCTGGATGCCCATATTGGTTCCTACATATTCTACGAAGATCTTTATCGGTCAAACCGCATAACAACATACGTTGTTCCCTTTGTCATCGGTATGTTACTTGCCCGAGATTCGATCGTCGGTATCCAATACCTAGTTCAATCTTGTTACCGGCAAGTCTATTTACTCATGACATAATGCATCATCCCGCAACTAACTTATTAGTCACATTGCTTGCAAGGCTTATAGTGATGTGCATTACCGAGAGGGCCCAGAGATACCTCTCCGACAATCGGAGTGACAAAACTTAATCTCGAAATACGCCAACTCAACATGTACCTTCGGAGACACTTGTAGTACTCCTTTATAATCACCCAGTTATGTTGTGACGTTTGGTAGTACCCAAAGTGTTCCTCCGGTAAACGGGAGTTGCATATTTCTCATAGTTACAGGAACATGTATAAGTCATGAAGAAAGCAATAGCAATATACTAAACGATCAAGTGCTAGGCTAACGGAATGGGTCATGTCAATCACATCATTCTCCTAATGATGTGATCCCATTAATCAAATGACAACACATGTCTATGGTTAGGAAACATAACCATCTTTGACTAATGAGCTAGTCAAGTAGAGGCATACTAGTGACTATATGTTTGTCTATGTATTCACACATGTATCATGTTTCCGGTTAATACAATTCTAGCATGAATAATAAACATTTATCATGATATGAGGAAATAAATAATAACTTTATTATTGCCTCTAGGGCATATTTCCTTCAGTCTCCCACTTGCACTAGAGTCAATAATCTAGATTACATAGTAATGATTCTAACACCCATGGAGTCTTGGTGCTGATCATGTTTTTCTCGTGAGAGTGGCTTAGTCAATGGGTCTGCAACATTTAGATCCGTATGTATCTTGCAAATCTCTATGTCTCCCACTTGGACTTGGTCCCGAATGGAATTGAAGCGTCTCTTGATGTGCTTGGTCCTCTTGTGAAATCTGGATTCCTTTGCCAAGGCAATTGCACCAGTATTGTCACAGACGATTTTCATTGGTCCCGATGCACTAGGTATGACACCTAGATTGGAAATGAACTCCTTCATCCAGACTCCTTCATTTGCTGCTTCCGAAGCAGCTATGTACTCTGCTTCACATGTAGATCCTGCCACGACGCTTTGTTTAGAACTGCACCAACTTACAGCTCCACCGTTTAATAAAAACACGTATCCGGTTTGCGATTTAGAATCGTCCGGATTAGTATCAAAGCTTGCATCGACGTAACCATTTACGACTAGCTCTTTGTCACCTCCATATACGAGAAACATATCCTTAGTCCTTTTTAGGTATTTCAGGATGTTCTTGACCGCTGTCCGGTGATCCATTCCTGGATTACTTTGGTACCTTCCTGCCAAGCTTATTGCTAAGCATACGTCAGGTCTGGTACACAGCATTGCATACATGATAGAGCCTATGGCTGAAGCATAGGGAACATCTTTCATTTTCTCTCTATCTTCTGCTGTGGTCGGGCATTGAGTTTGACTCAACTTCACACCTTGTAGTATGGGCAAGAACCCTTTCTTCGCCTGATCCATTTTGAACTTTTTCAAAATTTTATCAAGGTATGTGCTTTGTGAAAGTCCTATTAAGCGTCTTGATCTATCGCTATAGATCTTGATGCCCAATATGTAAGCAGCTTCACCGAGGTCTTTCATTGAAAAACTTTTATTCAAGTATCCCTTTATGCTATCCAGAAATTCTATATCATTTCCAATTAATAATATGTCATCTACATATAATATCAGAAATGCTACATAGCTCCCACTCACTTTCTTGTAAATACAGGCTTCTCCAAAAGTCTGTATAAAACCATATGCTTTGATCACACTATCAAAGCATTTATTCCAACTCCGAGATGCTTGCACCAGTCCATAAATGGAACGCTGGAGCTTGCACACTTTGTTAGCACCTTTTGGATCTACAAAACCTTTTGGCTGCATCATATACAACTCTTCTTCTAGAAATCCATTCAAGAATGCAGTTTTGACATCCATTTGCCAAATTTCATAATTATGAAATGCAGCAATAGCTAACATGATTCGGACAGACTTAAGCATCGCTACGGGTGAGAAATCTCATCGTAGTCAACCCCTTGAACTTGTCGAAAACCTTTCGCAACAAGTCGAGCTTTATAGACAGTTATATTACTATCAGCGTCAGTCTTCTTCTTAAAAATCCATTTATTCTCAATGTCTTGCCGATCATCGGGCAAGTCAACCAAAGTCCATACTTTGTTTTCATACATGGATCCCATCTCAGATTTCATGGCCTCTAGCCATTTTGCGGAATCTGGGCTCATCATCGCTTCCTCATAGTTCGTAGGTTCATCATGGTCAAGCAACATGACTTCCAGAATTGGATTACTGTACCACTCTAGTGCGGATCTTATTCTGGTAGACCTACGAGGTTCAGTAGAAACTTGATCTGAAGTTTCATGATCAATATCATTAGCTTCCTCACTAATTGGTGTAGTTGTCACAGGAACCGTTTCTTGTGATGAACTACTTTCCAATAAGGGAGTAGATACAGTTATCTCATCAAGTTCTACTTTCCTCCCACTCACTTCTTTTGAGAGAAACTCCTTCTCTAGAAAGGATCCGATTTTAGCAACGAAAATCTTGCCCTCAGATCTGTGATAGAAGGTGTATCCAATAGTCTCTTTTGGGTATCCTATGAAGACACATTTCTCCGATTTGGGTTCGAGCTTATCTGGTTGAAGTTTCTTCACATAAGCATCGCAGCCCCAAACTTTAAGAAACGACAACTTTGGTTTCTTGCCAAACCACAGTTCATAAGGCGTCGTCTTAACGAATTTTGATGGTGCCCTATTTAACGTGAATGCGGCCATCTCTAAAGCATAACCCCAAAATGATAGCGGTAAATCAGTAAGAGACATCATAGATCGCACCATATCTAGTAAAGTACGATTACGACGTTCGGACACACCATTTCGTTGTGGTGTTCCGGATGGCGTGAGTTGCGAAACTATTCCGTGTTGTTTCAAGTGTAGACCAAACTCGTAACTCAAATATTCTCCTCCACGATCAGATCGTAGAAATTTTATTTTCCTGTTACGATGATTTTCTACTTCACTCTGAAATTCTTTGAACTTTTCAAATGTTTCAGACTTGTGTTTCATCAAGTAGATATACCCATATCTGCTCAAATCATGTGTGAAGGTGAGAAAATAACGATATCCGCCGCGAGCCTCAACATTCATTGGACCAGAAACATCAGTATGTTTGATTTCCAATAAATCATTTGCTTGCTCCATAGTTCCGGAGAACAGCGTTTTAGTCATCTTGCCCATGAGGCACGGTTCGCAAGTACCAAGTGATTCATAATCAAGTGATTCCAAAATCCCATCAGTATGGAGTTTCTTCATGCGCTTTACACCGATATGACCTAAACGGCAGTGCCACAAATAAGTTGCACTATCATTATTAACTCTGCATCTTTTGGTTTTAACACTATGAATATGTGTATCACTACTATCGAGATTTAATAAAAATAGACCACTCTTCAAGGGTGCATGACCATAAAAGATATTACTCATATAAATAGAACAACCATTATTCTCTGATTTAAATGAATAACCGTCTCGCATCAAACAAGATCCAGATATAATGTTCATGCTTAACGCTGGCACCAAATAACAATTATTTAGGTCTAAAACTAATCCCGATGGTAGATGTAGAGGTAGCGTGCCGACCGCGATCACATCGACTTTGGAACCATTTCCCACGCGCATCGTCACCTCGTCCTTAGCCAATCTTCGCTTAATCCGTAGTCCCTGTTTCGAGTTGCAAATATTAGCAACAGAACCAGTATCAAATACCCAGGTGCTACTGCGAGCATTAGTAAGGTATACATCAATAACATGTATATCACATATACCTTTGTTCACTTTGCCATCCTTCTTATCCGCCAAATACTTGGGGCAGTTCCGCTTCCAGTGTCCAGTCTGCTTGCAGTAGAAGCACTCAGTTTCAGGCTTAGGTCCAGACTTGGGTTTCTTCTCTTGAGCAGCAACTTGCTTGCTGTTCTTTTTGAAGTTCCCCTTCTTCTTCCCTTTGCCCTTTTTCTTGAAACTGGTGGTCTTGTTAACCATCAACACTTGATGCTCCTTTTTTATTTCTACCTCCGCGGCTTTTAGCATTGCGAAGAGCTCGGGAATAGTCTTGTTCATCCCTTGCATATTATAGTTCATCACGAAGCTCTTGTAGCTTGGTGGCAGTGATTGAAGAATTCTGTCAATGACACTATCATCAGGAAGATTAACTCCCAGTTGAATCAAGTGATTATTATACCCAGACATTTTGAGTATATGTTCACTGACAGAACTATTCTCTTCCATCTTGCAGCTATAGAACTTATTGGAGACTTCATATCTCTCAATCCGGGCATTTGCTTGAAATATTAACTTCAACTCCTGGAACATCTCATATGCTCCATGACGTTCAAAACGTCGTTGAAGACCCGGTTCTAAGCCGTAAAGCATGGCACACTGAACTATCGAGTAGTCATCAGCTTTGCTCTGCCAGCCGTTCTTAACGTCGTCAGTTGCATCAGCAGCAGGCCTGGCACCCAGCGGTGCTTCCAGGACGTAACTTTTCTGTGCAGCAATGAGGATAATCCTCAGGTTACGGACCCAGTCCGTGTAATTGCTACCATCATCTTTCAAATTTGCTTTCTCAAGGAACGCATTAAAATTTAACGGAACAACAGCACGAGCCATCTATCTACAAACAAACATAGACAAGCAAAATACTATCAGGTACTAAGTTCATGATAAATTTAAGTTCAATTAATAATATTACTTAAAAACTCCCACTTAGACAGACATCTCTCTAGTCATCTAAGTGATCACGTGATCCAAATCAACTAAACCATGTCCGATCATCACGTGAGATGGACTAGTTTTCAAGGGTGAACATCATTATGTTGATCATATCTACTATATGATTCACGCTCGACCTTTCGGTCTCCGTGTTCCGAGGCCATATCTGCATATGCTAGGCTCGTCAAGTTTAACCTGAGTATTCTGCGTGTGCAAAAACTGGCTTGCACCCGTTGTAGATGGACGTAGAGCTTATCACACCCGATCATCACGTGGTGTCTGGGCACGACGAACTTTGGCAACGGTGCATACTCAGGGAGAACACTTCTTGATAATTTAAGTGAGAGATCATCTTAAAATGCTACCGTCAATCAAAGCAAGATAAGATGCATAAAGGATAAACATCACATGCAATCAATATAAGTGATATGATATGGCCATCATCATCTTGTGCTTGTGATCTCCATCTCCGAAGCACTATCATGATCACCATCGTCACCGGCGCGACACCTTGATCTTCATCGTAGCATCGTTGTCGTTTACGCTATCCATTGCTTCTACGACTATCGCTACCACTTAGTGATAAAGTAAAGCAATTACAGGGCGTTTGCATTTCATACAATAAAGCGACAACCATATGGCTCCTGCCAGTTGCCGATAACTTTGGTTACAAAACATGATTATCTCATACAATATAATATAGCATCACGTCTTGACCATATCACATCACAACATGCCCTGCAAAAACAAGTTAGACGTCCTCTAGTTTGTTGTTGCAAATTTTACGTGGCTGCTACGGGCTTTAGCAAGAACCGTTCTTACCTACGCATAAAAACCACAACGGTAGTTCGTCAAGTTGGTGCTGTTTTAACCTTCACAAGGACCGGGCGTAGCCACACTCGATTCAGCTAAAGTGAGAGAGACAGACACCCGCCAGCCACCTTTAAGCACGAGTGCTCGTAACGGTGAAACCAGTCTCGCGTAAGCATACGCGTAATGTCGGTCCGGGCCGCTTCATCTCACAATACCGCCGAACCAAAGTATGACATGCTGGTAAGCAGTATGACTTGTATCGCCCACAACTCACTTGTGTTCTACTCGTGCATATAACATTAACGCATAAAACCTAGGCTCGGATGCCACTGTTGGGGAACGTAGTAATTTCAAAAAAATTCTATGCACACGCAAGATCATGGTGATGGCATAGCAACGAGAGGGGAGAGTGTTGTCCACGTACCCTCGTAGACCGTAAGCGGAAGCGTTAACACAACGCGGTTTATGTAGTCGTACGTCTTCACGATTTGACCGATCCAAGCACCGAACGTACGACACCTCCGAGTTCAGCACACGTTCAGCTCGATGACGATCCCCGGGCTCCGATCCAGCAAAGCTTCAGGGATGAGTTCGGTCAGCACGACGGCGTGGTGACGATGATGATGTTCTACCGGCGCAGGGCTTCGCCTAAACTCCGCGACGATATGACCGAGGTGGAATATGGTGGAGGGGGGCACCGCACACGGCTAAGGAATGATCCGTAGATCAACTTGTGTGTTATGGGGTGCCGCACTGCCCCCGTATCTAAAGGAGGGAGGGGGAGGTGCGGCCGGCCCCCTTGGGGTGCGCCTGGAGGAGTCCTACTCCCACCGGGAGTAGGACTCCCCCCTCTTGCCTTGGTGGAGAAGGAAAGGGGGGAGGGGAAAGAGGAAAGGGGGGCGCCGCCCCCCCTTCCTTGTCCTATTCGGACTAGGGGGGAGGAGGCGTGCGGCCTGCCCTGGCCGACCGTCCTCTTCTCCCTCATGGCCCACTAAGGCCCATTAACCCCCGGGAGGGTTCCGGTAACCCCCCGGTGTTCCTGTAAAATCCCGATTTCACCCGGAACCTTTCCGATGTCCAAACATAGGCTTCCAATATATCAATCTTTATGTCTCGACCATTTCGAGACTCCTCGTTACGTCCGTGATCACATCCGGGACTCCGAACAAACTTCGGTACATCAAAACTTATAAACTCATAATAAAACTGTCATCGTAGCGTTAAGCGTGCAGACCCTACGGGTTCGAGAACTATGTAGACATGACCTAGAACTATTCTCGGTCAATAACCAATAGCGGAACCTGGATGCCCATATTGGTTCCTACATATTCTATGAAGATCTTTATCGGTCAAACCGCATAACAACATATGTTGTTCCCTTTGTCATCGGTATGTTACTTGCCCGAGATTCGATCGTCGGTATCCAATACCTAGTTCAATCTCATTACCGGCAAGTCTCTTTACTCGTTACATAACTAACTTATTAGTCACATTGCTTGCAAGGCTTATAGTGATGTGCATTACCGAGAGGGCCCAGAGATACCTCTCCGACAATCGGAGTGACAAAACCTAATCTCGAAATACGCCAACTCAACATGTACCTTCGGAGACACTTGTAGTACTCCTTTATAATCACCCAGTTACGTTGTGACGTTTGGTAGTACCCAAAGTGTTCCTCCGGTAAATGGGAGTTGCATATTTCTCATAGTTACAGGAGCATGTATAAGTCATGAAGAAAGCAATAGCAATATACTAAACGATCAAGTGCTAGGCTAACGGAATGGGTCATGTCAATCACATCATTCTCCTAATGATGTGATCCCATTAATCAAATGACAACACATGTCTATGGTTAGGAAACATAACCATCTTTGACTAATGAGCTAGTCAAGTAGAGGCATACTAGTGACTATATGTTTGTCTATGTATTCACACATGTATCATGTTTCCGGTTAATACAATTCTAGCATGAATAATAAACATTTATCATGATATGAGGAAATAAATAATAACTTTATTATTGCCTCTAGGGCATATTTCCTTCAGATAATTGCTACACTATTGGTGCTATCCATACTATTGATGATGATTATGCTTATGCTATGAAAAGGCCCAAGCTTGGGGAAGCTATGTTTGATGAGGATGAAATATTTGAGAATATATTTGCTGAAATTAATGTTTGTCCCAAGCTCGGGGATGCTACATTTAATGAAGATGACATTTTTAGCCTCCCAAGTTTTGATATGCGAAGTTGTTATGATAGCATGCCTTTTACCTATGATGATTATATTGATGAAAGTGGGTTTGGAAGAGTGTCAACTTTAGGAAGCAGTGACCGCACTATTTTGGAGGATGTTGAATTTTATTGTTATTAATATCAAAGTGGATTTGGAAGAGTGTCAACTTTATTTAGTGATGATTCCACTATATTGGAAGAGGTTTCAATTGATTATGATGAGGACAAAGTTGCTACTTATGATGATTATTGTGATGAAACTTATGCTATAAAAAGTAGTGATGATTATATTTATAAAACTTGTCATGATTATGATTACCCTTTTTCTAAACATTACTCTTTTAATGTGGAAACAATTTATAGTATTCAAGTCTCTTATGATACTCCCACCATTCTAAATGAGAAGAAATTTGCTTATGTGGAGAGTAGTAAATTTTCTATGCTAGTAGATCATGAAAAGAATGATTTAGGTGCTGGTTATATTGTTGAATTCATTCATGATGCTACTGAAAATTATTATGAGGGAGGAACATATGCTTGTAGGAATTGCAATAATATCAAGTTTCCTCTCTATGTGTTGAAAATTTTGAAGCTATGCTTGTTGTACCTTCCTATGCTAGTTGATTATTGTTCCCATAAGTTGTTTGCTCACAAAATCCCTATGCATAGGAAGTGGGTTATACTTAAATGTGCTAGTCATATGCTTCAAAATGCTCCCTTTATGTTTCAATTCTTATCTTTTATGTGAGCATCATTGCCATCATCATGCCTATCTAGGGGCGTTAAACGATAGCGCTTGTTGGGAGGCAACCCAATTTTATTTTTGTTTCTAGATTTTCGTTCCTGTTTAGTAATAAGTAATTCATCTAGCCTCTGGTTAGATGTGGTTTCATGTCTTAATTAGTATTTGTGCCAAGCAGAACCTTTGGGAAGACTTGGGTGATTTTGCTGTAAAAAAACAGAAACTTTAGCGCTCACGAGAATAGCTGACATTTTTTACTGGAGAGTCCTTTTAGGTTGATTATTTTTGCATATGATTAAAAGACAAATTCCTCAGATCCAACAATTTAATCCAGAATTTTTGGGGTTCCATAAGTATACGTTTGATACAGATTACTACAGACTATTCTATTTTTGACAGATTCTGTTTTCTATTTGTTGTTTGCTTATTTTGATGAATCTATAAGTAGTATCGGAGGGTATGAACCATAGAGAAGTTAGAATACAGTAGATATTACACCAATATGAATTTATAATGAGTTCATTACAGTACCTAAGTGGTGGTTTTATTTTCTTATACTAACGGAGCTTACGAGTTTTGTTTTGAGTTTTGTGTGGTTGAAGTTTTCAAGTTTTGGGTAAAGATTCGATGGACTATGGAATAAGGAGTGGTAAGAGCCTAAGATTGGGGATGCCAAAGGACCTCCAAGGTAATATTAAAGGACAACCAAGAGCCTAAGCTTGGGGATGCCCCGGATGTCATCCCCTCTTTCGTCTTCGTTCATCGGTAACTTTACTTGGAGCTATATTTTTATTCGCCACATGATATGTATTTTGCTTGGAGCGTAATTTTATTTTATTAGCATTTGCTTTATGTTATTTAGAATAATGATTTTCATTTATATTTTCAATAAAAATGTCAAGGATAGCCTTTACCATGCTTATTTTGCTAGTATACATGTTGCTGTTTCAAAACAGAAAGTTTACCGCTGTTGCTGTTTCAAGTCAGAGAGTGATATAATGTTTAATATTTTTGCATAATGAGCTATGATAAATATTTTATAGAGTAGCATTTTTCTTATAATATTTGGAGTTAGGTAAGTATGATGAATCTTGCATTCTTTACAGACTATACTGTTTTGGCAGATTGCTGTTATGTTTGCATTGTTTGCATGTGTTTGCTTGTTCAATTATTATATTTGAGGATAGTGGTATTAAATATGCAGAGACATTTAGTATTCAATGTTGAATAATAATCTTAGTGATTTTTTACAGTAGAAAATGATAAGGTTTTGCATTGGTTTATACTAACCTATCTCACAAGTTCTTGTTGAGTTTGGTGTGAATGAAGCTTTCGAGATTTAGGAAACGAACATATAAAAGGAATTAAGGAGACACAAAAGTTCAACCTTGGGGATGCCCAATTCACCCCAAGATAATATTTCAAGAAGTCTCAAGCATCTAAGCTTGGGGATGCCCCGGTAGGCATCCCACCTTTCTTCTTCAACAACTATCGGTTAGTATTGGTTGAGCCTAAGTTTTTGCTTCTTCACATGAGTTGTGCTATCCTTGCAATATCATTTTATTTTGTTTTTCTTTATGTTTGAATACAATACCAAGATCTGAAATTCTTTAATGAGAGAGAGTCTTCACATAGTTACATAATTATTTAACTACTCATTGATCTTCACTTATATGTTTTTGGAGTAGTTTGTCATTTACTCATGTGCTTCACTTATATCCTATGAGTAAATGGATGAATGAGTTGAATGTCATAAATTTGAAATTTTATATGTTTCATTTGCTTATCCCCTTGGGAGTAATGACTTCACATTTAAGAAGTAGAGGCTTATTGAAGGTTAGCAAGCATTGTATTGGTCATTTGAACAATTCATGAAAGAATACTGAAGGAAGAGAGATTTCACATATAAATATACTATCTTAGACATCTTTTATAATTGTGAGAACTCATTAAGTATGACATGCTAAAGAGTTGATGTTGGACAAGGAAGACAACGTAATAGGTTATGTTTTCTCACATCTCAGTTAAAGTATATTATCATGGATCGTTCAAACATGTTGAGCTTGCCTTTCCCCCTCATGCTAGCCAAAATTCCTAGCACCAAGTAGAGATACTACTTGTGCTTCCAAATATCCTTAACACTCTGTTTGGATGTAGACATTGGGAGGCTTGACATTCAATTCAGCCAATGCCAAATCACACAGGACATTGATATTGATATTGAATGTGAATTCTGCTGTTTGGATGACAAGTAATTGTCACTTGGCATTTGGAGGAGTGGCTCAATTCCATGGCTTGTTTGGATGGTCATAAGTTGCATTGGAATTGCTCATTTGTTACAGGATCTACATTGTACTTTGTTGTATTGATTGAAACTAAATTGTACACAACAAATGAATATATTTGTGAATGATTATATATATAAAAAATTAAAAACAGCAACAACACTTATACATGTAGTAGCAGCACAATACGGCAAAACTCAACATACGTAGCAGCAGCAGCACTTGTACAACATCACTTTTTTGTGGGAACAACATCACTTTTATAGCAGCATCACTTGCACAAGAGCATCACAAAACAACACCAACAGTAGCATTTGACATCAATAAAAGTGAGTCCCATACATGTAGCAATAGCTGGTTACAATTACATCAAGTTGATGACACCAAGTTCAAAATAAATGTTTTAACCATCGTAGACATGAATTAGGACCACTTGTTCTTAACTGCTACATTGCAGCGAACAAGCATACATAATATCCAAAAGGCACCAATCAAGCACCGTTCTTCTGATTCAACATCAATAGCCAATCCTTCCTCAAGATAATCCTGAAAAGAACCGATTCAAAGTAGAGTTATATCAAGATAATCATTTTCCTCTTTCTCTTGTTGTTCTCTTCAGTTATTTAAGAAACCAATTTGCTTGATCCAACATTATGGAAGTACATATAATTAAGTAATTAGGCATCCATCACTTGTACAACATATCAATCAAGAAACTGTACATTCAATCAAACAGCCAATTCAGATCAACAGCACATGCCTATCTCAGGTGAACATAGATTGCCCTTTCAGATCAACAACTCATGCCTATCTCGGACTAATTCATACAAACATGGCAAGAAAAATTCAAAACAACATGGCATATATTATACCTATCTCACGTGAAAATTGGACTACTAATCCAGATCTACATCACAAGTGAAGAGCACGTACCCTGAATCGGGTCGCTGATGGGGATCCATCCACCCACCAAGTGACCTGCAAAAGAGACAAGAAAATTTCGGATTAGAGGGAAATTTTAGGGATTAGGTTTCTAGGTAAGGGGAGGAAGGGGTGGCGAGGGGGGGGGGGCGCTCGCCATGGCAGGCACGAGGCAGCCGCCACCGTTGCCGGGTGGGACCTCCTCGGTCACCATGACGGGGAAGACAAGGGACAGGAGGGCGCTTTCCATGACAGGCAAGAAGCAACCTTGGTATGGATCGATCTTTGTATCGAGAAGAGAGGAGGACGAGGGATTAGAGGAGGAGGGAGAAGACATCACCTGCGCCGCCGTCTCCTGAATCGCCCCGCTTCTCCTCTCCAGCGCATGTTCCTTTTCCTCGAGCGAGATGAAGCGGTAAGTGAGGCGGGGACCTTGCGCGCTACCGAATACCAAGGAAAACCGAGCGGTGAGGCTCTGAATTGGAGAAGGGGAGGCGCGCGTGTTGCGCGGACGGGCCAATATCTGGGTCCATTTCCAAGTCTGAATACCAAGACCATCTGAACAATGGCATTCGGGTCTAACCAATGCCAATATCTAATTCGAAGGCCCAATGTCTACATCCGAACGAGGTGTAAACCCAGTTTTGCCATGAGAGTCCACCATACCTACCTATGGATTGAGTAAGATCCTTCAAGTAAGTTGTCATCGGTGCAAGCAATAAAACTTTCTCTCTAAATATGCACAACTTATTAGTGCGGAGAAAATAAGCTTTGTACGATCTTGTTATGGAAGCAATAAAAGCGGTGGACTGCATAATAAAGGTCCATATACAAGTGGCAATATAAAGTGACGTTCTTTCGCATTAAGATTTTGTGTATCCAACCCTAAAAGCGCATGACAACCTCTACTTCCCTCTGCGAAGGGCCTATCTTTTACCTTATGTATTTTACTTTCTGCAAGAGTCAAGATGATCTTCACCTTTCCCTTTTTCATTTTATCCTTTGGCATTGGTTGTAAGTTAGCATGAACTATTATTGTTGACATCTCCCAAAGGTGAATACGTCGGGAGGCAACACTATAAGCCCCTATCTCTCTCAGTGTCTGATTAAAACTTCATAACCACAAGTATTGCGTGAGTGTTAGCAATTGTAAAAGACTATATGATAGTTGAGTATGTGAATTTTTCTAAATCAAAGCTCTGACATAGACACTTCATAAAAATAAGATGAATTGCAATTGTTTGATGACTAAGAATGAAGTTTGCCAGTTTTCAAGAATGTTTATGGTCTATGCTTTAAAATGTGAATAGCTTGTTACTTGATCCTTAAAAGTTTTATGAGATGAACTACTCTTATGACATATAAACATGCTAGAAAAGGTGATTGAAATTATTATTGATCAAACTTGTGAACCTTCTAGAATTCACACTTCATAAATTCTTTCTTTTATCATTTACCTACTCGAGGACGAGTAGGAATTAAGCTGGGGGATGCTGATACGTCTCCAACGTATCTATATATTATGAAGCATTCATGCTATTTTATCATCTGTTTTGAATGATTACGGGCTTTATTATACACTTTTATATTACTTTTGGGACTAACCTATTAACCGGAGTCCCAACCCATATTGTTGTTTTATTGCCTGTTTCAGTATTTCGAAGAAAAGGAATATCAAACGGAGTCCAAACGGAATGAAACCTTCGGGAGTGTGATTTTTGGGAAGAATATGATCCGGGAGACTTGGAGTTCACTTCAGAAGATCCTCGAGGAGTCTAGGAGATAGGAGGGCGCGCCCACCCCTCATGGGCGCGCCCCCTGTCTCGTGGGCCCCTCGAGGCTCCCCCGACCGACTTCTTTCGCATATATAAGTCCACGTACCCTTAAAACATTGTAGGAGAAGATAGATCGGGAGTTCCGCCGCCGCAAGCCTCTGTAGCCGCCAAAAACCTCTCGGGAGCCTGTTCCGGCACCCTGCCGGAGGGGGTTCCCATCACCGGTGGCCATCTTCATCATCCCGGTGCTATCCATGACGAGGAGGGAGTAGTTCACCCTCGGGGCTGAGGGTATGTACCAGTAGCTATGTGTTTGATCTCTCTCTCTCTCGTGTTCCCTCTATGGCACGATCTTGATGTATCGCGAGCTTTCCTATTATAGTTGGATCTTATGATGTTTATCCCCCTCTACTCTCTTGTAATTGATTGAGTTTTCCCTTTGAAGTTATCTTAACGGATTGAGTCTTTAATGATTTGAGAACACTTGATGTATGTCTTGCCGTGCATATCTGTGGTGACAATGGGATATCACGTGATCCACTTGATGTATGTTTTGGTGATCAACTTACGGGTTCCGCCCATGAACCTATGCATGGGAGTTGGCACATGTTTTCGTCTTCACTCTCTGGTAGAAACTTTGGGGCACTCTTTGAAGTACTTTGTGTTGGTTGAATAGATGAATCTGAGATTGTGTGATGCATATCATAGAATCATGCCCATAGATACTTGAGGTGACAATGGAGTATCTAGGTGACATTAGGGTTTTGGTTGATTTGTGTCTTTAGGTGTTATTCTAGTACGAACTCTTGAATATATTGATCCAAAAGAATAACTTTGAGGTGGTTTCGTACCCTACCATAATCTCTTCATTTGGTCTCCGCTATTACTGGCTTTGGAGTGACTCTTTGTTGCATGTTGAGGGATTGTTATATGATCTATCTGTGTTATTATTGTTGAGAGAACTTGCACTAGTGAAAGTATGAACCTTAGGCCTTGTTTCCTACCATTGCAATACCGTTTACGCTCACTTTTATCATTAGTTAATTTGATGTTTTTATATTTTTCAGATTACAAATACCTTTATCTACCATCCATATTGCACTTGTATCACCATCTCTTCGCCGAACTAGTGCACCTATACAATTTACCATTGTATTGGGTGTGTTGGGGACACAAGAGACTCTTTGTTATTTGGTTGCAGTGTTGTTTGAGAGAGACCATCTTCGTCCTACGCCTCCCACAGATTGATAAACCTTCGGTCATCCACTTGAGGGAAATTTGCTATTGTCCTACAAACCTGTGCACTTGCAGGTCAAACAACGTCTACAAGAAGAAGGTTGTGTAGTAGACACTCACGCGCCACGGTGGACAGAGACGAGGTGATACTCGACAAACAACCCAAATCCACCTCTTTCAAGCCCGCGGACGAGATAGAAAAATTCCAGGTCCACCCAACGGACCCTACAAAGATAGCCTCCATTGGGACACAGTTGAACCCCACAATAGACGCTGCACTGCGAAATTTCCTGCGTGAGAATTGGGATATCTTCGCGTGGCATCCTTCAGACATGCCGGGCATCCCACGCAGGCTGGCTGAACACAGCCTCAATATACTGAAAGGATACAAGCCAATTAAGAAGACTCTTAGGCACTTCTCAGAGCCGAAGCGGCAAGCCATGGGAGAAGAGCTAGCCAAGCTACTCGAGGCAGGATTCATCAGAGAAATAAAACATCCGGATTGGCTAGCAAACCTGGTAATGGTACCAAAGAAGGACAAATCCTAGCACCTACGTGTCAATTTCAAAGACCTCAATAAGGCTTGCCTAAGGATTCCTTCCCCCTCCCCCTCATTGATAAAATCATCAACGCCACCACCGGACACGACTCACTGTGTTTCCTCGATGCATACTCCAGATACCATCAGATCAAGATGGCAGAGTCCGACCAAGCCGCAACGGCCTTCATCATGTCATACGGCCCCTTTTGTTTCAACACCATGCCTTTCAGGCTCAAAAATGCCGGCGCAACCTATCAACGCATGATTCAGACATGCGTGGAGAAGCAAATTGGCAAAACAGTGGAGGCATACGTGGACGATGTGGTCATCAAAATAAGACACGTCAAAACTTTAATAGATGACTTGAGGCTCATGTTCGACAACCTCCAAACATACGACATAAAGCTCAACCCGGAAAAATGTGTCTTCGGCATACCCTCCGGGAAGTTGCTCAGCTTCATTGTTTCAAATAGAGGAATTGAAGCAAATCCGATAAAAAATTGAGCTCTGTCCCAGTTGGCTACCCCAACAGACCTCAAGCAGATCTAGAAACTAACTGGATGTGTGGCTGCCTTAAGCCACTTTATCTCCCGATTAGGAGAAAAGGCACTACCTCTTTATCGCCTTCTCCGACGCACCGAACACTTCGAGTGGACGGATGTGGCCACGGCTGGACTGGAAGAGATAAAGGCCCTCTTGGCTAGCAATCCAATCCTGACCGCGCCAAATACTGGCGAACCTATGCTATTATACATAACTACAACACACCAGGTTGTCAGTGCAGTGCTCGTCGTCGAACGAGAAACAGACGAACACAAGTTCCCGCTCCAAAAGCCGATATATTACCTGTCCACTATCCTCACTCGATGCAAATCCCGGTACCCACATTATCAAAAGATAGCATATGCGGTCTTCATGGCATCCCAGAAGCTACGACACTACTTTCAAGAGTGTTCGATTACGGTGGCCTCTGAAGTACCACTCAGTGACATAATAAATAACCGCGATGCCACGGGCCGGATTGCTAAATGGGCTATCGAGCTCCTTCCATTCGACATAACATACAAACCACGGCGAGCCATTAAGTCGCAAGTACTGGCTGACTTCGTCGCCGAATGAACAGAAGCCGAACTCCCTAAAGAGTACGACGCATACTCCAATTGGATCATGCACTTCGACGGCTCTAAAATTCTGGCCGGATTGGGAGCTGGTGTTGTCCTGACATCCCCCACCGGAGACACGGTCCAATATGTACTCCAAATATTATACACAGACTCCAACAATGCAGCCGAATATGAGGCTCTGTTGCATGGTCTTCGGATGGCAGTCTCCATGGGCATCCAACGCCTAGAAGTGTGCGGGGACTCGAACCTCGAAATATCACAAATAAATGGAGACTTTGATGCCAAGGATCCGAAAATGGAGGCCTACCGTAATGCCGTCCTCAAAATGTCAGCCCGGTTCGAGGGGCTCGAATTCCACCATGTGGTTCGAGAAAACAATCAAGCGGCAGATATCCTCGCCCGCATCGGTGCTAAACGTGACCCCGTCCCACCTAATATCTTCTTGGAAAGGCTGTTCAAGCCGTTCGTGGTATGGGAAGGGGAGAGCGGTAGTACTAGTCCGACTCCGAACACAACCCCAGATTCTGAACCGTTTGACGTAATCGGAGGCTATTCCACCGAAATAACACTTTCGGCCCACGAAATCATGGCCGTCATCGCCCCATGGACCGAGCCCTTTTTAGCCTACCTAAATAGGCAAGAGCTCCTCGAGGACCAAAATGAGGCACATTGTATTGTGCGGCGTTCCAAGGCCTACAAAGTCCATGAGGGAGAGCTCTATAAGAAAAGCGCCACCGAAGAGCTCCAAAGATGCATCTCCGAAAAGGAAGGGTAGCAGTTCTTGGCCGAAATCCATGCCGGACTCGGCGGGCACCACGTCGCAGCTCAGGCACTTGTAAGCAAGGCCTTCCGTACAGGTTTTTACTGGCCGACAGCTCGGGCAGATGCATAGGACCTTGTCCAGCATTGCGTCGGTTGCCAACTCTTCGCCAATCAGAGCCATATGCCCCCTACCACTCTCCAAATAATCCCCATAACTTGGCCCTTCGTGGTCTGGGGGCTGGATATGGCCGGACCTCTTAAAGGGGGAAACCATAAGAAAAAATACTTATTGGTCATGGTGGACAAGTTCACCAAATGGATAGAAGCCAAACCAGTTAAAACAGCCGAATCCGACCAGTGATTGACTTCATATCAGGGGTTGTGCACCGTTACGGTGTCCCCCACAGCATCATCACCGACAATGGCTCAAATTTCACAGCCGATGAGGTGAAAACTTGGTGTGGCAACTTGGGCGGTAAGCTCTATTACGCCTCTGTCTACCATCCCCAAACAAACGGTCAAGTCGAACGTGCAAATGGTCTTATCATGTGCGGCATCAAACCCAGACTAGTGCGATCCTTGAAGGAATCAGATACACACTGGGTCGAGGAGCTCGACTCCGTACTCTGGGGGCTTCGGACCACACCAAATCGCACCACCAGATTCACACCATTTTTCATGGTGTACGGCACAGAGGCAGTACTACCCTGCGACATAATTCATGACTCACCTCGCGTGCGCATGTACGAAGAGAAAGAAGCCTAGCTAGATCGGCAGGAAAACTTAGATGCCCTGGAGGAGGAGCGTGACATCGCAAAAGCCCGTTCTGCATTCTATCAGCAACAGGCTCGAAGGTATCAAAGCAGAGAAGTATGAGCCAAAACTTATAACATTGGCGAACTCATTCTACGCCTACCGGAGAAGAAGAAGGACAAGCTCAAGCCCAAGTGGGAGGGTCCCTTCATCATTGATAAAGTTCTTACCGGAGGAGCGTACCGTCTACGTAATGCATCAAATAATAGAGTCGAGCCGAACCCATGGAACGCGTCCAGACTCCGAAGATTCTACGCCTAGTGTCGAACTCAGTGTTCGTCTCCTTACCTCCGACTTTTAAATTATGTCCTCCTTTTTTCTTTCTCTTCCTCTTTTCTCTTCACACACAAAGCCTTACATGCTTGGCGGATGCTTTGATCGCTCCGGCCGCACTATGCGTGCTCAATATACCTGGGGCCTTCCTATACGGAAGCTTAATATAATTATTTTTATGGCTTCATGCCCACCACATATGTATCACCTTTCCGTATGTGCCTTTTCTTCACCATTATATGCATCGATATGACTTAAGTTTTGGCTATGCTGGGTTGCCTGGCTCTTGTGTTTATGCCCTACGTTCCCATTAATTCGGCTAGGGCATAAGGGGAGCACCTCTGCGATTGTTACTGCCGGTTCAGCCGGATGTGTACCTCAAACTGGGTTAAGCCGGAAGCTAGCGTTCTTAAGGGAATATTCGGTCGGTGAACAAAAGATGTTTTTCGTTTATTACAACATGAATCCCCAGATGTTTTGTTTCCTGCGCCTCTGATCGCAGTTCGGACATGCACATCGATGCATGCGTACCCAGGGAAAGGAACCCCTAACGGAACTATTCTCTCTGGAAGATGTCTCTTACTATCCATGTAATATAACATAACTAGTTGGGTACTTGTCTGTTCAAGCACTTATGACCCCTACACCTGGTTTCCACGCGTACCCCGGTTTTACATAACTGAGCGGGTATTCGGATACACTTCGGAATGTCGGGTCCAGAGGCTGAAGCGAAAAGGTCCGCCATGATAAATGATTTAGAATCCGGCTAGGGACTACATACGTCCATTGAAGTACATAGTCACTTGGACTGGCTATATTCTTCTTCTATACCATCCAACAGGTTGTCTAGCCTACAATCCTGTTGGGAATACTTTGCAGCTGATGCTACTTGGTCATACACCAGACTTACGAGAATCTCTTGCCCATCTGGCCCCACCAGTCCGACGTCAGCCATATGGTTTGGGTCAGCCTTGGCGTATCGCGTCTTAAACATGGCCCAGGCTTCCCTTGCACCTCGTCGACAGGCTGATATTTTCCATAACCGAAAGCGCCGCCGTGCTCCTTTGAGCATCTCCACAAGCTCCCCCATGCCTCTTGGCAGGGAAGCGGATGGCCACAAGGCCTGGGCAATACCCTGCATCACCTCCCGAGCTCGTTCGTGCAATTGTGAGAGATCCTGCAGCAGATCGCCTGCGGATCCGGGCATCTCCTCTTCAGGACGGCCTGTCAGCATACCTGCAGACATAGCTCTGTTAATACGCTTCCTCGCCGAACTGTACTACAATTCGTTTAAGCATTTACCATAACTGCCGCGTTGAAGCCTCCTGTTCTCCTTCATGGAGTCTGCAAGCTAAGCTCGAACATCTGCTAATTCGACGCCCAGTCGGATATTGGCATCTTGGAGACTGTTCTTCTCTTGCCTAACTTGCATGAGCACACGCTCGCCAGCCTTTAGCTGTCTTCGAACATGTGTCTCATCGTCTTTTACAATCTTCGAATTCTCTCCGGGATTGTCTGCAAAATCTTTTGTTAGATTTATAAACCATGCTGAATATTAACTGGTATACGTCCTTAAAAAAATTTCTTTCTCAAGGCAAGTATTACCAGAGGAGGCCTTCTGGGATTCCTCTCGCTCGGCAACCGCAGCCCTCAGCTGGGTCTTGCATTCTTCCAGCTCTTGAGTTAAGTGGGTATTCTTCTCTACAAGTACGTATGCATACAATGATCCTTAAATCAGTTTTGCCAACTGTTTCAAGTCTGAGGGGCTACTGATACCCATGCTTATCAAATTTCCTTACCGTATATCCTTTGCATACTGGTCCGTCGCTCTGGCAAGTCCATCTTGAGCAGCGCGGATGTATGCATCTCCTGAGTTGAAGGCATTGAACGCCTCCTCGGAAAAAATTTCATTGCGGAGTACGGCCCGTCTGCGCCGGTCATTCATGGAACTCTCCACTTCAGAGTTCGTAGCAGAGAGCCTGTCTGCATCCTCCGTAGGAGGACGATTCGGCGTTGTCCCCACATCAGCCTCCACCCGTGAGTCCGGTTCTGGAATCCGGCTGGCTAAGGCGCGGCCGGCAGGGTCTCCGGATATAGTCTGGTGGCTACTCTTTCTGCCAGGACATAATGACTGCTCTCACATTTCGGCAATGATGATCACGGAGCAAGTTTAAATTGTACCTCTGCGACGGCGCCTCAATCCTGACTGCCTTCCTCTTTAGCCTGCCTGGCTGGGGTGCCCTTTGCTGATGATCCCCCATGGGCTCAGCGCGGCGTCATGATGATAGTTTCTATAAAAGTACAACATATGTACATAAGGTATGGCATAACAAAGGAATCCTTTTCGGAAGTTAGGACCCCGGCTCTACTTACATACGACACAGGTGAGGGAGTCCTGGATAAGGGGGTATCCGGAAAGCCCGACTGTTGGACTATGAAGATACAAGATTGAAGACTTCGTCCCGTGTCCGGACGGGACTCTCCTTTGCGTGGAAGGCAAGCTTGGCGATTTGGATAATAGATCTCCTTCTTTGTAACCGACTCTGTGTAACCCTAGCCCCCTCCGGTGTCTATATAATCCGGAGGGTTTACTCCGTAGGACACAACAACAATCATACCATAGGCTAGCTTCTAGGGTTTAGCCTCTACGATCTCGTGGTAGATCAACTCTTGTAATACTCATATCATCAAGACCAATCAAGCAGGAAGTAGGGTATTACCTCCATCGAGAGGCCCCAAACCTGGGTAAACATCATGTCCCCAGTCTCCTGTTACCATTAGCCTTAGACGCACAGTTCGGGACCCCATACCTGAGATCCGCCGGTTTTGACACCGACATTGGTGCTTTCATTGAGAGTTCCTCTGTGTCGTCGCTGTAAGGCTCGATGGCTTCTCCAACCTTCAACAACGCCGTCCAGGGTGAGACTTCTCTCCCCGGACAGATCTTCGTGTTCGACGGCTTCGCACTGTGGGCCAAGTCACTTAGCCATCTAGAGCAGATCGACAGCTACGCCCCTGGCCATCAGGTCAGGTTCGGGAACCTAAACTACATTGCCGACATCCGCGGAGACTTGATCTTCGACGGATTCGAGCCCACGTCAGGAGCGCAAAACGGTCGCCATGCGCACGACTTAGATCTGCCGTCAGACAGTATTCGGGATATCACACCTGCCATGGCTCCGCACTTTGATCCAGAGCAGATCGTGGCATCCAAGGACGGGTGGATGGACCCCGCCACGGAGGCCGCACACCTATCGGTGTTGGAGCCGAACACAGACTCCGCTTCCAAGGAAATATGTGTCTCCGGACCCCCGGACTTGTCTTCGGTCGTAGGTTCTGGACCGCGTGCACCCATGCCCATCGAATCTGATTGGGCTCCAATCATGGAATTCACCGCCGCGGATATCATCCAGCACTCCCCCTTTGGCGATGTGCTAAATTCATTAAAGTCTCTCTCTCTGACAGAAGACTCTTGGCCGAACTATATCCGGCCTAAGTGGGGCACGGATGACGAAGAAAATTGCCTCCCACCCACCACCCACTTCATAGCCACTGTCGATGACTTAACAGACATGCTTGACTACGACTCTGACGACATCGGCGATATGGATGTCGACGCAGAGGACGATCTAGAACCACCGCCCACGGGGCGCTGGACCGTCACTTCATCATATGACATCTACATGGTGGACACGCCTAAGGAAGACAACAGTGACAAGAAGGACACAACGGAGGATAAACCCCCCGGCAAACAAAAATGATGGTGCAGGCGCCGCTCTAAGTCCAGTCACAGTAAAAATAGCGATAATAGCGCGAGGAAAAACGACACCCCGGTTGACTCCTAAGGCGACAATTCGAACCCAGCAACAGAGCAAGAAGAGCCAGGTCATGCCGAACAAACACCCGATCACAGCGATCCCGAGGGCCGAACTCATCAAACTACGCATGGAGGGGAGGACAGTCCGCTTGACGATGCATTCATCATCCCGGAAAAATGTTTGAAGCAAGATAACCTCCGCAGAAAGCTTCAGGCCACGGCGAGGAGCCTAAAGAAGCAGAAGCAAAGGCTTAAAGCCGCGCAGGATACGCTCAACCGAAGATGGAACAAGGTGCTAGACACTGAAGGAAAATGTGGCAATGATCGCCACACAAAGAGCTACCCAAAGTGCAAGCTGCTGCCCGAAGTTGACGACGAGGCCGCAGCGCCCATTCCGCCAAAGAACAACACGGCCACTCGGCCAGACCAACCACCTCATGGCCGCGATAGAGCAGCCACTGATACCGCACAAGATTTACGTGAGCTCCTGGACAAAAAGGCCGGTGCGGCCAGGTCCATCTACGGGTCTAGAGGACATGCTCCGACGCGGGATTATGGTCACCACAACGATCACACTGATCGAATACCAATCCGGAATCAACACCGGGCGCAACAACAGCCGACAGCATGCCACGACACGGCCAGATACAGAGGGGCTGTGCACCCTCTGCGCTTCACCGATGAGGTGTTGAATCATGAATTTCCACAAGGATTCAAACCCGTGAATATAGAGGCATACGACGGAACGACAAACCCTAGGGTATGGATTGAAGATTTTATCCTTCACACACACATGGCTCGTGGGGATGACCTCCATGCCATCAAATACCTTCCCCTCAAGTTGAAAGGACCAGCTCGGCACTGGCTGAAGAGCCTCCACGAAAACTCAATTGGAAGTTGGGAGGAACTTGAGGATGCTTTCAGGACCAACTTTCAAGGGACCTATGTCCGACCTCCGGATGCAGACGATTTAAGTCACATAATACAGCAGCCCGGAGAGTCAGCCCGTAAGGTTTGGAATAGATTCCTCACTAAGAAGAATCAAATTGTCGACTGTCCGAATGCCGAAGCCTTAGCGGCCTTCAAACATAGTATCCGAGACGAGTGGCTCGCCAGACACCTCGGCCAAGAAAAGCCAAGGATGATGGCAGCCTTAATAATCCTTATGACCCGCTTTTGTGCGGGCGAAGATAGCTGGTTGGCCCATAGAGGCACCAGTGACCCAGGCACATCCGAAATTCGAGATGGCAATGGGAAGCCATGGCGTACTAAGCACAAGCGTTGGAATGACGATAGTTCAGACAACACGATGGTCAATGCCGGATTCAGGGGCTCTCGACCCGGTCAAGGAAAGAAGCCAATTAAGGGTAGTAAAGAGGGACTGTCCGGCCTGAATAAAGTCCTGGACAGATTGTGCCAAATCCATGGCACTTCTGAAAAACCTGCAAATCATACCCACAGAGAATGTTGGGTCTTCAAGCAGGCCGGCAAATTAAACGACGAACACAAGGGAAGGGAAGCACCAAGCGAAGACAAGGATGAGCCTCGCCAGCCGAACATGGGGGGCCAGAAAAAATCCCACCAGAAATCAAAACGGTAAACATGGTACACGCAGCTCACGCAGAGTTCGTCGCCCCCAAATTCAATCCCTGGGGGGCCTGCCCGATCACTTTCGATCACAGGGACCACCCGGCCAGTATCCGGCACGGAGGATCGGCTGCCTTGGTGCTCGACCCAATAATTGATGGATACCATCTCACTCGAGTCCTAATGGACGGCGGCAGTAGTATTAATCTGATATATCAAGACACCATCCGCAAGATGGGGATAGGCCCATCCAGAATAAGCCAAAATAGCACCACCTTTAATGGAGTGATACCAGGCGTTGAGGCCCATTGCTGGGGCTCCCTCGTGTTAGAAGTGACATTCGGTTCTCCCGACAACTTCAGAAGCGAGGAACTACTCTTCAACATCGCTCCCTTCAGCAGCGGTTATCATGCACTACTCAGAAGAATGACCTTCACTTGCTTTAACGCAATACCAAACTACGCCTGCCTTAAACTTAAGATGCCCGGTCCATGCAGCGTCATTACCGTTGGCAGAAAGACAGAGCAATGTTTGGCGGCTCTGATAGCCGGACATTAAGTGGCCTCTCCTACCAGAAGCATGATCGGTCGTCAAGACCACGAACATGGTTAGACGAGTCCAGTCCACCATTTTTCACAATAGTGCGGATAAACCTGAGCTAGGTGCTGTACATGTATCCCGATAAATGATACCAGGGGCTGCAAACATGTAATAAAGCCCACAATTCTGCTTGCCTCATTAATAGGCAAATATCTCGTATCTCTAACATTCATCGAGAATAACCAACTTTTCGCGCGCTTACTCTTTTACATGAGTTTTCGTTTTTAGAGACACTATTCGTGCGACACCCTTCCAGGATACGGCACAACAGAGACAAAGGCGCAGACGTGCAGCAGGGCCCCGCTCAAAGGTTTCTCTTTAGATTAAGCCCCTGTGTAAACCTTCTTTACTGTCTTTGTTGCTTGACATCCCGTGGGTATTCAATACACCCACAGTGGATACTGGAGTCATAGGCATTGTGGCACGACAGAACAATGCACGCACCTGGAAATATAGGGTTCATAATCAAGGGTGTTGCTCAGCCCAGTATATGTTATAAAGTCCGAATACCTTAGGGAGTGTTCGGCGTCCGAGTTAGGCCTTATATGCATCAGCTCCGAATCATGTCTGTGGTCAAATGTTGGGTTTTCCCGGCTCCTGGGTTTGCTGCCTTACGTTCCGTTCTATCGGCTAAGGTGGCCAAAGGAGAACTACTGCGATTGTGTGCTGGTAATTCCGGATGAGCACCTCAGTAGAGAAAGCCGAAAACTGACTGTCATGATACAGCGAGAGACTGGTCAACCACTCGAGGACTCATCAGAACCTATTGGATTCCTCCGCATTAACGAAGGACCGTTTCCCGGTCACGTACATACGCGCCCCAATACGGATGTACGCAGATGTATTAGGGGTTACTTAGTAGCCCCACCGTTAAACTCCCATGGCTAAGTGAAAGTGTTATAACTCTATAGTCCGGTTACCTGGTTCGACATGTGATCACCTCCTTAATGGACCAAGATGTTGGATCAAGTGTGAGTACGCATATATTTTTTGAACACCCCCGCATTGTATGTGTGGGGGCTGAAGCCAACGACTGCTAACTTTCAAGTTATATGAAGACATAAACGGCCGCACAGGAGATATTCCAACACTTTCAAGCAAAAGTATAAACACAGCCTCTATATTTAATTGTTTACAATTCAGTGATTTGTCACTCGAACATGACATTCTTTGAACACTGAGCCTCTATTCTACGGGCACCTTCTATGACCTGCTCCAAATAGTGATCGGCTGGGTCTTGGCTTCCCGCCGGACCCTGGGTTGCAACGCCGGTGGCCTCCATATCTGCCCAATATGTCTTAACACGGGCAAGAGCCATCCGCGCACCCTCTATGCACGCCGACCTCTTCACGGGATCGATTTGTGATCTGGCGCCAAATAATTGTTGCACTAAACCAAAGTAACTGTCCGGCTTCGGTCCCTTCGGCCATAGATGGTCTATTACAGAACTCATTGCAAGACCGGACAACCTATGGAGCTCGGCTATAGCGGCCATCTTCTCACTCAATGGTAATGAGCGTGCTGGAGCATTAAATTGTGACCAGAACAGCCTTTCCATTTCATTATCTTTATGATCCTTGAACAACTTGGTCGCATCAGCCGCACTCTTCGCCAAGTCCGCATACTCATCTGCAGCGCTCCAAAGCTTATCCAATGGAGCATACTTTGGATCTAAAAACTTCATCCGCAACAAATAGGGATTTCCAGCTGCGATTTCTCCGGCTTGTCGAAGTTCTTCCCGCGCATCTCTAATTTTAGAGCGCGTCTCCTTAGCCGAATCTAGCGCCTTTTTCAGATCAGCCGCCTTTGCCTAATTCTCCTTTTCGAGAAGCTCATACCGGCCGACGGCGTCCCTCGGCTCCACAGCCATCTTGGCTATCTTTTCTTTGCTTTGGCGATGAGCAGCCTGTTCGGCTCTCAAGTCTTCGGCTGCCTTTAGGGCAGACGCATTGCTAACCCGTGCTTGTTCCTTGGCTAGGGCAAGTTCTGTCCTCGGGGTCTCAATGGCAGCAACTCCACCTACAGCCACATCATATTATATTAATATTTCAATCCTCTTCATATCTCCTAAAGCAAATTAGGAAAAAATGAGCACATACTCTGTGACTCATGAATCCACTTGTTTATAAGCGTGACATCGGTATCCACCACATCAATTTGTCGCCTTAGTTCGGCAAGTTCAGCATTTCGGTCTATCGCTGGACTCTTAGCCACCTGCGTATAAATGCAGTACAATCATTACCTGAGAGTGTGATCCTCCGTTTGCCACCTCGGGCTGGCAACCAGAGTCTCAGGGACTACTATTTATTCCGAGCACACCTAGCGCGTGTGGAACAATAAAAAAATACATATTTTATACCGTACCTCGAAGCCTTTGAGTAAACTTCCAAAAGCTTCATTTAACCCGCTTGTGGTGGACGAAATCTTCTCCAACACCGTACCCATCAGAGTATAGTGACCCTCTGAGAGAGCGGCTTGCTCCAGAAGGCTCGCCAGCATGTTCGTCTGGGTACCGGGTCATTCCGGACCCTTCTCATCACCCACCAAGGGGACCGAACGCGCTGGGCTCGGGACGACCAAAGTGTCAGCTTCCGGCCTCAACGGATCTGAGCTCCTCCGTGACGACACCTCATGGTCGCCCGCCCCATGAGCTCCTCCGTGACGACACCTCATGATTTGAGCTCCTCCGTCATCGCCGGAAGAAGATCCCCTGAAGAAGAATCCTGTTGAGACGAGCTACTAGCCGGACTGCATAAAATAGATCCTGGTTATTTTTCTCAGAGGAAAAAAGCAATAGCTTCTTGTTTATCATTATCTTACAGCTCAATGGAGGGCTGGCCCATTTGCGGGCACGATGCAGTGAGGACGCACTTCGGGGCAGGGCCCCCTGGAGAAGATTTCTTCCGTTGCTTAGGCACCTCCGTCTCCAAATCTTCGGAGGCAGCCCTCTTTTTCGCGCGGGGGGACGAAACCTTAGATTCATCTCCCCGATCATCCTCCTCCATGGAAACATTAATCCCCCCGGTTCGGATGCACAATGTGTGAAGCTCGCTCTTAGCTTCTCCACTCCTCCCTTCATCTTTCTCCAATGGCACTTGTCTTAGCACCCGTTCAAGCATCCTGGCTATCGCTGGACCGGGCGAGCCTTCGGGAAGAGGAGCCGGACACCTGATTCTCTCCGCCTTACTAAGCCAATCCTTGTCGCGGACAGTTTTTCAGAACAATGCTATGACAAATATAAACGAAGTGTTTGGTCATAGGGTTACTTACTTGGGTATCTGGGCGATTGCAGCTCAGGCCCGCACATCCTCGGTGGTGTCCAGACACTTTATTCGTGGTCCAAAGAACAACTTATACATTCCTTCAAGCGTCATGCCAAAGAAGTGCTGAATGGTTCGCGGGCCTTTTGGATTGAACTCCCACATCCGGAGAGATCGACGTTTACACGGCAGGGCCCGCCGAACTAGTATTACCTGGATTATTTTGACAAGACTAATATCCCTCTCAAGAAGCTCCCGAATTTGGCTCTGCAACGTTGGTACATCATTTGCAGACCCCCAGTCCAGTCCTACGTTGGCCCACGACGCCAATTGAGGCGGAGGGCCCGAGCGGAAGGCGGGGGCGGCCGCCCACTTCGTGCCTCGGGGAGCTGTGATGTAAAACCACCCCCGTTGCCACAGATCGGACACCTCCTGGAAAGAACCTTCTGGCCATGAAACATCGGTGTTTCTGCTTATTGCGGCACCCCCGCACTCTGTGTGTCGCACCTCAATCATCTTCGGCTTCACATTGAAGGTCTTGAGCCATAGGCCAAAGTGGGGGTTGATGTGGAGGAAGGCTTCACACACGACGATAAACGACGAGATGTGGAGGATGGAATCCGGAGCTAGATCATGAAAATCTAGCCCGTAATAGAACATGAGCCCCCTCATGAAGGGATCAAGTGTAAAGCCCAAGCCCTATAGGATGTGAGAAACAAATATGACACTCTCGTTGGGTTCGGGAGTGGGGATGATCTGCTCAGTGGCAGGAAGCCTATGTTTGACATCGGCGGTCAGATATCTGGCCTCCCTGAGCTTCGCAATGTCCTCCTCTGTGACAGAGGAGGCCATCCACCGACCTTGAAGAGGATCCGGACATGGTTGAAGATCCAAAGTACCTAAGCTTGAGCTTCGGGTGTAGGAACTTGTGAGGCGGAAAGGCGCAAGCGTGGTAAGAAAGGGATAGGCCTTGACCCCTCTATAAAGGGGGAGAATATCAAGCGTCCCCAACATGAACGTTTGGGACTTGCCTAAAAACACGGAGTCACGCCAACAGGCGTGGTGCGGTTACCCATACCCATATTGATGAGAATCCCGCGATAATAGGGACACGATCTCCGCTTCGACAAGACGTGCCAAAGGAACCGCGAGGCAATATGTGTGGTATCCGGTTATGAAAAAACGGCTTGAATAAAAACCGGGCCGTGGTGTGATGCCACGCTACGAAGAGTTGTCAGCAGATTAGATTCGTGGTTTGTTATTCTCTCTATGGTGGTATATGAAATTTGTCTTGCAGGGCCGGACACAGTCCTTGTGTTCGGAATTTATTTTGGAGTATTCGGAGATGGAACCCGCCTCGCAATGCCGAAGACAATCTACACACCATACGCATCATCATTGAAGCCTGGTTGAGGGGCTACTAAGGGAGTCCTGGATAAGGGGGTATCCGGACAGCCGGACTATGTACTTTGGCTGGACTGTTGGACTATGAAGATAAAAGATTCAGATAATAGATCTCCTTCTCTATAACCGACTCTGTGTAACCCTAGCCCCCTCCGGTATATATATATAAACCGGAGGGTTTAGTCCGTAGGACACAACAACAATCATACCATAGGCTAGCTTCTAGGGTTTAGCCTCTACGATCTCGTGGTAGAACAACTCTTGTAATACTCATATCATCAAGATCAATCAAGCAAGAAGTAGGGTATTACCTCCATTGAGAGGGCCCGAACCTGGCTAAACATCGTGTCCCCAGTCTCCTGTTACCATTAGCCTTAGACGCACAGTTTAGGACCACCTACCCGAGATCCACCGGCTTTGACACCGACAACAGGGAGCAGCCTGGGATAATCGGCGATGATGGCCACTAAGATGCCATCACAGCTTGCCTGCTAGAATGTCCCGTCAACAAGCTCCACGGATATGTCCGGATATTCTTCAAGTCCAGGGTCGAGAGCCCGGCCAGGACCCTCTGGCTGCGGAGAGGGGCTTTTGAACTCTTTCATGGCCTTTTTCAGTTCCTGCTTTGAAATAGCAAGGTAAATGATTGTGACAAAGGAGGCAAGAATGGATAGAGTCGAGTAAAGGATGACAGCTTACCCAGCTTGGGGGGTTGTACATGGAAAATCCATCCCTCGGTTTAATGTGGAGGAACTCCTCTTCTTCTTCTTTATACAAACCAGACAATATTCTCGGCAGAGCGATGGCAGAGTCCGGACCTTTACGACCGCAGTGGGTGGCATCGTCTTCTCCTTTGAAGTGCCACATGGGTTTCCCCCGTTATTGAAGTGGCTGCACCCCCCGCATTATACATATTGACATAACTTTGCTTATTTCCAGTCCTGATTGGGCCAGTATTTTTATCCTGCCCATCAGATAGAGGACTTCTTTGTTGTCTTCCTCCTGGCGGCTCTGTGGGCGCCAATCTTGACGTTTCTTTAGTGGAGTGTTGGTAAACTCAGGAAGGCCTGTCTGGATTGGGTCCGGAAGGGGAACATCATCAACACAAAACCACTCTGAAGGCCAGTCTTCGGATGCCTTCTTTGGAGTGCCGGACTAGTATCCGGTCTGGGCGACGCGCCATATTTCGACTCCGCCCACTTGATATATAGATCCCTCCTGATTACAGGGGACGAGGCAGAATAGCCTCTTCCATAACTCGAAGTGACCCTCGCAGCCTATAAATAGCTCGCAGAGGGCAACGTAACCTGCGATGTGCAGTACGGAGGCGGGTGTGAAGTTATGCAGCTGGAGGCCGTAGAACTCCAGGAGCCCGCAGAGGAATGGTTGGATTGGAAACCCGAGTCCTCTTAGCAAATATGGGACAAGGCATACCCGCTCCACCTGAGATGGGTTAGGAAAGCTCTCCGCTTGCTCCCCGCCATTATAGGTGGCTAGTCTGGCTCAAACGGGATTCAAATCAGGGAAAGGATCCTTTCTTCTATTGATTTGGTAGAAATTCATTTTTCTTTTCCTGTCTGTATGATTTTGAAGACGAGTTCTTCTTTCTTTTATCACTTAGGAGCCGTGAGAGATGAAAGTCTCATGCACGGGGGACCATGTATGCAGGTGGAAGAAACCCTTGGGTCTGCAACTATACTAAACAGTTATCGGGGACATAACACTTTTCCCAACCACCTGGCTTAGAGCTGAGGGAGCGAGAAGAGGAGCTTCGGCGACCGTCCATGATGGGATGGTTTTTCCGGACGCGCTCTGTTGAATGCTTTCTTGGGAGAAGATGGTGAGATTTGGATCTGAGGATCCCCGTCTCTTCAAATAGACGGTTCGTTTACAGTGTCAGGGTGGCAAATGTAAAAATGACCCGGCTCCTCATATTCACTCGACACGTGGAGATAGCCATTATTGAAGCACAGAAGCCGAGGAGTACAACATTGATGGGAAGCCAGACACTGTTTGTCACAACAGGTACTCTGGATCCGGAGAAGATCCCGCCTTGCAATGCCAAAGACAATCTGCGCGCCGGACTCATCGTCATTGAAGCCTGTTTTGGGGGCTACTGAGGGAGTCCTGGATTAGGGGTTATCCAAACAGTCGGACTATATACTTTGGCCGGACTGTTGGACTATGAAGATACGAGATTGAAGACTTCGTCCCGTGTCCGGATTGGATTATCCTTTGCGTGGAAGGCAAGCTTGGCAATTCGGATATTAGATCTCCTTCTCTGTAACCGACTCTGTGTAACCCTAGCCCCCTCCGTTGTCTATATAAATCGGAGGGTTTAGTCCATAGGATGAGGACAATCATAATCATAGGCTAGCTTCTAGGGTTTAGCCTCTACGATCTCGTGGTAGATCAACTCTTGTAATACTCATATCATCAAGATCAATCAAGCAGGAAGTAGGGTATTACCTCCATCGAGAGGGCCTGAACCTAGGTAAACATCGTGTCCCCAGCCTCCTGTTACCATTAGCCTTAGACACACAGTTCGGGACCCCCTACCCGATTTCCGTCGGTTTTGACACCGACAAGCACCGCGATGGATATTTCAGGATCCGAACAGGATGAGTACCGCATTGGCAAAGAGAATGAGAGAGGCTTCCCTCCAACCCACCAATCCCGCCAAAAGCGAACAAACTGCCCATCACCCACAACAAATTTGACAAGAGATTTAAAATCATCACGAACCCTAACTAGATGGCGCCAAAACTGCCCATCACTATCTGAGAAATCATCGCGGACCCACTGATCATTTGTGAAAGCAGCTCCCACTATTCTGTTCTTCCTCCTAGAATGTAGAAAGAGGGTAGGGATGTTGGGAAACATAGCATGCAATTTCAAAATAATTCCTACGCTCACGCAAGATCTATCTAGGAGATGCATAGCAATGAGAGGGGGAGAGTGTGTCCACGTACCCTCGTAGACCGAAAGCGAAAGCATTTGCTTAACGCGGTTGATGTAGTCAAACGTCTTCTCGTTCCGACCGATCGAGTAACGATTAACTAAACCATGTTCGATCATCATGTGAGATGGAGTAGTCATCAATGGTGAACATCTCTATGTTGATCATATCCACTATATGATTTACGTTCGACCTTTCGATCACTAGTGTTCTGAGGCCATGTCTATACATGTTAGGCTCGTCAAGTTTAACCCGAGTATTTCGCATGTGCAAAACTGGCTTGCACCCGTTGTATTTGAACGTAGAGCTTATCACACCCGATCATCGCGTGGTGTCTCAGCATGAAGAACTTTCGCAACGGTACATACTCGGGAAGAACACTTATACTGGATCATCTTATAATGCTACCGTCGTACTAAGAAAAATAAGATGCAAAAAGATAAACATCACATGCAATCAAAATATGTGACATAATATGGCCATCATCATCTTGTGCTTTTGATCTCCATCACCAAACCAACGTCATGATATCCATCATCACTGGCTTGACACCTTGATCTCCATTGTAGCATCGTGGAATTCTTGCGAACTATTGCTTCTATGACTATCACTACCGCTTAGTGATAAAGTAAACCAATTACATGGCATTTGTATTTCATACAATAAAGCGACAACCATAAGGCTCCTGCCAGTTGCCGATAACTTTTACAAAACATGATCATCTCATACAACAACGTATATCACACATGTCTTGACCATATCACATCATAACATGCCCTGCAAAAACAAGTTAGATGTCCTCTACTTTGTTGTTGCAAGTTCTACGTGGCTGCTACGGGCTTCTAGCAAGAATCGTTCTTACCTACGGCACTAAAACCACAACAATGATTTATCAAGTTTGCTGTTTTAACCTTCACAAGGACCGACCGCAGTCAAATTCGATTCAACTAAAGTTGGAGAAATAGACACCGCCAGCCACCTTTATGCAAAACTAGTTGCATGTCTGTCGGTGGAACCAGTCTCATGAACGTAGTCATGTAAGGTTGGTCCGGCCAGTTCATCCAACAATACCGCCGAATCAAAATAAGACATTGGTGGTAAGCAGTATGACAATCACCGCCCACAACTCTTTGTGTTCTACTCATGCATATCATCTACGCATAGACCTGGCTCGGATGCCACTATTGGGAAACCTAGCATGCAATTTCAAAAAAATTCCTATGGTCATACAATATCTTTCTAGGAGATGCATAACAACGAGAAGGGGAGAGTGTGTCCACGTACCCTCGTAGACCAAAAGAGAAGCGTTTGGTTAACGTGGTTGATGTAGTTGAACGTCTTCTCATTCCGACTGATCGAGTACCAAACGTATGGCACCTACGAGTTATGCACACGTTCATCGTGATGGCGTCCCTCGAGCTCTTGGTCCAGCAGAGGGTCGAGGAAGTAGATGAGTTCCGTCAGCATGACGGCATGGTGACGGTCATGGTTATGTGATCCGCGCAGGGCTTCGCCTAAGCACCACGAGAATATGACCGGAGGCGTAAGCTGTGGAGGGGGCACCACACACGGCTTGGAACGATTGATGTGTGTTCTAGCCCCCCCCCAATATATAAAGGAGGGAGGGAGAGGAGGCCGGCCCTAGGCGCCCCCCCCCCCCCCCCAAGTAAGAGGAGTCCTACTTGGGGTCCAAGTAGGATTCGCCCCCCCTTGATAACCCACAAGTATAGGGGATCAATTGTAGCCTCTTTCGATAAGTAAGAGTGTCGAACCCAACAAGGACCTAAAGGTAGAACAAATATTCCCTCAAGTTCTATCGACCACCGATACAACTCTACGCATGATACGTCTCCAACGTTGTCAGGACCCCGATCCTAAGTCACACCGATCTAGCATGTAACACATCATATCACTTTGCGGCCTCACGCACGGTATTCCCACGGGTGCCACCTTACCTGGCCCGGGACCGTTTGCGCCTTTTGGCTCACGTATATGATAGTGTCGCTAGCATCCATATGACAAAGAACCCAGGCTGACATGGCTAGTCGTGAACCCAAAGTGGCACTAACTTACAGGGACAGGCATACATGACCCAACAACGAACGTGTCGGTCATCAGCGAGTGAATCCAGGATGTAGCACTGGGCTAGTAGGACTCCGGTGAACCGGGCTGTAGCGGGCTAACAGGACTCCGGAATTCATCGCGTGACATTTCCCCGAGGGGACAGACACAGGAACAAAGAAGGACACATGCCGGCCAGCCTAAGTGTTCCGAAGCAGTAGCAAGCTACCATGGCTCGGTGGAAACACTAGGAGAAATTTGCCGGTAAGAGAGGCTACTAAGGATAAACAACTAGATAGTCAGATCCCACACATACCAAGCATTTCAATAACATACACACAATATGCTCGATATGTGCAAATACAACATGGCATCACAACATGACTCTACAACTCAAGCATTATATTCAATAGGCTTCGAGGAGCGAGATAATACAATCATGGGTCTCATGACCCAACATTCAGAGCAAACAAGTCAAGCACAAGCGGAAGCTTAACATGTCTGAGTACAGACATCTACAAAAGAAAAAGGCTGAGAAGCCTGACTGTCTATCAGATCCTGCCGAGGGCACATGATTGTAGCTGAGGTAACAAGCTAAACGTCGAAATCCACGCAGTACTACTAGCGAGACTGAAGTCTCTCTGCAAAAACATAAATTAAGGAATGTGAGTACAAATGTACCCAGCAAGACTTACATCAGATCTAACTACATATGAATCATTATCAACAAGGGGATGGTGGGGTTTAACTGCAGCAAGCCAGCTTTGACTCAGTGGCTAACCTGAACTACGACTGCAAGTAACTCTTTTGAGGTGGCGCACACGAGTCCACATATTCACCATATCAATACACCACTATGGATCCGCTCCCGTCTCCCTACGAGAACGCCATCCATAGCACTCACGCTTATCTTGCGTATTTTAGAGTATCCACTTTCACTTGTCTATGAACTGTACAGGCAACCCAGAAGTCCTTTACCGCGGACACGGCTATTCGAATAGATCATATTAACCCTGCAGGGGTGTACTTCTTCACACACGCTCTCACCACTTACCGCCGTTTACACGACATGTACTCGGCAACCTTCAAGCGGAAGCCCAGCGAGGGTGTCGGCCACGACCTGACTAACCACACAAGTCTCTCGTCCAGGTTTATCGCCTATTCGGGTTCCATCCGCAAGGAGATCCGGCCGGGGTGTCGCTCACGGCCCCAAACGATGTGTGCAGGGTTCCCAAGTCCACCATCCGGGTGCCACTTGGTACACCGGGCCACTGTGCCTAGTCTGTCCCAAGCCCACCTGTACCGGGTGCCACTTGGTAGACTACTAACACTACCTACAAACACCAGAAACTAGTTGCAACTCCTGGACAGAGATCAAGTTGATTAATAAGTCGAGAGGGGCACTTAAGCATTCCAATGCGTGGTAGTAGCTGGTCATGGATCACAAACACAGAACTCAGTTCCTGAGGACGGCTGCAATGAGACAACCCACCATGTACTCCTACATGGCCTCTCACCGCTACCTTTACCAAATCGTGTTCACACACTTAGCTCACACACAGTAGGACATGTTTACACACCTCCGATTCATCCCCGATGAATCAGACCTGACTCAACTCTAAGCAAGTAGCAGGCATGACAAACAAGCATGAATGAGTAGGCACAACAGGGCTCAAACAACTCCTACTCATGCTAGTGGATTTCATCTATTTACTGTGGCAATGACAGGTCATGCAAAGGATAAAGGGGTTCAGCTACCGCAGCAAGTAACAGATGAATCGTTGTTGTCCTAATGCAGTAAAAGAGAGCAGGAGCGAGAGAGTGGGATTGTATCGGAATGAACAAGGGGGTTTTGCTTGCCTGGCACTTCTGAAGATAGTATAGTTCTTCATCGGTGTCATCGATCTCATCGTCGGAACCACGTCTATCGAGAGGGGACAAACACCAGCAAACAAGGAAGAACACAATCAATGCAATGCACAATATGATGCATGATCATGACATGGCAATAAGATGTGGTTTGAGCTAATGCAACTAGCAACCAGATTAAATGAAGTTGGTTTGAATCCAAGATTCAAATTGAAACTCCATATGTGGATATTTAAATGCCATTTAAATTGTTTGTGCTAAACAACAGCTATAAGTTGTTCTAACATGCATGAAATAGGTACAGATGGATATATTGGATTTTTCTGATCATTTTTCATATATAATTTATTTAATTTGGAGTTACGGTTGAATTTCTATGAATTTTAGAAGTTTTGGTTATTTCTGGAATTTCCTGAATTAAAATTAATCCAGAAAATGAGTTATGGCGTCAGCACTACGTCACTGTGACGTCAGCAGGTCAACTGACCCGGTCCAGGTCAAACCTGACGTGTGGGGTCCATACGTCAGTGACACAGTTAACCAACAGGGTTAATTAAAATTAAACTAAACATAATCTAGTTTACATAAGGCCCGGGCCCACATGTCAGTGGCTAACCTAACTAACTAAGTTAATTAACACTAACTAATCTATCGCTTAATTAAGCAGGGGCCTGGCCCACACGTCAGTTGGTCAGGGGAAAGTCAAACCCCGGTCAAACGAGGTCAAACCCACCGGCGGCTTGACGCCGGCGAGGCCGGATGCGGCGGCGGGCTTCGGAAATCGCCCTCAGGGCATCATTTCGAGCGCGGTTAGTTGCATTCAAACGCATGCAGTGGCGCGCATCGAACGGTGGTGGTGGCCGGACCTATGGTGGCCGGAGCCGACGACGGCGAGCTCCAAGGCGGTGGCCGGAGTTCGGGTGGTCGCGGGATCGGTGCTGAAGCTCGCAAGCGAGCCAACTGATGTGTTGGGGCTGCTCTACGGGGTGCTACGAGCGTGGTGGAGTCGCCGGGGTGACCAAATGGTCACCGGAGCTGCGTTGACGGCGAGCTCGGTCGGCGGCGTGCTGCGGGCAGCAAGGGGGCGACGGCTACGGCGAGCAAGAGGCAGCGGGGTTAGGGGGGTTAGATGCAGGTGCTCACAGCGGGTCCAAGGAGCGCGAGGGCGAGGTCGGGGACGTCCGGTAGCTCCCGAATCGGCGGCGATGAGCTTCGGTGGCCGGCGATGGAAACGGTGATGGTGGCGGCGTTGCAGCGTGTCCGGGACCTCGTGGCTCGGTGGAGAGGAAGAGGGGGTCGAGGCGGAGCCTCTGGGCGCAACGACGAGGCGAGGCAGTGGTTGTGGCCACGGCGGTGCTCGTCGGTGGCGACGGCTGCGCTCGGGTGCGAGAGGGAGAGAGAGCAGAGGGAGGGGGAGCACGGGAGAGAGTGAGGGCGGTCCAGGTGGGGTGCGTGGCGCTGCGGAAGACATCCAGGGGGAGGAGGAGGCAGCCAGGCAGGCAGGGATGTGGCGTGGCGAGCTCGGCGGCATCGCGGTGTCCCTCCTCTGCCTACTGGCAGAGGTAGGCGATGACTGGCACCGGGCCAGTGGGCTGGGCTGGCCAGGTAAGTGGCCCAGGTAGGTCCTTCTCTCTCTCTCTCTCTTTTATTTCTATTTTTCTTTGTTCTGTAAGTTTGTGGCATTACTAAAAATATCTAAGCACTTTTAAAAATCACCAAACTGTGCATGCCCAATGTTTAGAATATATCCAACATGGAACATTTTGGTTTGGGATTATTTGGACATTTAAAATATTTACTAGCATTTAAATGCCCAAATGCAATTAACTAATGATTTAATCCAGTGACCCTCTGTTGTCCTAGAAAAGTGTGCACCATTTTTGTCAGAGGTTCTAGACCAAGGCAAAGATGATGAACATTTTAGTAGGGCATTTTGGGTTCATTGAAATGATTTTAGTAAACCCTAGTTGGTTTAACGGGGGGTGCTGGGGGTTCTGTCATCCCCAATTCAACTTAAATAAAATTTAAACATGATGCAACAAGATGCAAACACTAGGCAGCACCCGAAGCTAGGGATGTGACAACTCACCCCCACTAAACAAGAATCTCGTCCCGAGATTCAAGCATAGGGTAAGATGAAGGGGAACGCAACTAACATAATCTTCACGATTCAGGTTGCACTTGATAAGAACATTGATTTGGTCACCATCTGTGTCTTGTCGTCTTGTTCTGAGAACTCCAGCTAACATAACAAGGAGAGAAGAAGGAGATTTTAGAAGGATCGATCTTCTCGAAGATCAAACAACTAAGGATTAACTCACAGAATGAGACAACAACATCTCTCAAACTGAGACACGAAGCACACATCTAGAGGGATGGAGTGGAACAGGTGATGAGGGTTCACTAGGTAGGCAACAATTCCACACTTAAGAAGGTGGTGAACGGTTGTCAACGTAGCGAGGGGTTGAGTTGCCATGATACCACAACAAGACACTTAGGGATGGTGACTCGTAGATATATCCCCTTAAGTGGCAAAAAGAATTACCTTTGGTATAGAAATCATTGAGACTCTCTATACCAGCCTGGGGCAAATCTCGACCGATCGTTTGGAGGAGTTTGGTAGAATGGCATACCCGGATTAGAATGGATGATGTGGATTACCTTGTTGAAAACAACACAAGGGATGATTTTAGTAACTAGGAAGAAACTCAACAGTCGAGAGTGAGTCCACTGTTTGAAAAGTTATAGCATAACCGAGGAAACTGAGAGCACTATGCAATTAATGCCGACGATAAAACCTAGCACTTGCGTGTGCTCTCAAGAACTTGAGCATTTCCATATTCATCAAGGTTTTACCAATATCCGTGTCAAGGATCCTGGCAACACAACGTACTACCATGATGAACAACGATGGACAATGCAGATGCAAAGGAAGGTAACCTTCTTAGATTTCACCTTAGCAGGGCCAAGGGAACAAAATCTGGAGGATCGACCGAGAGACATTTAGCACTCTGCTTCTAATGTTCTCCTTGATGTGCTAGCGTAACCCATTCATAGATATGGTTTGGTAACTAGAACATCAAGTAAAAGGTCGGACTTCGGGAGCACAAGAATCCATAAGGGATAACTAGGGAGTATCCTATGAAATCCTTATGGGTAGTGACCAAACGGCTTAATCAAGATACTACAATGATAGTACTGCCAGCTAGGTGCGTCCACTTCACTGGAACCTATATCATAGTTCTTGTAAGAAGTTCCATCCATCATATCTGCCTGAGATTCAGATCTGGTTGGTAACATGATAATTCAGACAGCATGTCTGAAAAGAAAGTTTGCAACACAAATCGACGAGATGACATTGCGAGATTCTCAGGAAGTAAACTACGATAGCAAGCTCCAAAACATGAGTTGGTTCTGCTACAAACCTGTGAACACACTGTCCAAGACAAGCATGACCATGTAGTAGTCTTATAATAAAAACACTACCGAGTTCAGGTGGGGAACCATCATCGAGGATATCGAAGTCCTTGTATAAGTCTTGCTCTTAAGAAGGAACTTCTTCTCCTTGAACAAATCAATCAGTGGCTTGGTGTGCTAGGAATACATATAGAATGAAGGTTGCAAGTCTCCAAACCACAGAATACTTCGCACGTATGCATGACTGATTTGGGGTGATTCCAGAGGAAGCAACATTGACTTTCTCGAATCCACGGCGGCAACTTGCATCAAATGCACATGAATTAGAGGAAGTCACTTCTTCATCCGGGCATATGCTTCATGCATGGAACATGAAGATAATGCTTATAGAAGTTTCCAATACTAGCTGGATGTTCAACACGAATCATGGAGGGGATAAGGAGGTTGTCGATGGGCTCAACAACAATTCATCCAGGTTTCCATATGAATGGAATTCCACAATTATATGAACAAGGTGATAGCACTGGTCAGACCAAAGGATGTAGTGGTGTATGCCCGAGGGATCAACCACGAGTAAGACAACATTATGAATATCGTTGGTTCTGACTTGATTTGACGATAGCACATACGCAAATCAAAGATTTGGGTAAGATAATAGATCCAACAATTGACACGAGGATCAGTCAATGAAGATATCATCTTTCTTCAACACACACGCACAAGGATATCCCTTGGAATGAACTGAGTCGGACAAGCTTTTATCTTCCAACTCTCCAAGTTGTTGTTTAGCTTAACCAACTAGCTCAGGGTATCCAACACAGATTCTTGGAGTAAGGGTGGTTTACAAGAAAACCAACTTGATCACGAACTCAACATAGCGGTCAGGTGACGACCCGGTGACACTTCTGAGAAGATATCCGGAAAATCACGAACCACCGATATGTTAATAAGCTCGAGAACAATCTTGCTTTTCAGGGCAAGACGGTATGATCAATAGGAGCGAGGGATTTGCACAATCCTAACTCATTGATCGAAGAGTGCACCGAAAATAAGGACTAGGTAGCACGATCAGTCTTAGAATGATGATTCAAGAACCAACATGCTAAGAATGAAGTTTTTGTCCTTTAACTACCAAGCAACAGAGTTGCTAGGAGTATAGATTTCACACATCACGATTCACTTGTCGGCATTCCGGTTGCAACAACACGGAACTGAGGAATGAACAATGATGGCAAGAAGTATTACTGCGTCAAGAATTCATAAGAGGTGGTGCAATTCTCATGACACTCTTGACATAAAGATGGTAACACTCCAAGGTAGAACAGACCAGAAGCTAGACTGCATTTGATCTGCGGGATACAACTGCTTTGACCCAATCCTGGATATGGATGAGGTACTGGAGTTTGTTTCTCCTAGTCATTTCGGAATAGAATGGCTTGACGGACCACAAGAGTAGTAGGCATCGATGAACGAATGCACACATACTCTTGACTATCAATTGATAGACGAGGGTCAGAAGACAACTAAAGAGGGACAACTCAAAGGAACATACGATTTTCTGAGTAGTGGATGCATAGGTTAGTATGTCGAAACAAGTTCAACAAGTTTCTTCCGGATAACCCATGCAGAAAAGTAGAACTGGCAGAGTCGCAATATAGAATGGAGAACTCATCGAGGGCACTCCGGTTGTGATCTTTTGATCCAACAAACTTCTGCCATAAAGTGGTTCATAGTATTTGGAAGAAGGAAAAACCACGAACTTCAAGGACTATTGCAAAGGTTGCTAATAACCTAAAGGAATGAGCAAAAACTATCAGCATGAAGCAAGTAGGGTGAATCTCGGGTTCAAAACCCAGGAGTAGAATACCTACTACTAAGTGGCATCACGGGATGCTTTCGAGAATGATGGCCAGAATCATCACACTGGGAACACAAAGCATGGCTGGATTACTATGTGATACTCTAGACACCTAGGTCATAATAATAACTCCAACATATACGTTGAGGCAATAGAGTACCTCAACTCACTGATTAGTGTGATTAATCTAACCAAAAGGACATCGGGAACGGAAAGAAGGGATTTGCAAATGCATCGGACTATTTAGAAACCTGGGGTGACTCGGATAGCATAACGGCTGTAAATGCTCAAAAAAGATTTGAGACATCCGGCAAAATGGTGGCATAGCCAGTCAACATCACAATATCGAGGTTTCGAGATCAACAGTTAACATACGGAAGTAGTAGGAACTGAACTGAGACTTAAATCCAACAATCTTATAAGTCTACGGATTAGTAACACGTGATCCTGATAGAAAGAAGAGAAATCCTAGTTCCTTAACCCCGCAAGAGAGATAAGATGACTCGGATCAAAGGGCATGAGGTATAAGGAGTAAAAAGAGCCTTACGTTCCATCCCACAATCAATTCCCTTATATAACAAAAGAATTTCTAGACTCAACCTCGACTAGTTTGGCTTGGTAAACCTACAGGCAGTCAAGCTCTGATACCAAAGCTGTCAGGATCCTGATTCTAAGTCACACCGATCTAGCATGTAACACATCATATCACTTTGCGGCCTCACGCACGGTATTCCCACGGGTGCCACCTTACCTGGCCCGGGACCGTTTGCGCCTTTTGGCTCACGTATATGATAGTGTCGCTAGCAACCATATGACAAACAACCCGGGCTGACATGGCTAGTCGTGAACCCAAAGTGGCACTAACTTACAGGGACAGGCATACATGACCCAACAACGAACGTGTCGGTCATCAGCGAGTGAATCCAGGATGTAGCACTGGGCTAGTAGGACTCCGGTGAACCGGGCTGTAGCGGGCTAACAGGACTCCGGAATTCATCGCGTGACATTTCCCCGAGGGGACAGACACATGAACGAAGAAGGACACATGCCGGCCAGCCTAAGTCTTCCGGAGCAGTAGCAAGCTACCATGGCTCGGTGGAAACACTAGGAGACATTTCCCGGTAAGAGAGGCTACTAAGGATAAACAACTAGATAGTCAGATCCCACACATACCAAGCATTTCAATAACATACACACAATATGCTCGATATGTGCAAATACAACATGGCATCACAACATGACTCTACAACTCAAGTATTTTATTCAATAGGCTCCGAGGAGCGAGATATTACAATCATGGGTCTCATGACCCAACATTCAGAGCAAACAAGTCAAGCACAAGCGGAAGCTTAACATGTCTGAGTACAGACATCTACAAATGAAAAAGGCTGAGAAGCCTGACTGTCTATCAGATCCTGCCGAGGGCACAAGATCGTAGCTGAGGTAACAAGCTAAACGTCGAAGTCCACGCGGTACTACTAGCGAGACTGAAGTCTCTCTGCAAAAACATAAATTAAGCAACGTGAGTACAAATGTACCCAGCAAGACTTACATCAGATCTAACTACATATGCATCATTATCAACAAGGGGATGGTGGGGTTTAACTGCAGCAAGCCAGCTTTGACTCAGTGGCTAACCTGAACTACGACTGCAAGTAACTCTTTTGAGGTGGCGCACACGAGTCCACATATTCACCATATCAATACACCACTATGGATCCGCTCCCGTCTCCCTACGAGAACGCCATCCATAGCACTCACGCTTATCTTGCGTATTTTAGAGTATCCACTTTCACTTGTCTATGAACTGTACAGGCAACCCAGAAGTCCTTTACCGCGGACACGGCTATTCGAATAGATCATATTAACCCTGCAGGGGTGTACTTCTTCACACACGCTCTCACCACTTACCGCCGTTTACACGACATGTACTCGGCAACCTTCAAGCGGAAGCCCAGCGAGGGTGTCGGCCACGACCTGACTAACCACACAAGTCTCTCGTCCAGGTTTATCGCCTATTCGGGTTCCATCCGCAAGGAGATCCGGCCGGGGTGTCGCTCACGGCCCCAAACGATGTGTGCAGGGTTCCCAAGTCCACCATCCGGGTGCCACTTGGTACACCGGGCCACTGTGCCTAGTCTGTCCCAAGCCCACCTGTACCGGGTGCCACTTGGTAGACTACTAACACTACCTACAAACACCAGAAACTAGTTGCAACTCCTGGACAGAGATCAAGTTGATTAATAAGTCGAGAGGGGCACTTAAGCATTCCAATGCGTGGTAGTAGCTGTCATGGATCACAAACACAGAACTCAGTTCCTGAGGACGGCTGCAATGAGACAACCCACCATGTACTCCTACATGGCCTCTCACCGCTACCTTTACCAAATCGTGTTCACACACTTAGCTCACACACAGTAGGACATGTTTACACACCTCCGATTCATCCCCGATGAATCAGACCTGACTCAACTCTAAGCAGTAGCAGGCATGACAAACAAGCATGAATGAGTAGGCACATCAGGGCTCAAACAACTCCTACTCATGCTAGTGGGTTTCATCTATTTACTGTGGCAATGACAGGTCATGCAAAGGATAAAGGGGTTCAGCTACCGCAGCAAGTAACAGATGAATCGTTGTTGTCCAAATGCAGTAAAAGAGAGCAGGAGCGAGAGAGTGGGATTGTATCGGAATGAACAAGGGGGTTTTGCTTGCGTGGCACTTCTGAAGATAGTATAGTTCTTCATCGGTGTCATCGATCTCATCGTCGGTACACGTCTATCGAGAGGGGACAAACACCGGCAAACAAGGAAGAACACAATCAATGCAATGCAACAATATGATGCATGATCATGACATGGCAATATGATGTGGTTTGAGCTAATGCAACTAGCAACCAGATTAAATGAAGTTGGTTTGAATCCAAGATTCAAATTCAAATTCCATATGTGGATATTTAAATGCCATTTAAATTGTTTGTGCTAAACAACAGCTATAAGTTGTTCTAACATGCATGAAATAGGTATAGATGGATAGATTGGATTTTTCTAATCATTTTTCATATATAATTTATTTAATTTGGAGTTACGATTGAATTTCTATGAATTTTAGAAGTTTTGGTTATTTCTGGAATTTCCTGAATTAAAATTAATCTAGAAAATGAGTTATGGCGTCAGCACTACGTCACTGTGACGTCAGCAGGTCAACTGACCCGGTCCAGGTCAAACCTGACGTGTGGGGTCCACACGTCAGTGACACAGTTAACCAACAGGGTTAATTAAAATTGAACTAAACATAATCTAGTTTACTTAAGGCCTGGGCCCACATGTCAGTGGCTAACCTAACTAACTAAGTTAATTAACGCTAATTAATCTATCGCTTAATTAAGCAGGGGCCTGGCCCACACGTCAGTTGGTCAGGGGAAAGTCAGACCCCGGTCAAACGGGGTCAAACCCACCGGCGGCTTGACGCCGGCGAGGCCAGATGCGGCGGCGGGCTTCGGAAATCGCCCTCAGGGCATCATTTCGAGTGCGGTTAGTTGCATTCAAACGCACGCAGTGGCGTGCGTCGAACGGTGGTGGTGGCCGGACCTATGGTGGCCGGAGCCGACGACGGCGAGCTCCAAGGCGGCGGCCAGAGTTCGGGTGGTCGCGGGATCGGTGCTGAAGCTCGCAAGCTCGCCAACTGATGCGCTGGGGCTGCTCTACGGGGTGCTACGAGCGTGGTGGAGTCGCCGGGGTGACCAAATGGTCACCGGAGCTACGTTGACGGCGAGCTCGGCCGGCGGCGTGCTGCGGGCAGCAAGGGGGCGACGGCTACGGCGAGCAAGAGGCAGCGGGGTTAGGGGGGTTAGATGCAGGTGCTCACAGCGGGTCCAAGGAGCGCGAGGGCGAGGTCGGGGACGTTCGGTAGCTCCCGAATCGGGGGCCATGAGCTTCGGTGGCCGGCGACGGAAACGGCGATGGTGGCGGCGTTGCAGCGTGTCCGGGACCTCGTGGCTCGGTGGAGAGGAAGAGGGGGTCGAGGCGGAGCCTCTGGGCGCAACGACGAGGCGAGGCAGTGGCTGTGGCCACGGCGGTGCTCGTCGGTGGCGACGGCTGCGCTCGGGTGCGAGAGGGAGAGAGAGCAGAGGGAGGGGGAGCACGGGAGAGAGTGAGGGCGGTCCAGGTGGGGTGCGTGGCGCTGCGGAAGACGTCCAGGGGGAGGAGGAGGCAGCCAGGCAGGCAGGGAGGTGGCGTGGCGAGCTCGGCGGCGTCGCGGTGTCCCTCCTCTGCCTACTGGCAGAGGTAGGCGATGACTGGCACCGGGCCAGTGGGCTGGGCTGGCCAGGTAAGTGGCCCAGGTAGGTCCTTCTCTCTCTCTCTCTCTCTCTCTCTTTTATTTCTATTTTTCTTTGTTCTGTAAGTTTGTGGCATTACTAAAAATATCTAGGCACTTTTAAAAATCACCAAACTGTGCATGCCCAATGTTTAGAATATATCCAACATGGAACATTTTGGTTTGGGATTATTTGGACATTTAAAATATTTACTAGCATTTAAATGCCCAAATGCAATTAACTAATGATTTAATCCAGTGACCCTCTGTTGTCCTAGAAAGTGTGCACCATTTTTGTCAGAGGTTCTAGACCAAGGCAAAGATGATGAACATTTTAGTAGGGCATTTTGGGTTCACTGAAATGATTTTAGTAAACCCTAGTTGGTTTAACGGGGGGTGCTGGGGGTTCTGTCATCCCCAATTCAACTTAAATAAAATTTAAACATGATGCAAACACTAGGCAGCACCAGAAGCTAGGGATGTGACAAACGTATCTATAATTTATGAAGTATTCATGCTATTATATTATCTATTTTGGATGATTAATGGGCTTTGCTATACACTTTTATATTACTAGGAAAATGGCCTGTGCGTTGCAACGGGATAAAAATTCTGTCAAAAGCTACACCTGGCCATGGTATTGATCAAAATCAATGGTACCAAATAGGCCCGTAGTTGCAACGGTAATAAAAGTTAATGTGCATTCGAACTCAGTGAGAGCTGTATGGTTCTAGGTTCCGCACATGTCATCACACTTAGTATTATTAGGCTGGGAGTAATTCCTATGCTAGTGCGTGTTAATCCCAAGTGTGTTACCAATATATTATTATGCACAACCTATAATCCCATTTTAATCACAGTTCACACCACCATGATATCTCTTAGACGTCATTCACATATAGGGAGGAAAAAAAGAAAAGCTAGTTTGCAAATGTCTGATCTATCTTCCTGTAGCTGTTAATCGAGTCAATGCAGTTTTTCCCTTCACATAGCTATCCACCTCATGCACCTGTCGTTCCTTATTTATTCCCACGCGCCTTGTCACTACAGCCGGCTCGCCGACATGGATGATCACTGTTGCAACCCCTTAACACAGCAGCCAACTCGCCGTCAGCCACCACCACCGGTCACCGCTGCTGCATCCCCTGTCGCTTCAGCCAGTTCATCATTGACCACCTTTGCTGCAATATCCCATCAAAGCAGTCGGCTCGTCTTACTCGCCGCTGGCTTGGGAAATCCCCGGCATACCTTTTTAAGACACCATTGCAGCATCGCAGGCCCACGGGGTGGTGCTCCTCGCAACACCGGCGTCGTCAGTGTTTCTGGAGCTTCAGTCCAAGACTGGTAGTGCAGGACCTGAATTATTTTCCCACGCTTCTTCTTATTCCCGGTCTCCTCTCTCTCCTCACCCCTCTGTTCTCTCTTGAACAGCAAGCAGAAACTCCACCATAACAATGGCGTCGCCCCGTATCTCAGAACTGCCGCCGTCACGCCCTCATCATTTGCCAGAAACTTCACCGACGCCCGTCCTCCCGACCCTGCATGCGCGAGTCAACACGAGCATCTCCCCGCATTGGCCTCGACCGCCTCTCGTCGTCTCTGCACTCTTTGCTGCTACATCAGAGGGATCTGGTGGTGGAGTGCGGGAGGAAGGTGGGGGACGTGGTGGAGTAGCTGGGCCAGCGGTGGTCCTCCGGGCCGATGGTGGGGTAGCTAGCGCGGCGCGCTGGTCCAAACCATCTGAGAGGGAGCGCGGGGATCCGTTCGTTGTCCGTCGCGAGCGGACCTAGTATTCCGCGGGTTTGTACGTTGACCCGGTGCCCGGTGTTGCGCTGCCACTGACACCGCCCTGCTTCCTCCGGACAGAGGAGTGGCCGGACCAGGGGAGATGGAGGCGCGGTGCACGCGGCTACCTGAGATCTCCGGCCGCGGCGAGGACAGATGGAGGCGCCCTGGCAGGATTAGCAGTGGTGTCTCCCTCTCCGGTGGGCGCCGGCGCACCATATCTTGCCTTCCTCCCGAACGAAGTCCGATGGCGGCTGCGCATTTGCGTTAGTTGGGGGAAGAGAGAGGATAAGGGAGCGCGGGCGACGGGAGGAAGACGCCGGTTTTTCCTTACATTGCGTGACATAACTGCGGGTTGATTTCTAGTAACTGCGAGGGTTGTTCCTCAAAAACGAAACATTTTTCTGTATGACTTAAACATGGAGTGCGGGTTGATTCTAGAAAACAGTAGGGTCTTTTTTGTAAAACTGGATGACGGACGAAAGAAACCCAATTTGCTTTATTATTAGGTAAAGATTTTTTGGGACTGACATATTAACCGGAGGCCCAGTATAAGTTTGTTGTTTTTGCCTATTTCAGTGTTTTGCCCCTGGGCGCGCCCCCACCCTCGTGGCTCCCTTGACCGTCTTCTTTCGCCTATATATGTCCATATACCCTAAAAACATCGAGGGAGCACAATAGATCGGGAGTTCCGCCGCCGCAAGCCTCTGTAGCCACCAAAAACAAATCAGGACCCTGTGCCTACACTCTGCCGGAGGGGGGATCCCTCACTGGTGGCCATCTTCATCATCCCGGCGCTCTCCATGACGAGGAGGGAGTAGTTCTCCCTCAAGGCTGAGGGTATGTACCAGTAGCTATGTGTTTGATCTCTCTCTCTCATGTTCTCTCTCGTGTTCCCTCTATGGCACGATCTTGATGTATTGCAAGCTTTGCTATTATAGTTGGATCTTATGATGTTTCTCCCCCTCTACTCTCTTGTAATGGATTGAGTTTTCCCTTTGAAGTTATCTTATCGGATTGAGTCTTTAAGGATTTGAGAACACTTGATGTATGTCTTGTCGTGCTTATCTGTGGTGACAATGGGATATTCACGTGATCTACTTGATGTATGTTCTGGTGATCAACTTGCGGGTTCAGTGCCCTTGTGAACTTGTGCATAGGGATTGGCACACATTTTCGTCTTGACTCTTCGGTAGAAACTTTGGGGCACTCTTTGAAGTACTTTGTGTTGGTTGAATAGATGAATCTGAGATTGTGTGATGCATATCATATAATCATGCCCACGGATACTTGAGGTGACAATGGAGTATCTAGGTGACATTAGGATTTTAGTTGATTTGTGTCTTAAGGTATTATTCTAGTACGAACTCTATGATAGATCGAATGGAAAGAATAGCTTCATGTTATTTTACTACGAACTCTTGAATAGATAGATCAGAAACGATAATTTTGAGGTGGTTTCGTACCCTACCATAATCTCTTCGTTTGTTCTCCGCTATTAGTAACTTTGGAGTGACTCTTTGTTGCATGTTGAGGGATTGCTATATGATCTAGCTATGTTATTATTGTTGAGAGAACTTGCACTAGTGAAAGTATGAACCTTAAGGCTTATTTCCTACCATTGCAATACCGTTTACGCTCACTTTTATAGCTTGTTACCTTGCTGTTTTTATAATTGCGGATTACAAATACCTTTATCTACCATCCATATTGCACTTGTATCACCATCTCTTCGCCGAACTAGTGCACCTATATAATTTACCATTGTATTAGGTGTGTTGGGGACATAAGAGACACTTTGTTATTTGGTTGCAGGGTTGTTTGAGAGAGACCATCTTTATCCTACGCCTCCCACGGATTGATAAACCTTAGGTCATCCACTTGAGGGAAATTTGCTACAGTCCTACAAACCTATGCACTTGGAGGCCCAACAACGTCTACAAGAAGAAGGTTGTGTAGTAGACATCAACACACGCTTAACGTTCGCTTTACCTAAAACAAGTATGAAACTAGAAGTACTTTGTAGGTGTTGTTGGATAGGTTTGCAAGAATATAAAGAGCACGTAAATATAATCTAGGGGCTATTTAGATAAAGAAGCAATAAAGTTAGTATAGCGAGTGTGGAAAAGTGGTGGTAGGAGTTGCGGAATTGTCCCTAAGCAATTGACTACTTTACTAGACCGATAGCAAGTTTTAGGTGGGAGAGGCCACATCCAGCATGTCATCCCTGACTTGGAATTCTATGCACATATGATTGGAACTATTAGCAAGCATCTACAACTACTAATGTTCATTAAGGTAAAACCCAACCATAGCATTAAGATATATTGGTCCCCCTTCAATCCCGTATGAATCAATTTCTATGCTAGGTTGAAGCTTCTGTCACTCTTGCCCTCCAACACATAGTCCTATCAACATACAACTAACCCTATGGTGTGATCCACGCGCGCGCTCATATCATGGGCACCAAAGGACAGCAACATAACCACAAGCAAATTAAACCAATCATAGCAATTCATCAATTACCGATAGGACAATGAAAATCTACTCATACATCATAGGATGGCAACACATCATTGGAAAATAATATGAAGCATAAAGCACCATGTTCAAGTAAAGGGTACAGCGGGTTGCGGGAGAGTGGACCACTGAATATAGAGGGGGGAAGGTGGTGGAGATGTTGGTGAAGAAGACAGTGGTGTTGGTGTAGATCGCGGTGATGATGATGGCCCCAGCGGCATTCCAGCGCCACCGGGAGAGAGGGGGAGAGAGAGCCCCCCTTCTTCTTCTTCTTCCTGACCTTCTCCCTAGATAGGAGAAGGGTTTCCCCTCTGGTCCATGGTCTCCATGGCGTGGGAGGGGCGAGAGCCCCTCCGAGATTGGATCTATCTCTATGTCTCTCTTTGTTTCTGCGTTTCCTAACTCTGCCTTTTCACCGTTTCTTATATTCACTGTGATCTGTAACTCTGATTGGATTGAAACCTTCAACATGATTTTTTTCCGAATACTATATTTCTTGCGGCAAAAGAAGAGCAGCAACCGCCTTACGGGGTGTCCATGAGGGTCAGGGGCGCGCCCACCCCCCCGGGACGCGCCCCCCTGCCTCGTGAGCCCCTCAAGCATCGTCTCGTGTTGATTCTTCTTCCCAAAAATCATAAATATTCCAAAAATATTCTCCTTCCGTTTCTATTCCGTTTGGACTCCGTTGGATATGGGTTTTCTGTGAAACATAAAACATGCATCAGACAGGAACTGGCACTAGGCACTGGATCAATATGTTAGTCCCAAAAATAGTATAAAAAGTTGCCAAAAGTATATGAAAGTTGAATAATATTGGCATGGAACAATCAAAAATTATAGATACGACGTAGACGTATCAGCATCCCCAAGCTTAATTCCTGCTCGTCCTCGTCGTATCTATAATTTTTTATTTGGAATGCTACCTAGCATAATCTTGATCATGTAATATAATCATGGCATGAATATTAAGACACGAGTGATTCAAAGCAATAGTTTATCATTTGACATTAAGACAATAATACTTCAAGCATGCTAACCAAGCAATTATGTCTTATCAAGTAACATAGCCAAAGAAAGCTTATCCCTACAAAATCATATAGTTTGTCCATGCTTCATTTTCGTCACACAAAATGCTCCCATCATGCACAACCCCAATGACAAGCCGAGCAATTGGTTCATACTTTTTAACGCGCTTCAGCCTTTTCAACCCTCACGCAATACATGAGCGCAAGCCATGGATATAGCACTATAGGTGGAATAGAATATGATGATGGAGGTTGTGTGGAGAAGATAAAAAGGGAAAAAGTCTCACATCGACGCAGCTAATCAACGGGATATGGAGATGCCCATCAATTGATGTCAATGCGAGGAGTAGGGATTGCCATTCAACGGATGTACTAGAGCTATAAGTGTATGAAAGCTCAAAATGAAACTAAGTGGGTTTGCATCCAACTTGCTTGATCATGAAGACCTCGGGCATTTGTGGAAGCCCATCATCGGAATATACAAGCCAAGTTCTATAATGAAAATTCCCACTAGTATATGAAAGTGATAACTCAAGAGACTCTCTATATGAAGAACATGGTGCTACTTTGAAGCACAAGTGTGGTAAAAGGGTAGTAACATTGCCCCTTCTCTCTTTTTCTCTCATTTTTTTTATATTTATTTTTTGGTGGGCTTCTTTGGCCTCTTTTATTTTTCACAAAGTCCGGAGACTCATACCGACTTGTGGGGGAATCATAGTCTCCATCATCTTTTCCTCACTGGGGCAATGCTCTAATAATGATGATCATCACACTTGATTTACTTACAACTCAATATTACAACTCAATACTAGAACAAAATATGACACTATATGAATGCATCCGGCGGTGTACCGGGATGTGCAATGATCTAGCATAGCAAAGATATCAAAAAACGGACAAGCCATGAAAACATCATGCTAGCTATCTTACAATCATGCAAAGCAATATGACAATGAATTCTCAAGTCATGTATATGGTGATGATGGAAGTTGCATGGCAATATATCTCGGAATGGCTATGGAAATGCCATGATAGGTAGGTATGGTGGCTGTTTTGAGGAAGATATAAGGAGGCTTATGTGTGATAGAGCGTATCGTATCACGGGGTTTGGATGCACCGGCGAAGTTTGCACCAACTCTTGAGGTGAGAAAGGGCAATGCACGGTACCGTAGAGGCTAGCAAATTGCAGAAAGGTAAGAGTGCGCATAATCCATGGACTCACATTAGTCATAAAGAACTCATATACTTATTACAAAAGTTTATTAGCCCTCGAAGAAAAGTACTACTACGCATGTCCCTAGGGGGATAGATTGGTAAGAAAAGACCATCGCTCGTCCCCGACCGCCACTCATAAGGAAGACAACCAAAGAAGCACCCCATGCTTCAAATTTGTCACACAACGGTTACCATACGTGCATGCTACGGGACTTGCAAACCTCAACACAAGTATTTCTCAATTTCACAATTACTCAACTAGCACGACTCTAATATCACCACCTTTATATCGCAAAACTATTGCAAGGAATCAAACATATCATATTCAGTGATCTACAAGTTTATGTAGGATTTTATAACTAACCATGTGAATGACCAATTTCTGTCATCTCTCTAAATACATATAAGTGAAGCAAGTGAGTTTAATTCTTTCTACAAAATATATGCCCATGCTCTAACAAATATAAGTGCAGAAAAAGAGCATTCTACAAATGGCGGTTTTCTATGTGAAGAGAAACAGGCAATCCAAACTTCAAATGATATAAGTGAAGCACATGAAGCATTCTATAAAGCCATACTCAAAAGATATAAGTGACGTGCAATGAGCATTCTATAAATCAACCATGGACTATCTCATACTAGCATGGTGCATAAAAGAAAAGTGAAAACTAAATGCAAAAGACGCTCCAAGATTTGCACATATCACATGAACGAAACGAATCCGAAAACATACCGATACTTATTGAAGAAAGATGGGATGCCTTCTGGGGCATCCCCAAGCTTAGATGCTTGAGTCTCCTTGAATATTTACTTGGGGTGCCTTGGGCATCCCCAAGCTTGAGCTCTTGCCTCTCCTCCTTTTCCTCATATCGAGACATCCTCGATCTTCGAACACTTCATCCACACAAAACTTCAATAGAAAACTCGGTAAGATCCGTTAGTATAATAAAGCAAATCACCACTCTAGGTACTGTTGCAAACCAATTCATATTTTGTTTTTGCATTGTGGCTACTGTAATATAACTTTTCCATGGCTTAATCAACTGATAGAAATTGATAGTTTCATCAAAACAAGCAAACTATGCATCAAAAACAGAATCTGTCTTAAACAGGGCAGTCTGTAGTAATATGAACATTAACCATACTTCTAGTATACCAAAAATTCGGCCACAATTAGAAAAAATAAACAATTTGTATAGAAATACAGTCTAAAAAGTTTCAGAATCATTTGATGTTCCAGTAAAAAATGTAAAATCGTGCACTACAGCCAAAGTTTCTGTCCTGCACCGCACAAACCAACAAGCATTGTAAACATCCTAAAGGCAAACCTTGGCACATTATTTCTATAATATAATGGAATTGTACGAGGGGATAATTATTTTTGATGAAAAGTTTCTTCTATTAAGATTCACAAAGTTTCCGTGAGCATGAACAAAGTTCAAGGAGCTCCCCCACTTCAACAATGCTTGTCTTTCTCACTTTCACTTTCCTTTTTGAAAAGTTATGGGTTCCCCTCTTTATTTTTTTGTTTTTAAAAGTTATGAAAGCAGTCAACAGAAATAAATGACTCTCTAAAACTTCCGGGTTGTCTCCCTGGCAGCGCTTTCTTTAAATCCATTAAGCTAGGCATATAGTGCTCAAGTAATGGATCCACCCGGATCCCAAGGTATATCAAAGCCAATTTTAATTAACAATGATTTATAATTTAGTAGTGAGCACAAAGTAACATATATCAAGGAATAACGAAGTCTAACTCTCTTCCTATGCATCGGCATGTCATAAAAGAATAATTCATGCACACCAAGTAAAGGCCAATGCATAGTATAAACAGTTTCTTGCAATTTCATCGTGTGGGAGACATAGAGAGGTGGAGATATAATTCCTCTCTCATAATAATTGCAAGTTGGAGCAGCAAGCACATGCATATTATGTCTATGAAAATCATCATGTGCAACGGTAAAATGCAACCCATCAGCATAATCCTTAATAAGAGCAAACTTCTCCGATATATTGTAGTTGGAAGAATTCAAAAAGATAATAGGACTATCATGCGTCGGTGCAATAGCAACAATTTCATGTTTAACATAAGGAACTATAGCAAGTTCATCTCCATAAGCATAATTCATATTGGCATCTTGGCCACAAGCATAGCAAGCATCATCAAAAAGGGGTATTTCAAGAAAATCAACGGGATCATGACAATCATCATAGCAATCATCCTTCTGTAAGAACGAAGGGAAATTAAACAATGTATGAGTTGAAGAGTTACTCTCATTAGAAGGTGGGCACGGGTGATCAATCCGCTCTTCCTCCTTTTGTTCTTCACTCTCCTCCTCATCTTTCTCATCCAATGAGCTCACAGTTTCATCAATTTCTTCTTCCATAGACTCCTGCAAAATGTTAGTCTCTTCTTGGACAGTGGAGACTTTCTCAATAAATGCATCAATATCGGAATTGTATTCATAATTCTCATACAAATATTTAAGTATAGCAAAATTTTCAGGTCTGTAAACAGCATCATCAAGAATTTCACACTCTTTAAACAAAGATTCAATTTCATATGCACCCATAAAAGCAACACATTCTTCTATTTGTTCCACATCATAGTAATCATATATACCATTAGCATAAGAAGCCAAGGTTTTATGATCATTGAATTTGCATGAAAAGGGAAGGCGTGGAGCCTTCATCCTAGAGCAACAAGTATAATCATATCTCAAGCATAGTTCCCGAGAATACCAATGCAACATATGAAATTGATCCCGTAATAGTTTCCCTTTTTGAGTCAAGCGATAATCCCTAAAGTATTCACGTTGATCCAACGTGTCTCCCATTACATAATTGAATGGGGTTTTCTCAGGATTATTAAAGTAGTGCATAATGTTTTTCACATAACCAGCCTCGAGGATTTTAGGAGGTTCCCCATCTCCATGAGTAGCAAATACACCTAATTTTTTTGGTATTTCGTGTTCCATATCCATAACTAAAGATAGAGAGCAACTTAGAACAGCAAATAAAAATTACTTAGTGATAAAGGAAACAAGCACACACGAGAATATTCACACCACGCTATGACTCACCGGCAACGGCGCTAGAAAAAGATCTTGATAACCCACAAGTATAGGGGATCAATTGAAGCCTCTTTCGATAAGTAAGAGTCTTGAATCCAATGAGGAGCTAAAGGTAGAACAAATATTCCCTCAAGTTCTATCGTCCATCGATACAACTCTACGCACGCTTAACGTTCGCTTTACCTAAAACAAGTATGAAACTAGAAGTACTTTGTAGGTGTTGTTGGATAGGTTTGCAAGAATATAAACTAGGGGCTGTTTAGAGAAAGAAGCAATTAAGTTAGTATAGCGAGTGTGGAAAAGTGGTGGTAGGAGTTGCAGAATTGTCCCTAAGCAATTGCCTACTTTACTAGACCGATAGCAAGTTTATGTGGGAGAGGCCACTGCTAGCATGTCATCCCTGACTTGGAATTCTATGAACTTATGATTGGAACTATTAGCAAGCATCCACGACTAATAACGTTCATTAAGGTAAAACCCAACCATAGCATTAAGATATATTGGTCCCCCTTCAATCTCGTATGTATCAATTTCTATGCTAGGTTGAAACTTCTGTCACTCTTGCCCTCCAATACATAGTCCTATCAACATACAACTAACCCTATGGCGTGATCCACACACGCACTCATATGATGGGCACCAAAGGACAGCAACATAATCACAAGAAAATTAAACCAATCATAGCAATTCATCAATTATCGATAGGACAACGAAAATCTACACATACATCATAGGATGGCAACACATCATTGGATAATAATATGAAGCATAAAGCGCCATGTTCAAGTAGAGGGTACAGCGGGTTGCGGGAGAGTGGGCAACTGAATATAGATGGGGGAAGGTGATGGAGATGTTTGTGACGATGACGGAGGTGTTGGTGTAGATCACGGTGATGATGATGGACCCGGCGGCGTTCCGGCGCCACCGGGAGAGAGGGGGGAAAGAGCCCCCATTCTTCTTCTTCTTCCTTGACCTTCTCCCTAGATGGGAGAAGGGTTTCCCCTCTGGTCCATGGTCTCCATGGCGTGGGGAGGGCCGAGAGCCCCTTCGAGATTGGATCTGTCTCTCTGTCTCTCTCTGTTTCTGCGTTTCCTGATACTGCCTTTTCACCGTTTCTTATATTTCCGGAGATCCATAACTCCGATTGGATTGAAACCTTCAACACAATTTTTTCAGATAATAGCTTTCTTGCGGCAAAAGAAGAGCAGCAACCATCTTACGGGGTGTCCATGAGGGTTAGGGGCGCGCCCACCCCCCTAGTGTGCGCCCACCCCCTGGTGTGCGCCCCCTGCCTCATGGGCCCCTTGAGCATCGTCTCGCGTTGATTCTTCTTCCCAAAAATCATAAATATTCCAAAAATATTCTCCATCCGTTTCTATTCCGCTTGGACTCTGTTTGATATGGGTTCTCTGCGAAACATAAAACATCCAACAGACAGGAACTGGCACTAGGCACTGGATAAATACGTTAGTCCCAAAAATTGTATAAAAAGTTTCCAAAAGTATATGAAAGTTGAGTAATATTGGCATGGAACAATCAAAAATTATAGATATGACGGAGATGTATCACACCTTCCTTTTACCATAGGGGGAAAGGGGGGAGGAGAGGGAGAAGGAGAATGAAAGGGGGGGCCGCCCCCTCCCCTTGACCAATTCGGACTCCTCCCTGGTGGGAGGGCGCGCCACCCCTTTGTGGGCAGGTGTGCCTCCCTCCTATGGCCCATATGGCCCATATCTTTCCCCGGGGGGTTCCGGTAACCCCTCCGGTACTTCGATATGTACCCGATACATTCCGAAACACTTCCGGTGTCCGAATACTACCTTCCAATATACCTATCGACCATTTGATACTCCACCTCATGTCCGTGATCTCATCCGGGACTCTGAACAACCTTCGGTCACCAAAACACATAACTCATATAATACATATCGTCATCGAACGTTAAGCGTGCGGACCCTACGGGTTCGAGAACTATGTAGACATGACCGAGACACCTCTCCAGTCAATAATAGCGGAACCTGGATGCTCATATTGGTTCCCACATATTCTATGAAGATCTTTATTGGTCAAACTGCTATGTCAACATACGATATTCCCTTTTTCATCGGTATGTTACTTGCTCGAGATTCGATCGTCGGTATCTTCATATCTAGTTCAATCTCGTTACCGGCAAGTCTATTTACTCATTTTGTAATGCATAACTCATTAGTCATATTGCTTGCAAGGCATCATATGATGTGCATTACCGAGAGGGCCCAGAGATACCTCTCCGATACTCAGAGTGACAAATCCTAATCTCGATCTATGCCAACCCAACAAACACCTTCGGAGATACCTGTAGAGCATCTTTATAATCACCCAGTTATGTTGTGATGTTTGATAGAACATAAGACATTTCTCTGGTGTCTAGGAGTTGTATAATCTCATAGTCGGAGGAATATGTATTTGACACGAAGAAAGCAGTAGCAATAAAACTGAACGATCATTACACTTTGCTAACGGATGGGTCTTGTCCATCACATCATTCTCCTAATTATGTGATCACGTTCATCAAATGACAACACATTTCTATGGCTAGGAAACTTAACCATCTTTGATTAACGAGCTAGTCAAGTAGAGGCATACTAGGAACACGTTGTTTTGTCTATGTATTCACACATGTATCAAGTTTCCGGTTAATACAATTCTATCATGAATAATAAATATTTATCATGATATAAGGAAATATAAAATAACAACTTTATTATTGCCTCTAGGGCATATTTCCTTCATGGGAATGCACTGCATAGCGGTGCCGATCCCAGCGACATGCTTCACTAGAAACTTTTGGATCTGCTGTTGCCGATCTCTATTGTCGTGGCCTTTGCAAATAGCTCCTGATCCCGCTGGTCACATGGTGCGGGAAATTCCATCCATGGTCTCATCGGCTGGTGCCAAACGAGCCACAGAGTAACCTATGAAGCACTGTGCTGAAGCGCTGTGTTGAAGCACTGTAAATCTAGGATGTCGAGCCCTCCATTGGTGATCGGCGAGCACATTCTGCTCCAGACGATCTTGCATTTGCCTTTTGACAGTTCATCGTCCTGCGCCCAGAGTAACCTCCTACGCGCCTTGTACAGTTCTTTTGAAATTTTCTTTGGCACCTTGAGTACCCTAAGAGAAAAAGTGGACAAAGCAGTGAGGACAACCCGCACGAGAACTCTATGGCCGGCCATGGTCATTATCTTGCTCTTTCGTCTGGCGAGCCGCAATCTTACTCTGTCAATGATGAACTAGAGGTGCACCATGCGTAGTTTCCTCAACATGATCAATAATCCCATGTATGTTGGCGGGAAATCAACAATCTGACCTCTGATCTCCTGTAGCACATCCGACAGTAACAAGCCCGCACAGTTTATCAGGAGCACTGATGATTTCTCCTGATTAATTTTGAGCCCTGTGGCCTCACCAAATGATTTGAGGCGTATCAACCTCCTCCTTAGCTGGATTGGCAAAAATCACTGCACCATGCGCATATAAACAGATTCTCATGCTCATGCCATGGCCAGGCAGGGGAGCAATCATCCCACGGCCGGTGGCAGCCTCCAGCACTTGGTAAATCAGGTTGATGGCTATGATAAACAATAAAGGGGAGAGAGGGTCGTGCTGCCGAAACGCACGGCCGTGAAGGAAGCTTGGGCCCTGCGTCCCATTCAACAGGCAGGAGGAGGAAGCGGAGGAGAGCAACAGTGCAATCCAGTCCCTCAACCGCGCGGGGAAGCCCCATCCACTTCATTAGTTCAAACATGTACTCACAGGATATCGAATCAAAAGCCTTCGCAATATCTTGTTTGAAGAGCAGCGCCCGCTTCTTCTCTCCGTGCAGAATTCTCACACAGCTTTGCACGTACTGATAACTGTCGTGGGTGCATTTCCCCTTGTGAAATACGGTCTGCGCCAGTGAAATTAGTCCCCCAGCGCCAAAGCTAGCCTGATCGATAGCACTTTGGAGATCAGCTTGGCAACTGAGTGGATCAGACTAATGGGCCTGAAGTGACTGATCTCGATGGCCCCATCCTTCTTTGGCAAGAGTGCAATTAGCGCGGTGTTGATCTCAGTGAAATTTTCCCCAGCCAGTTGATAGAACTTGTGGAAGACCGATGTCATCTTGAATGATTGACCAACATGAGCTATAGAACCGTCTTGTGAAACCGTCAGGGCCGGCACTTTTTCCATTGGGGAAGCGATGATTGCCGCCCAGACTTTAGTTGATTTCGTCCCAATTGAGCGTCCTTTGCCTTTGCTGGCACCGCCCCAGAGCTGCTATGAAATGTTCATGAATGATCCTCTCCTTTTCTGCATGTTCAGATACTTCTTTGTCTCCCACCTTGAGCCAGGGGACGAAATTCTTTCTCCTGCGTGACTTCATCTTCGCGTGGAATAGCTTCTTACATCTATCACTATCATATATGTCAAACTTTAGAATAAGTAAATAACTACTTAGGATACTCCTATTTTACTAACTTTAGGGTACTATGAACAAAAATTGACATATGTATTACTCTATAAAATAGGTTGGAGAGAAACAAGATATTTTCAACATATGTCGGTTTCCTATCCTTCGAAGTATTGTTGGATTATCTATTTTCATTTTGAATTACCTGGAAAGTTTCAGTTTCTCAAGGACCATTTGCTCTTGCTTTTTATTCGAAAAGCAATTCCAACCGGGCTTAGCCTAATTTTGAAGCCCAACATCTCTCTCCGCAGGCAGGCCCATAACCCAACTCCTTCTCTCTTTTTTTTTTCTCTCCAACCTCACCGGCCTTGTCCCATTGCAATCACGTGGCTGGCCATGCGCAGCAGCAAACACTGCTTCTTCTTGGAAAGTCACCCACGCACGCGCAGCAGAAACGGCAGCCTCGCGTGATTGCCGTCCTCCTTGATTACCTCGGGTTGCCAATTTTAACCCTAGTGCTACCCAGACTCCAGTTCCCATTCCCCTCCCCGAACCCTCACCTCCACCGATCCACCATGCCGCCGCTGCCGCCGGTGCTATCGCTGCCGGACGAGCTCATCGAGGAGGTCTTCTTCCGCCTCCCGCCGGACGAGCCCGAGCACCTCGTGCGCGCCTCCCTCGCCTGCAAGCTCCTGCTGGGCCTCCTCACCGGACCTAGCTTCCGCCGTCGCTACCGCGATTTCCATGGAGCTCCCCCCATGTTGGGTTTCCTTTATTCCTGGCCACAATTCTCCCGCCAACGGTCCGAGGACCTCCTCGTCCCACAGTTCTTCCCCACCACAAAATTCGGCGCGTGCATTCCGGACGACCCTTGGCCGGACTGGGGGGACTCTGAGTTGGCTGTGTTGGACTGCCACCATGGTCGCGTTCTCCTTGGGGACTATGATAAACCCATGCCGCTCATCGTTTGGGATCCCATGACAGGCAGCCGGACCAAGCTGGAAGCGCCCAAAGGATGCAACATGCCCATGAACGCCGAGCCCGGTGGAGCCGCCGTGCTCTGTGCCGTGGCAGGATGTGACCACCGCGGATGCCATCAAGGCCCCTTCCGGGTTGTCTTCTTCGGCATGAGCACGGATGGTGACGATAATTGTATTATACACGTGCGGGTGTCCTCGCCGGAGACTGGTGAGTGGAGCGAGCAGTGCCCTAGTTTTGATCTTGGCATTGGTTCATTCATGGTGCGAGTGCCCCCTGTCCTCATCCAAGACGCACTTTACTTTATACATAATATTGCTGATCTCAGAATAGGAATTCTCAAATACGACGTGGGCTCTAATTGCTTATCGCGGATTGATGCGCCACGGGCATGGGCTGTCAGTGACGATGCCATTATCCTCATGGCTATGAAGGATGACAGTTTAGGTTTTGCACAAGTGAATAGGTTAACCCTCTACCTATGGTCAAGGAAGATGGGTTTTGATGGACTTGCTTCATGGACAAAGCGTAGAGTCATCAATCTCAACAACCTTCTCCCCATCCAAAATCCTGATAAAAGACTTAGACTGTTTGGATCTGTGGAGGGCAGGGATATTGTTTTCGTGACCACAGACCTTGGTATCTATGAGATTGATCTTAAGTCGCTACAGTGGAAGAAGCTATGGAAGAGAGAAAAATTCCTTAGATTGATTCCCTACATGAGTTTCCACAATCCACAAGGTATATCTATATGTCCTTTCTTTTGTTATTTACTCTTAAGTAATAATATAGTACGTATTAGTTAGCCAAACAAACAAAATAATTGAATGGTTAATTAGACTGAAAGTTATATTTGATGTTTCATTTTGTGATAGTATATCTGCTAGAGCAAACTTTCACTGATATCATGTACTACAATCGAATGGTATACCTTATTGGCAGTATAGTATCGTGTCTTCTCCTTTTGGAATCACGCCAACAAATCTATGTTTGCAGAAAGGGTGATCCCTTGTGATGCGGCTCATTGACGACGTATGGTTGAATATGACTAAGGGCAGGAGGCCACAGTCATCAAGAGGAAAGATGACCAGTTGGAGGCGACAGGGTCTTGTGATGAATATGCAGTATCTGGCAGCTGCTTTGCTGCAATGGTGCTTGTTTTCTCATACTGTTGGTAGCTTTTGTCAGTTAGCTACAATTCCCCATGCGTTGTGGGTAAATGGATTGTTCTTGCACTGAACATCTAATTTCTTGCGGCCACAGTTCTGTGCCCATCTCAAAAAACTCTACATTATACAATTTGCCCTCGCAAGCTTAATTTGATCGAACATGTCTAAATTCATCTCGAACAAGAGGTATAAAACTCATGAGCAGATGATGAGGGCATGTATTTAATTAGTGCCTACATGCCGAATTTTGTGCACTTTTCGAGACTTTTAATAAGATGGTTGCATGCATCACTTAGATGCAGAGGCCGGGGGTAAGCCTCCTTTTCCAAAAAAAAAAACATGCAAAGTTTTCTGCAACTCTAGGAATTTGGGTCAGCCCCAGCTATACATTTTATCACTTGTTCTTTTCTAAGAATATATGGAACCTATTTGTGTAGTCTGACCTATCTCTCCTTGATTTTGATGTTGTTACTAGAACCGTCATAAATGCTCAGTATATAAATTTAGATGTTTATATGCTGGCTGGGTGCTCTAGAATTACTGTTCGAGAGGTTCATACTGCTGCAATAACTCTTGGCAGAGCATGGCCAAGCTGGCATATAACTAGATTTTTTACCTCCAAGTTCCTACCATAGAGGTACCAAATCTGTAGGTGTAGTTTGATTGTTTTGCGAGTTTTGTGGCATTGACAGTGTTTTGCTTGTTATATATATGTCAAATTTCGTAGTATTAAGCAGGCTTAAAAAACTCATATTAAGCAAATAACTATTCTGCCTACATCTATTTTACTCACTTTAGACTTTAGAGTACTCCGAAGTTAGTGTGTTTTTTAGAGGAAAGGCTTGGGCGAGCCCAAGAAAGGCTCGAACCTAACCCGACTTTGAATTAACAAAGCCATCAACCGGCCAGGAGATTACAAACGACACCTTACAAAGAGAACAGAAAAAGAAGAACAGCGAAAGATACAAAGTGCTGTGCCAACAAACTAAGAGGCTCCATACGCACAACAAGCAAAGATATGAAAACTAAGGCCCTAATCCGCTTGAAGACGATAAAGCCCTCCAGCATGAGCAGACCACCACACAAAAGCTTCGGCAGGACCTTGTCGACATGAAGAACTTAATAGGTGCAGAGGCACTCTCGTCTGCCCCAAGGGTTCTGGCCGACACGGTACCAACCTCCATCTTCGAAGGGGGCACCAGCCCCCTCGCCCTGGCATGAAGGGCGCCGATCCGTCAAGAGATGGAGACGCTCCCCCAAGAACTAAGGTGGGAACCGGCGCCGTTGCCCACGGAAGCCAAAACAGAGTGCCAACACCATACCAAGTCAAGCAAATTAAAGAGAAGCTCTGCCCTGTCGAGGAATCTACACACGCGGAGAAGCAATGGCACGGCAGGGCGGCTGAAGGCCAGGCAGCAGTGGAAGTAGGACGCCGCGCCGGAGCTCCGAGGTGCACCTAGTCCACAGAGATGAGCATCGAGCTCCCGCCATCCACAAATGAACAGGAACAACCAAAGGAGCGAATAGGCGAAACCCTGCCACACGGAGACAACGGCCGACGAGCTCCGGCCACACCACCAACCACCACCGGACAACCAGAACGGCACCTCCACCACAAGCTCACCAAAGACGGCACCCCCAAGAAGGTGACGACGCCACCAGCGCCGCTGCCGCCCAATCCGGAAAGGATCTGGGTTTTCACCCGGTACGAGCAGGGTGAAGAGGAGGGGAAAGGAACAACCTTGACGACGCCAACAGGAAGGGGAACGGCGTCCAAGGACGTCGCCGCCGTCGTGGCCGGACCAGCCGGCCTCGGATTTCTCCGGTGTCCCTCCCCACCTCCAACCTCCAAGCACGAACAGCACCGGCAGCCGAAGACCACCATAGGCTAGATCTGGCAGGAGGGCGCCGTTGATGTCGGGGGAGAGGCCAACAGATCGGAAACGGCCGCCATCGAGGGGCAACGCACCACCGCCACCACCTGCCGCCCCCTCACCGCCCCCGTGGACGAGGAGGACGGCCAGCACCGCCGGACACCGCCCGCTGAGGCAGGCACCGCCGGCGGCGGCTAGGGTTTGCCGCCCGTGTCGCCCCAGGTGGAGCGACGCGGGGGCGAGCGTGGCTTTTTTTCTGCTTTTTTAGCAAGTTGTGTCTGCTCTGTTCCAAAGTTAGTGTTTGAGGAACAACGAAATCTGAAAGTGTTTGAAAGCCCCAACTTTTGAGTCCAGCTGGCTTGAGAAGCAACACATGCCACCTCAAGATTAATCTGAATCTGAACTAATACAATTTGGACCAGTTCTCACTCATCTATGTGCGTCCATCCATGCTTATTCAGTTGGTCTTTGTCTGTCAGATAGAAAAAACTTTTTACTGAGCATGCCACCGATAAAAAAGCCAAACTCTGGATTGAATCGATGAAACAACTTGAACCTAGATAGACTAAGACTAAAATCACTTGATCTTTACATGGACAATAGCTTATTTTCTTTATTGTTGCATATGGTTCTATTTTTTTACTTGGTCAAGCAAGCACCAAGAACTCTGAGAAAGGATTCTGTATGAATTTCTTCAAAAGCATTCAGCATAGGCAGGTTAATCTGTGAACATGTTTTATTATTTTGGCCTGGAAAGCCGCTGCAAAAAAAGTTCACCATCGATAGTTTCAATCAAAGAGATAAAATTTATTTACATTCTTAACCACATCATATCGGGATATCCTCTCGTTGAGTATGAGAATTCTGAGGAAGCTGCCTGCAAGAATAGCATCTGGTAGAATGGCTCTGTCGGATATAGATCTACTTTACTTAAATGATCTCTTATTAAGTTGTACAGAATGTTTTATGATCCTTTGTATCCCACTTTCTGTTGGTCATGAGTCATGACGGAAAGAAATTGCCCCCTCAAAAAGAAAAAGACAAGACAGAAAGAAATCGCAGGGTGCGTGTGTTGTTGATTGTCATGAAATCTTTTTTAACCGTAAAATATTATTTGGAATTTTTTTCTCTTCCTATTCGTAAGCACATGTCTGCTGGTTGGGGAGTTTGAAAATGGTTTTTTAAGACCTGGACAAATGGTTTCTCCGGAATATTGGCTCCTCCTATTCTTACCTACTCCCTCCGTTCCAAAATAGATGACCCAACTTTGTACTAACTTAAGTATAAAGTTGGGTCATCTATTTTGGAACGGAGGGAGTACATGTCAGTTCAGTTTCTCAACTCGCTGACCAGCCACTAGTGGAGTGTACTGGCACAAGGTATGGTGCCGGCTCGGATGATTTCGTTCCGACCGTTTCGAGACACACTTATGCAGTACCTCCTGGTTAAGTTGGCAACAGTATGCCGTCCTAAGAGTAAAGGGGGCCTGGGTGTGATTAACTCCAAACTCATGAATTTTGCGCTGCTTCCCAAGTGGATTTAGAAGCTTTCCTAAAACGAGTCGGGGCTTTAGGCGGAGCTTCTAAAGGCAAAATACTTTCGGCAACGGAACCTTTTTCCAGTCTAGTGTCCGGGGATCTCCGTTCTGGAATGGGATCGAGCGGTAAAACCTGCATTTGCCTTGGGGGCCAAATTCCAAGTGTGTAATGGTCGATCCACTCGTTTCTGGTTTGATTCTTAGATCGATGTTTAGCCCCTCTACCCACCCCACCCCCTGTGCGGGTTGCGTTCCGTTGGGAGCTCTCCCTTGTGGAGTTGGGGACGTGGCTCACGTTGTGCATAGAGTAGATGGGGTCACGCTAACAGACAAGCCAGACAAGGTGTCGCGGCACCTCGCCGCTTCGGGTAAGTTCTCCGTCAAATCGCTATACGCTAAACTCACTCAAGGGCGGGGCTTAGATGCTGCTCGCACTACTCGGAGAGGGCTTATAGGTGAACCCCAATTAGTGGTGGACGCAGTTTAGCACCCGCCCGCCACTGCTAATTTGAAAATTTACCAATGGCGGGCGAAAAAACTTACCCGCCACTGCTATTAGCTTAGCAGTGGCGGGTGCAACCTAGTAGTAGATGTCTAGGTTTTTTGTGGGACAAATGTTACCAGTGGCGAGCTATGTTTTGTGCCCGTCACCGGTACTTGAGTTAGTAGTGGCGGGCGACAATACATGCACGCCAATACTATTATTTGGTCCCACAATAAGTATGTACTAAATAGCAGTGGCGGGCACAAGACATAGCTCACCACTGGTAACTGAAATAGCAGTGGCGGGCACAACGCGTGCAATAACAATCATGACAGAAATAAATCACAAGGTATGTGTTAGTTGGTTCGGGCGACTCTTCAAACCCTAGCCGCCAGGGTCACCACCACCTCCCTCCCTTCCCTCCGCCGCCGCCGGAGGACGCGGTTGGGCTAAGCCCGGGGGCCGACGGCGGTGGCGGAGGCTCTCCTCCCTGGATCACGTCGGAGGGGGTGGGGCGGGACCTCCACGCGCGTGACGGCACAGCTGCGATCTGGTCCATGATGGTGCGATGGCGTGCTTCGGGCGGAGGCCTTGGGCGGCGACGCGGTTGCCTGGTCGCGATCCGGCGGCAGCGGCGTGATTAGGGCGTCGTGGAGGTCCGGGCTGGCCAGATCAGGATTCTAGGGCGACGGCCCTAGACGGCGGCGGCGGGTGAAGCTCGGGCTTCCGCGGCGGCATGGCGTGGTGCGGTCCATATCCAAGGCGGATATGCATCGGTGATCTCGTGGTTTTGCCACGGATTGGTTCCGATCAGAGACGGTGATGAGCGTGCAGAATCGATCTCGGCGGCTCTCGCGGTTTGGCAAGGTGGGGTGGGAGTACTCCTCCCAGGCTCCAGCGGTGGCGCATTCAGGCAGTGGCCGGTGTGCCAGGGCTCCTACGGTGGCACTGCTGTCGCGGTTGGTCGCCGGATCTAGGAGGCTAGATCTGGGGCTTTGAAGGCGGTTGAGACAATGCACAGGTTGTCGGGTGGATTTCTTGGGACGGATCCGAGTGAAAACTTGGTCTTCGGTCATTGGCCGGAGCCGGTGATGACAATGCCCTTATCATCGTTTCGTTCATGAAGGCGTCATTGAGGTATAAATCCCAAACCCACCTAATACCTCCGGGGAAAACCCTAGATCAGTTGATCGGATGACGGCGGCATTCATGTGTCGTTACCCCCTTGGGGGCGGCATTCTTCGAGATGCACTCGGGCTCGAGGGACCAGCAGATGGCTTCTTTGGTGGAGCGGTGTTTCTTTCTACATATTCATGGAGGCGGGTCTTGGCGGCATGGAGCAGCGGAGGCTTGGCATCAGATGTGTGGTGATGGACAAGCGCAGGAGGTCGACGCTATCTGGCGTCGTGGTGGCGTTGGTGGCAGCTAGGCCGGGCAAGGTCGATGCAGAAGTACAACTCTGAAGACGGATTGTTGGCAGGTGGCTGCGGCGGCCTCATACCTGGCAGGCGTCCTGTTTGAGGAGCATGCCGGATTGGCGGGTGTCCATACCCGGCAGGCGTCCTGGTTGGGACCTCAGGTCTTAAATGTTAGGTTTGGCTGCGAGGTCTGTTTGGTATTAGGCCTAGACTATCAACGCCCCTTCATCAACTGGATAGGAGTAGCGACAGAGGTTGCTTAGGTGGTGGCTTTCGACTTACTGTTGTATGACTTTCTAAGGTCTTGTTTTAATAATTAATAAAATAACCGTACGCATCGTCCAGATGCAGAGGCGGGGGTATTCCTCCTTTTCTAAAAAAAATTGTTAGTCGGTTGTCATGATCTTTTTTTGCCTGTAACTGTTTCTTTGGTATATTTGCTCTTCCTACATGTCAGTTGAGTTTCTCAACTAACTAACCAACCACAAGGTGGTTCCGTGTGAGATGGTTTTGTTCCGACCGTTTTGTGTTGTGGTATTTCACCTGGACAGTTTCTGCACACTAGTAGAAAAGGGGCCCATTAGTCCCGGTTCAATCCAGAACCGGGACCAATGGGGGCATTGGACCCGGTCCGTGAGTCCCAGGGGCCGGCCGGGCCACGTGGGCCATTGGTCTCGGTTCGTCTGGACCTATTGGTCCCGGTTGGTGGGACGAACCGGGACCAATGGCCCTCGCTCCTGGCCCACCACCATTGGTCCCGGTTGGTGGCCTGAACCGGGACCAAAGGACGACCATTAGTCCCGGTCCATTCCACCAACCTGGACTACAAGGTTGGTCCTCGTTGCGGCCAAAGTTTAGTCCCACCTCGCCAACCGAAGGGGAATCAGACCGGTTTATAAGCCCCTCCCTCTCTGCCTTATTGAGCACCTCTGAAAATGAAAATAAACGCCCTTATATAGGGAATTTAGGCTAAATTCATACGAATTTCTCTTGAAATTAGTTATGAATTTAATTTGAATTTCCTCTATAAGTGCATCTATGCTCATTTCTTAGTAGCTTTTTATATAGTTTTTTTCTGCTATATTTATTTTTTTCTTTTTATTTCTGAGTTGTAATAAGTCATTAAAAATAAGCATCTATGCTCATTTTTTAGTAAAGTTAATCATTAATATTTTTTCTTCTATTTATTTTTGAATTGTAATAAGTCATTAAAAATAAGCATCTATGCTCATATTTTAGTAAAGTTAATCACAACTGTTTTTTCTTCTTTTTATTTCTGAGTTGTAATAAGTCATTAAAAATAAGCATCTATGCTCCTTTTTTAGTACAGTTAATCACAACTATTTTTTGCTTCAATTCATTTCTGAGTAGTTTTCTATATATTTTTTTCTTTTCAGCTATATTTATTTTTTTTCTTTTTATTTCTGAGTTGTAATAAGTCATTAAAAATAAGCATCTATGCTCATTTTTTAGTACAGTTAATCACAACTATTTTTTCTTCTATTTATTTTTGAATTGTAATAAGTCATTAAAAATAAGCATCTATGCTCATATTTTAGTAAAGTTAATCACAACTGTTTTTTCTTCTTTTTATTTCTGAGTTGTAATAAGTCATTAAAAATAAGCATCTATGCTCCTTTTTTAGTACAGTTAATCACAACTATTTTTTGCTTCAATTCATTTCTGAGTAGTTTTATATATAGTTTTTTTTCTTTTCTGCTACATTTATTTTTTTCTTTTTATTTCTGAGTTGTAATAAGTCATTAAAAATAAGCATCTATGCTCATTTTTTAGTACAGTTAATCATAACTATTTTTTCTTCTATTTATTTTTGAATTGTAATAAGTCATTAAAAATAAGCATCTATGCTCATATTTTAGTAAAGTTAATCACAACTATTTTTTCTTCTTTTTATTTCTGAGTTGTAATAAGTCATTAAAAATAAGCATCTATGCTCCTTTTTTAGTACAGTTAATCACAACTATTTTTTGCTTCAATTCATTTCTGAGTAGTTTTCTATACAGTTTTTTTTTCTTTTCTGCTATATTAATTTTTTTCTTTTTATTTCTGAGTTGTAATAAGTCATTAAAAATAAAAAAGAGGCGCAATGCTTGTTAATTTGCTTCAAGCCTTTCGGAATAGTATCAACTGCACTGCACATAGCTCTGTGCAGTTTACCGTATTCCTCAAGGCTTGAAGCTAACCAACATGCAGGAGCATTGAGCCTCTTCGTCATCGTCTCTGCACTCAGGGCTTATAAACAGCTGCGAGTGCCTCTCGCTTGGCGAGGTGAGTAAAAAAACAGCTGCAGGAAGAATCAAAATAAAATAAATAAAATAAAAAAAGTGCTACCTAAAGAGCTACCACAGCCTGAATACGACTAGAAACCCAACAATGGGCCAGGATTCAGGCCCGCAATAGGCCCAATAGGCCCACAGGCACATATAGTGCGTTTAGACCCGTAAGCCTGCATTTGCGAGGAGCTCGAGAGGGCAGCGGGACTGGGGCTTATAAACCACTCTCGAGCTCCCTCAGCTAGCGAGGTGGGACTAAACTTTCGTGCCGCGATGCGGGCAGCACATGGCCTTTAGTCCCAGTTGGTGGCACCAACCGGAACTAAAGGGGTGCATTGGTACCGGTTCGTGGCACCAACCGGTACCAATGCCCCCCCTTTAGTCCCGGTTGGTGCCACCAACCGGGACACGAACCGGTACCAATGCACCCCTTTAGTTCCGGTTGGTGCCACCAACCGGTACCAAAGGTCTTTGTTTCCCGCCCTTTGGGCTGCTGAAAAGAGGCCTTTGGTCCCGGTTGGTAGCACCAACCGGGACTAAAGGGGGGCATTGGTCCCGGTTTGTTCCACGAACCGGGACCAAAGGCTTTGCTATATATACAGCACTTAGCGCGACTTCGATCTCTCCTGCTCCACTCCCGTCGCCGCGCGTCTTCCTGCCGCCACCTCGCCGTCGCCGGCCCGCCGCCACGCCCCGACGCCATCGCCGCCCCGCGCCACCCCGCCCAGCCCCGCCCCGCGCCGTCGCCGCCCGCGCGCCCCGATCGACGTCGCCGCCCCGGCCCGCGCCGCCTCAACGCCGCGTCGCCGCCCAGCTCCGCACCTCTCCATCGCCTTCATGTTTTGAACATACAACCAGGTCGTCCTACGAATCTCAACTGTCCATACCGGGTTTCTAAAAGAAGTGGAGACATGACAATCAAAGAATGGAAAAAATGTATGGACAGTCGTAAGGAGCTTCTTGGAAGCAACATTCAGCGAAGGGCAAAAATTGGAGACAGGATGATCGCCATTCTTCATAATAGAGAGTCCGGGTCTATATTGTTTTATGCTATTTTACCTTAAGGGTGTTTAGGTCCTACCTGATACTGATGATCATGTGTTAAGAATAATTATGTAGGGTTGGGTTCGATGACTATGAGGATGATGATCGTATGACTTATTATTAATAACGAGTAGAAGTTGTATGATGATGCATGATTAGTAGGACGAGTACTTGTTATTATATATGCTGATGTATGCGAGCATGCATGAGTTATTATATCAGCGGGTAAAACGAACATATATAGCAGCAGCGTTGGTAAACCAAGGACGAAGATATAAGAGAGGACACTTCTCTCTATTAGCTAGCTAATATAACAACCGAAAAATAACCCCCAAAACCCCTAAAGCAGCCACTTTCCGGAAAAAAACATGGTCCCGGTTGGTTCCACCAACCGGGACCAAAGGCCCCCTGACTGGACTCGGCGCACAGAGCCACGTGGAGGCACATTAGTCCCGGTTCTTGTTTGAACCGGGACTAATGGGTGGAGGTATTAGTAACGGCCCATTAGTCCCGGTTCATGAACCGGGACTAAAGGCCCTTACGAACAGGGACTATTAGGTGTTTTTCTACTAGTGGCACTAAAATGTATTCCCTGTCCCATAATGTAAGACGTTTCTTACATTATTGGGGCGGAGGTACTTTGGTTCTGGACTTGTGGCTGTGTAAGTCCTGATATGTGTATGACATATATCGTCTCACTGTGGCCACTGCTGTGCAGTTAAGAACACAGGATAATGATCCATGGTCTGAAGTTTTTCCAAAATCCAACATGATTATATTTTTTTCGTTGTATCATTTTACTAATGAACTATAGCTGTATTCTAGTTTTAAAATATTCTAAACAGAATCACTCATGTACAGAGAGCTACTAGTTTGTTTGTGATAAGACCTACTATAGTATTACTCTCAATCCAGGAAGGATTGTAGCAATGGAGTTACACGGCAAGAGGAGGAAAATGATAGCCAGATACACACGCACACAGCCGCCACCCGGTTCGCTTCTGATCCTCTGGAGACCCCTCACCTACTGCCACTGCTGCTAAGTACCTCTCCCCGAACACACCATATTCTTGGGCTCGAACATGGACGAGACCCACTGCTCCCTAGAGAACTTATGGTTGAGTCTCTTCTCCGTTCTGGGCCAGCTGGTCCCTCCTTCCCCTGCCATGGTTTTGTTGCTTGCCCCTTTGTCAGGTCGCTTACACTGGCCCAAGAGATGATGATGCTTCTCTATGCTGTTGGCCTTGTGAACCGAACTAGCACTACATGGCAGGTGCTATTTTCCTTATTTGCTGCTGCAACACGATGAAAAACCGCATATGATCTCCCGAGAGAGCCCAAATTCAGTGCAGAAGCAACTAACAATCCTATAACAAGGATAACACCGAAGCTTATACTGATGTATCCACTCCATAGATCAAACATTCGTGCAATCTTTAACAACAACGTAGCGCCATCTTTGCCAGTCTTTTGTCACCAGATGCGTCTGTAGGTAGAGCACAATCATAACTAGTGTGTTTATAAAGCATAAAAAATTATATAATATCAGCACAAGAGACCATTCTCAACCCTAACATATGTCAGCGTTTTGTTTTTAGTTTTGCAATTTGCCCATGCAATAAAACATATATAGCAATCATATTTCATGACATCCCACACACTGAAACATTATATTCAAACCATTCTCAACGTATATCACAAAGTCACAAAAACAAGTTCACAAGGACATAAGCACAATCACAGGTACAGAAAGTCCACAAGCACAAAGTTCATCCACATTACCTAGAGTTTACTACATCTAACATATAAAGCCTCCTAGAGTACCCGCCGTTCTGGAGGACTTCGCGTGCGAGTGATTGCTGGCCACTCGATCAGCTCGCTCGCTCGTTTTTCACCATTGATTTTTACTATTCACTGCTAGATTTTGTTACACCTCACGCTGCTTCGCTGGGTGGTTGCCAGTGGACCCATATAATCATTGGTCCACATTGCAACGAAGGGCTCGTCGACTGGGTTCGTGACCAATGACGCTCCCGGTGAAAAAGCCCTAGATCGAGCGGTCAAAACAGATCACGCCCTCATCGATTCCTTCCACTCCCTCGACACCACCTCTCCTCCACCCGGAGGGCGCCTCCTCCTTTCTCCCCACCTGCCTTCCTCCCCATCTGGCAGCGCCTCCTCCCTCCTTCCCACGGCCTCCCGCACCGCGCGCCACCGGCTAGCTGCACCACCACCGCATCCTCATATACTCCAGCCCACTATGCCAGCGAGAGAGGAAGCTGCGGGAGGAGAAGAGCCCATCCCGTGAGGAAGACGTGGGGAGGAGCTCTACCCGTCTCAGTTGCCGGCCGGGATCTGGAAGAAGAGGAGACCCATTGCTAGCATCGGCTCCAGCGATGCGGGTTGACGGCCAGTGCAGGCGAGCGCGGCGTGCAGTGCGGTGCCCTAGACAGGTGGCAGCGGCCGTCAAGACAGGAGCGGTGCCGCGAGCGACGACCCTTGGTCATCTTCAGGTGCGCGTCGTCCGTGGTGGACGATCATGGGTGTTGGCCTGCAGTAGGCCGGTGCCCCTTAGCAAGATTGGCACGAACTGGGAAGGTAACCGGTGTGTAGTATGATCCTCGCCTCCTCCAACTTCGTTAGGGTATCACGTCTCTGTCCTTTCTCTTCTCCCGTCTCTATGTATGTGTGTGTGTTCGTCGTTTCTCCTTTCTTCCCTCATGAATAAGGGGCTGCCCAGTTTTGGAACAACAAACCATGGAGGATATGGGTCTGCACGGGCTTGGAGCAGGAAGCCATGGCGGCCAAGGTGAATAAGTAACACATAATCGTTATGCTCAAAATATGCATTTTTGGAAATTATTATTATTTGTTCTTAAGATATCTATTCCATTTTTGCCTGAATAATTAAAGCCATATTGATGATTTGTTAGCTAAAAATGAATCAAAAGGAGCTTGTAGTTTTGTGAATAAGTCAGATGCTTTTGCAGTCCGCTTTGTTAGTATCATAAGATTAGTTATACAGTTATACTCCAATATATATGCTGCTGCTGTAGCTACCCGAAGGACGATGCAATGTTCCAATTGAAAAATGAAATCATAGCATCATATAGTTGCACAATAGATTTCTAATAATATAGAAATGATTTAAACACATCACTTCATAGTGTGCTTTTGTCATTAGACATGGAGGGATATTCTGTTCTAGGAAATTCACTTATGACTACATTCACAGGTTGAAGATGATGGTGTTGTCTTCTTCCTTCTGATTGATTTCCAGCAGCTTAAGAACTTATGCGGTGGTGTCAACCTCTTATGCTCTCAGGGAAAATCCTAAAGAAGCCTTGCTTTGCATGGGAGCTGCAGTTCATCTGGTTGATGCTTCTTTTCATGCTAAAATTATTAGTGTTGTCGTTGTGCTTTGTTTTTTCACTCACTGTACTTTGATTCTTGATGTTTTCTTCAGGCTAAGTGCTCATGCTATGGAAGTGACGAGGGCTGCCACAGTGTAGAAAAGGTCAATATCAGGCTCTATAACCAGACTGAGAAAATAATTGCTTTGAAGAATTTTAAAGTGGCTATATTAGTAAGAATTTGAAGGCGGGCTATGAAAGTTAGTATGACAATGCTAATTTGCAAAACGACGCTAAACGCTAAGATTTGACTCTACAAGTAATCGAGTCGACCGTGTAACATGCACCTAATGCGAATTTGCATGTATCCTCATGTCTAGAACTCCAGATTGTAGGTTTTGGTGTTCTCCATGCCATTTTTTCTCATAATCCCCGAGGGCTACCGATTTGATCTTTTGTTGTTCCTGGTGTACCGATTTGGTATTCTATTTGTTCCTTGATCCTCTTCCTTCACTTTTGTTCTACTATTATTTGGTTGTGTGTCTCTTTTGGTGTCCTGGATGAAAATATGAGCAGCAAACATCGTTGTGGTCTGATGGAGATGCATTTGCCTAGAAAACATTGTCTGGCAACTCATCCATTTTTTGTGAAATTCTCAACGTCAAATAACTGCGGACGTGAGCTGAGGATGCTGCACATAGTTTCTGTTTGCTTTTTCTTTCCTATGGATTGGAGATTGTCGTTCGCGGATCCCGCTGAATATTTGTGATGTTAAAAAGCAGTGGACTGATTCATACATTGATGAGATCTATGTTATCACTCTGAGGGATCTGTCGCAACAACTTATGATTTGGTTATTCGTTTTTTTTCAGCTATCTTTTTTTTGCTATCTGGTCTCTGTTTTGGCCTCTTGATGAGTTGATAATGTTTTAACTTGATTTGTTCTTTGTTGATGATTTTTTGTTTAAAGTCTTTCTCCATGAAAATCATACAAGCAGACGGGTGATCTGAACTGATGCCATGTTGATATGTCTAAATAATACAGGCTTACCCTTGTGGTTGACATCCGAGATAAAACATTATCTATCTTTTCCAATCTTCTCAAACATTATTTTCTTCTGTTTTTTGTTGTGTTTGCACTTAGCTCATGTTCTCCCTCTTAGTTGGAGTTTAGTGTTTTTACAGCACTCGGATCTAAGAGGGATGCAGTGGGGGCGGATAGCGAGATGGTTTACAGGACTCAGATCTGAGAGGGACGCAGTCAAATGGTCTAACCAAGTTTTCTTCAATCCTATGTTCTACATTCTGGTTTTGATGCCTTGCTGCCTTCGACATTAAGGTGAGGTCCTCTTCCTCATACTACTGCCTTCCTTCTAAGGCATCGCAATTCCTGGAATCCTTCTTCCGTTTTTCTTTCGATTTGATATTCTACCTCCTGAATGATGATTACAAGTGCATGGTTCATATGATCGAATTGTGATTGCTTGAACAAAAATCTGATGTTACGAGCTTTTAGTGCAATGATTTATGGTTGTGCATTGATATATTTTGATAGTGAAACTCACCTCTTATGTCAAGGTGGGAAGCTTGGCTGATTCCACCTCCAGTCAGAAGATTAATACATCTATGGTTTTATTTTCCATGCCAACAGCTTGATTGATGATTCCTAATGCATCTCAGGTATTGGTCTCTTCTCCGTAAATGTATATACTTTACCATGCTAATTTTGTGTTAACCGTTGCATAATATTTTGCCACTGGAGATATATGATATAACAATTTTTGTTGCTTATAACATAAAAAGGTTGCATGTGTGACGTACTGCTGTTTGTAGCTTTTTGCACTTGTCTAATTCTTTAAGCCATATTCTGCTCATAAGAGAATAATTTACAGTCGGGACCGATTCATTATGACACATAATGTATCATGCACGACTACATAACTAGAGAGAATAAAATGATGGAATATTCTTCTGTCCAACCAGAAAAAAATTCTTATAATGTGTTTTATTCATTTGACATATCAAAATACATCAGCATTTAAAGAAGTGGCAATAATTAGCCATCCTCATGCTGGTGAATACGCATTTGGGCTTATAACATCGAGCATGATTCTTCAGGTACTTGTTTATGCACAACGCTTTCTACAGATGGATTCATGGCATCAACAACATTTGAGTGCTTCATTCTGGATAATTTACTCATTTATATGCTTTCAAGAATTTTGATTTATAATTTTCATTATTAGCTACATAAAGATTCATACCATACTTGTGTGTGCTCTTTTTCTGTGTTACCTCATTCTTGAAATAGTTCACTTTCAAGAAAGTGTTATCCTTTAGTTGTAATTTGTGACAACTAAACACTTAAATCTCAAGAGTGTAAAGGTTCACCCAAAGAATTAAGTCTAATGTAGCCTGGCTAGGCTTATCTTAATAGTTAGCTTATCAGGATTATCCTATAGTCTATATATAAGGTGGTTTAAATCAGTCTCTCGTACATAAATTTGTTGTGCAAGCCCTGAAAAGGCCAGCTAGAGATACTTCAAGGTTATGGGGCCTTTACACATTTGCCTGGTAATGTGATGTCTTTTAGAGCGATTCATTTAACTGCTAAATCCTATGAACACTTGCGAATACTATATGTTGTTGTTGTTAGGTTCTCTACCAGAAATCACTCAGATATCATCTTATCCTCTTGTTCGCTGTTTTTTTGTAACATCTCAATCTAGCATAAGCTTATTTTGGTAATGCCTCCTTTTTGCAGTTGCTAAGTTTGATGGTCTTTTTAATAGCACTCTTACTATATCACCTGAATTTCTAATCTTAAGTTTCTACTATTATCTCTCTACAGAAATAATTGTTTCTGGAGGAATGACCATGCCACAGGTGATTACCGCGCTAGGACCTGCCCTTGATAAGAACCAGGGAAACCATTTAAAAAGAATGATGATTGTGTGAGCCTTTAAATATCGCCAACACACCAGGTACAGTCGAAAACTTTCCCCGTCCCCCAGGCCCTGTGGGCTGCGACTGAACTTAGATTTCTAATCCCTAGCTTAACTTCCTGTAGGTATTGGCATCTAGATGTTTACAACTACTAAAGGAACACCCATGTCGTAGATGATGCTACATCTGATGTATGATTTGAAGATTAGAAGCTGGAGCACAAGGATTGTGTGATGGAGTAAACATTGGTTATATATTTTAGGCGGGTCAGATATTAAAGTGGGGTGCTCGCACCGTACTTAAGTGGTTTACGGAGATTACTGAAATTGGTTTGTGGGTGTTGTGTGCTCACACCACACTCATAAAATTACTATCAAGATTTGAAGTTAGTTATGAGCTAAAATTAGTGATAATGAAAAACCAGGAGAACACCATATTAGGTTAATGTAAACCACTTACAGGACAGTGCCAACAACAGCAAGAGTGCCATAATAAGGTGCTAAAGCCTTCCAGGTGAAGGACAATGACAAGAGTAACATCGATGCGCCTTCAAAACAGAAAAAAAAACATTAATTCCTAAGTCATGCCACATCAAGAAACACAAGCACACAATTTACTGTAGAAAAGGCAGTACCATTCCAGATAATCTTGTTATGAGAAGGCTCTTCCTTCCTTGCTTGACCATCAGTGGAGATGCAATCATGGTGCCTATGAGAAGTATATATACATCTCAGAAAAGGCATTGGAAATTGCTGCCAAAATACACTTTTCAAACACTTTACTAACCAAAAACATCGGCATCACCGAACAAGAGCACTCGCTGCAACATTAGATGCAAGTCCTATACTGTGGAACATGGACGTAGAGTAGTACACGACATCATTTATGCCAGCAAGTTACTGAAAGAAAAACAGTGTCGCTCCCACACTCACAACCGCAGTATATGAGAAACATATCAGAACACATGTAGAAGAAATTTCATCATAATCATCAATTATGACATAGACACAAATGAGTATGAAAAGAATACTTAGAAATTGCAACCCGAGTTATGTAGCCTGAGTAAATTATTAGTCGTAGCATTGCGGTGTTGGGGATCGTAACAGAAATTTAAAATTTTCTACGTATCACCAAGATCAATCTATGGAGTCATCTAGCAACGAGAGAGAGAGGAGTGCATCTACATACCCTTGTAGATCGCGAGCGGAAGCGTTCAGGAGAACGGGGTTGATGGAGTCGTACTTGTCGTGATCCAAATCACCGATGATCCTAGCGCCGAATGGACGACACCTCCATGTTCAACACACGTACGGAGCGGAGACGTCTCCCGCGCCTTGATCCAGCAAGAAGGAGGGAGAGGTTGAGGAAGAGAGCTCCAGCATCAGCACGACGGCGTGGTGGTGATGGAGTGGCAGTACTCCGGCAGGGCTTCGCCAAGCTCTTAACAGAGGAGGAGAGGTGTTGGGGAAGGGAGGGGCTATACCTTGGATGTGGTGTGCAGCCCTCCCCTGGCCCCTATATTTATAGGGGAAGGGGAAGGGGGCCGGCCCCCTCTAGATGATATCAAGAGGGGGGGAGGGGCGGCGGCCAAGGGGAGGGGGCTTGCCCCCCAAGCAAGGGGGCGCCCCCTCTAGGGTTCCCACCCCCCAACCCTAGGCGCATGGGCCCAAGGGGGGCATGCGCCCAGCCCTCCAAGGGCTGGTTCCCTTTCCTCTATGGCCCATGAGGCCCTCCGAGAGAGGTGGCCCCTCCCGGTGGATCCCCGGAACCCCTCCGGTGGCCCCGGTACAATACCAATATGCCCCCGAACTTTTTCGGTGACCGTATGACAACTTCCCATATATAAATCTTCACCTCCGGACCATTTCGGAACTCCTCGTGACGTCCGGGATCTCATCTGGGATTCCGTACAACATTCGGCAATCACATACAAGTCTTCCTAATAACCCTGGCGTCATCGAACCTTAAGTGTGTAGACCCTACGGGTTCGGGAATCACGCAGACATGACCGAGATAACTCTCCGGCCAATAACCAACAGCGGGATCTGGATACCCATGTTGGCTCCCACATGTTCTATGATGATCTCATCGAATGAACCATGATGTCGAGGATTCAAGTAATCCAGTATACAATTCCCTTTGTCAATCGGTATGTTACTTGCCCGAGATTCGATCGTCGGTATCCCAATACCTCGTTCAATCTCGTTACCGGCAAGTCACTTTACTCGTACCGTAATGCACGATCCCGTGACCAACCACTTTGTCACATTGAGCTCATTATGATGATGCATTACCGAGTGGGCCCAGAGATACCTCTCCGTCATACAGAGTGACAAATCCCAGTCTCGATCCGTGTCAACCCAACAGACATTTTCGGAGATACCTGTAGTATACCTTTATAGCCACCCAGTTACGTTGTGATGTTTGGTACACCCAAAGCATTCCTACGGTATCCGGGAGTTACACGATCTCATGGTCTAAGGAAATGATACTTGACATTAGAAAAGCTCTAGCATACAAACTACACGATCTTGTGCTATGCTTAGGATTGGGTCTTGTCAATCACATCATTCTCCCAATGATGTGATCCCGTTATCAATGACATCCAATGTCCATGGTCAGGAAACCATAACCATCCATTGATCAACGAGCTAGTCAACTAGAGGCTCACTAGGGACATGTTGTGGTCTATGTATTCACACATGTATTATGATTTCCGGATAACACAATTATAGCATGAACAATAGACAATCATCATGAACAAGGAAATATAATAATAACCATTTTATTATTGCCTCTAGGGCATATTTCCAACAGTCTCCCACTTGCACTAGAGTCAATAATCTAGTTTCATTGTGATGAATCGAGCACCCATAGAGTTCTGGTGTTGATCATGTTTTGCTCGCGGAAGAGGTTTAGTCAACAGATCTGCGACATTCAGATCCGTATGCACTTTGCAAATATCTATGTCTCCATCTTGAACATTTTCACGAATGGAGTTGAAGTGAAGCTTGATGTGCCTGGTCTTCTTGTGAAACCTGGGCTCCTTGGCAAGGGCAATGGCTCCAGTGTTGTCACAGAAGAGAGTCATCGGCCCTGGCGCATTGGGAATAACTGCTAGGTCGGTAATGAACTCCTTCATCCAGATTGCTTCATGTGCTGCCTCCGAGGCTGCCATGTATTCCGCTTCACATGTAGATCCCTCCACGACGCTTTGCTTGCAACTGCACCAGCTTACTGCCCCACCATTCAAAATATACACGTATCCGGTTTGTGACTTAGAGTCATCCAGATCTGTGTCGAAGCTAGCGTCGACGTAACCCTTTACGACGAGCTCTTCGTCACCTCCATAAACGAGAAACATATCCTTAGTCCTTTTCAGATACTTCAAGATATTCTTGACCGCTGTCCAGTGTTCCATGCCGGGATTACTTTGGTACCTTCCTACCAAACTTACGGCAAGGTTTACATCAGGTCTGGTACACAGCATGGCATACATAATAGACCCTATAGCCGAGGCATAGGGTATGACACTCATCTTTTCTCTATCTTCTGTCGTGGTCGGGCATTGAGCCGAGCTCAATTTGACACCTTGCAACACAGGTAAGAACCCCTTCTTGGACTGATCTATATTGAACTTCTTCAATATCTTATCAAGGTCTGTGCTTTGTGAAAGACATATGAGGCGTCTTGATCTATCTCTATAGATCTTGATGACTAATATGTAAGCAGCTTCTCCAAGGTCCTTCATTGAAAAACACTTATTCAAGTTGGCCTTAATGCTGTCCAAAAGTTCTATATCATTTCCCATCTAATATGAGAAATGCGGGCAGCACAGGAACATCTTCCTGAGCTGCACTACTTTCCGGTTCAAGAGGCAGTACTTCATCGAGTTCTACTTTCATCCCACTTATTTCTTTCGAGAGAAACTCTTTCTCCAGAAAGGACCCGTTCTTGGCAACAAAGATCTTGCCTTCGGATCTAAGGTAGAAGCTATACCCAATGGTTTCCTTAGTGTATCCTATGAAGACACATTTTTCCGACTTGGGTTCGAGCTTTTCAGGTTGAAGTTTCTTGACATAAGCATCGCATCCCCAAACTTTTAGAAACGACAGCTTAGGTTTCTTTCCAAACCATAATTCATACGGTGTCGTCTCAACGGATTTAGATGGTGCCCTATTTAAAGTGAATCTAGCTATCTCCAAAGCGTATTCCCAAAATGATAGCGGTAAATCGGTAAGAGACATCATAGACCGCACCATATCCAATAGAGTGCGATTATGATGTTCGGACACACCGTTACGCTGAGGTGTTCCATGCAGCATGAGTTGTGAAACAATTCCACATTTCCTTAAGTGCGTACCAAACTCATGACTTAAATATTCTCCCCCACGATCTGATCGTACGGACTTTATTTTTCTGTCACGTTGATTCTCTACCTCATTGTGAAATTCATTGAACTTTTCAAAGGTCTCAGACTTGTGTTTCATCAAGTAAACATACCCATATCTACTCAAGTCATTAGTGAGGGTGAGAACATAACGATAGCCTCCACGAGCCTCAACGCTCATTGGACCGTACACATCAGTATGTATGATTTCTAATAAGCTGGTTGCTCGCTCCATTGTTTCGGAGAACGGAGTCTTGGTCATTTTACCCATGAGGCATGGTTCACACGTGTCAAATGATTTGAAATCAAGAGACTCCAAAAGTCCATCTGTATGGAGCTTCTTCATGCGTTTGACACCAATATGACCAAGGCGGCAGTGCCACAGATATATGGGACTATCATTATCAATCTTACATCTTTTTGTATTCACACTATGAATATGTGTAACATCATGTTCGATATTCATTAAGAATAAACCATTGACCAGCGGGGCATGACCATAAAACATATCTCTCATATAAATAGAACAACCATTATTCTCGGATTTAAATGAGTAGCCATCTCGTATTAAACGAGATCCAGATACAATGTTCATGCTCAAAGCTGGCACTAAATAACAATTATTGAGGTTTAAAACTAATCCCGCAGGTAAATGTAGAGGTAGCGTGCCGACGGCGATCACATCGACCTTGGAACCATTCCCGACGCGCATATTCACCTCGTCCTTCGCCAGTCTCTTCTTATTCCGCAGCTCCTGTTTTGAGTTACAAATATGAGCAACCGCACCGGTATCAAATACCCAGGAGCTACTATGAGTACTGGTAAGGTACACATCGATAACATGTATATCACATATACCTTTGGTGTTGCCGTCCTTCTTATCTGCTAAGTACTTGGGGCAGTTCCGCTTCCAGTGTCCGCTTCCCTTGCAATAAAAGCACTCAGTCTCAGGTTTGGGTCCATGCATTGGCTTCTTCCCGGCAACTGGCTTACCGGGCGCGGCAACTCCCTTGCCGTCCTTCTTGAAGTTCTTCTTACCCTTGCCTTTCTTGAAACTAGTGGTTTTATTGACCATGAACACTTGATGTTCCTTTTTGATTTCTACATCCGCTGATTTCAGTATTGAAAATACCTCAGGAATAGTTTTCACCATCCCCTGGATATTGTAGTTCATCACAAAGCTCTTGTAGCTTGGTGGGAGCGACTGAAGGATTCTGTCAATGACCGCGTCATCCGGGAGGTTAACTCCCAGCTGAGACAAGCGGTTGTGTAACCCAGACATTTTGTGTATTTGCTCGCTGACAAAACTATTCTCCTCCATCTTACAACTGTAGAACTTGTCGAAGACTTCATATCTCTCGACCCGGGCATGAGCTTGGAAAACCATTTTCAGCACTTGGAACATCTCATATGCTCCGTGTTGCTCAAAACGCTTTTGGAGCCTCGGTTCTAAGCTGTAAAGCATGCCGCACTGAACCAGGGAGTAATCATCACTACGCGACTGCCAGGCGTTCATAACGTCTTGAGTTGCTGGGAAAACGGGTGCTTCACCTTTTTTGGAAAAGGGGATGTACCCAACAGTGCATCTAGGACATATGCTCTTTTGGCAGCTATGAGGATGATCCTCAAGTTCCGGACCCAGTCCACGCAGTTGCTGCCATCGTCTTTCAGCTTGGTTTTCTCTAGGGATGCGTTGAAGTTGAGGGAAACATTAGCATGGGCCATTTGATGTACAAGACATATTGCAAAAGTTTTAGACTAAGTTCTTGATAATTAAGTTCATCTAATCAAATTATTTAATGAACTCCCACTTAGATAGCAACCCTCTAGTCATCTAAGTGATCCATGATCCGAGTCAACTAGGCCGTGTCCGATCATCACGTGAGACAGACTAGTCATCATCGGTGAACATCTTCATGTTGATCGTATCTTCTATACGACTCATGTTCAACCTTTCGGTCTCTTGTGTTCCGAGGCCATGTCTGTACATGCTAGGCTTGTCAAGTCAACCTAAGTATTTTTGCATGTGTAAATCTGTCTTACACCCGTTGTATGTGAACGTTAGAATCTATCACACCCGATCATCACGTGGTGCTTCGAAACAACGAACTTTCGCAATGGCGCACAGTTAGGGGGAACACTTTCTTGAAATTATTATGAGGGATCATCTTATTTACTACCGTTGTTCTAAGCAAATAAGATGCAAAAACATGATAAACATCACATGCAATCAAATAGTGACATGATATGGCCAATATCATTTTGCTCCTTTTGATCTCCATCTTCGGGGCGCCATGATCATCATCGTCACCGGCATCACACCATGATCTCCATCATCATGATCTCCATCATCGTGTCTTCATGAAGTTGTCACGCCAACGATTACTTCTACTACTATGGCTAACGGTTTAGCAATAAAGTAAAGTAATCACATGGCATTATTCAATGACACGCATGTCATACAATAATTAAGACAACTCCTATGGCTCCTGCCGGTTGTCATACTCATCGACATGCAAGTTGTGATTCCTATTACAAGAACATGATCAATCTCATACATCACATATATATCATTCATCACATCCTTTTGGCCATATCACATCACAAGGCATATGCTGCAAAAACAAGTTAGACGTCCTCTAATTTTTGTTGCATGTTTTTTACGTGGCTGCAATAGGTTTCTGGCAAGAATGTTTCTTACCTACGTCAAAACCACAACGTGTTATGCCAATTTCTATTTACCCTTCATAAGGACCCTTTTCATCAAATCCGATCCGACTAAGGTGGGAGACACAGACACCCGCTAGCCACCTTATGCAACTAGTGCATGTCAGTCGGTGGAACCTGTCTCACGTAAGCGTACGTGTAAGGTCGGTCCGGGCCGCTTCATCCCACGATGCCGCCGAAACAAGATAAGACTAGTAGTGGCAAGTAAATTGACAAAATCTACGCCCACAACAAAATTGTGTTCTACTTGTGCATAGAAACTACGCATAAACCTTGCTCATGATGCCACTGTTGGGGATCGTAGCAGAAATTTAAAATTTTCTATGTATCACCAAGATCAATCTATGGAGTCATCTAGCAACGAGAGAGAGAGAGAGAGGAGTGCATCTACATACCCTTGTAGATCGTGAGCGGAAGCGTTCAAGAGAACGGGGTTGATGGAGTCATACTTGTCGTGATCCAAATCACCGATGATCCTAGTGCCGAACGGACGACACCTCCGCGTTCAACACACGTACGGAGCAGAGACGTCTCCCGCGCCTTGATCCAGCAAGGAGGAGGGAGAGGTTGAGGAAGAGAGCTCCAGCATCAGCACGACGGCGTGGTGGTGATGGAGTGGCAGTACTCCGGCAGGGCTTCGCCAAGCTCTTAACGAAGGGGGAGAGGTGTTGGGGAGGGGAGGGGTTGCGCCTTGGATGTGGTGTGCAGCCCTCCCCTCGCCCTTTTATTTATAGGGGAAGGGGGAAGGGGGCCGGCCCCCTCTAGATGAGATCTAGAGGTGGGGCGGCGGCCAAGGGGAGGGGGCTTGCCCCCAAGCAAGGGGGGCGCCCCCTCTAGGGTCCCCCCCCCAACCCTAGGCGCATGGGCCCGAGGGAGGGATACGCCCAGCCCTCAAAGGGCTGGTTCCCTTTCCTCTACGGCCCATGAGGCCCTCCAAGAGAGGTGGCCCCTCCCGGTGGACCCCCGGAACCCCTCCGGTGGCCCCGGTACAATACCAATATGCCCCCGAACTTTTCTGGTGACCGTATGACAACTTGCCATATATAAATCTTCACCTACAGACCATTCCGGAACTCCTCGTGACGTCCGGGATCTCATCCGGGATTCCGAACAACATTTGGTAATCACATACAAGTCTTCCTAATAACCCTGGCGTCATTGAACCTTAAGTGTGTAGACCCTACGGGTTCGGGAATCACGCTGACATGACCGAGACAGCTCTCCGGCCAATAACCAACAGCGGGATCTGGATACCCATGTTGGTTGCCACATGTTCCACGATGATCTCATCAAATGAACCACGATGTCGAGGATTCAAGTAATCATGTATACAATTCCCTTTATCAATCGGTACGTTACTTGCCCGAGATTTGATCGTTGGTATCCCAATACCTCATTCAATCGCGTTACGGGCAAGTCACTTTACTCGTATCATAATGCATGATCCCGTGACCAACCACTTGGTCACATTGAGCTCATTATGATGATGCATTATCGAGTGGGCCCAGAGATACCTCTCTGTCATACGGAGTGACAAATCCCCGTCTTGATCCGTGTCAACCCAACAGGCACTTTCGAAGATACCTGTAGTATACCTTTATAGCCACCCAGTTACGTTGTGACGTTTGGTACACCCAAAGCACTCCTACGGTATCCGGGAGTTACATGATCTCATGGTCTAAGGAAATGATACTTGACATTGGAAAAGCTCTAGCAAACGAACTACATGATCTTGTGCTATGCTTAGGATTGGGTCTTGTCCATCACATCATTCTCCCAATGATTTGATCCCGTTATCAATGACATCCAATGTCCATGGTCAGGAAACCGTAACCATCCATTGATCAACGAGCTAGTCAACTAGAGGCTCACTAGGGACATGTTGTGGTCTATGTATTCACACATGTATTACGATTTCCGGATAACACAATTATAGCATGAACAATAGACAATCATCATGAACAAGGAAATATAATGATAACCATTTTATTATTGCCTCTAGGGCATATTTCCAACATGCGGACTGTAAAGAACATGGCTTGGTATCAACAGTTTGCGAGGAGTTCTAGGCTAACCCCAAGATGATAGTTTCGATCAAGCAAATGTGATAGCATAAAAGCCATAGTAATTCTTTTTATTATTCCTATGCATTTTCTTTGTCATAGATGATAGGCGGAAGTTGCTTTGCCCAAACTACTTGCATCTATATGATAAGGTAACACACAAAACTTTCTCACTAATTCCTTTGCACCACGTCATTGGCTTGATAGGGTATAGAAAAAATATTCAGAGAACGTTTTACCTTCCCAATAGCGTTTGCTGAAAAGATCAAACCAGCTAGCATCTGGCTCATTAGGTACTTGCACTAGAAAATCAATCTCTCTTTCTCTCATCTACAGGCAGGTCACGGCTAACATCATTGAGCATCAACGGCAAGCAACAAGTGGCCAGCAGCATGAAGCGACAGCGGCAAGTAGCAAACAACACCAACAGCGGCGGCGATTTCTCACCATACTGTTAGTGGCGAGGTCGGACAGAGCAGAGCAACGAGCTCTGGGCAGCGGTAATGGCGGTCAGCGTCAGGAAGAAGTAGGAGGGATCTGCGGCTTCGAATCTGTGTTCAAGAGCAGATGTGGGCAAAGCAGAGCCCGTCTAAGTCCCTGTAGCTGTTCGGTGAGGATGACGACCGCGGCGGCTGACGGAACCGAGGAAGGCGGCCTCGGTCCAAGAGGTTCCTGCACGTCGGGGCACGAAATGACCATTAAAGGGACAGCAGGGACAAAAATGGAGCTAGGGGAAGTGGGGAACTACCTAGTGAAAGTGTGTTATATCGACTAGAGGGGGGTGAATAGGCGATTTTTATGAATTCTTCACTGAGGAATTTACCGGTGAGGAAATTCCTTAGCGAAGAACTACTAGCAGCGGAATAAGTACTCAGAAGTAAGCATAACAGGATACAGACATAGTCATCATGATGAAATGAAGACAAGCATAGAGTACAGGAAGCGTAAACACAGGATAACACAAGATGAAGACAAACAGACTGAAGAAATTGAACTGAGGAAATTGAGAAAGTCTTCAGTCAAAGTCTTCAAACACCGATATGAACAATCACTCAACACAGTAATGAGGAAATGAAAGAGTTGAGGAAATAGAATGAGTAAGGTTGGTGAAGACAATGATTTGGTAGACCAGTTCCAACTGCTGTCTGAGTTGTACGTCTGGTTGGAGCGGCTGAGTATTTAAACTCGAGGACACACAGTCCCGGACACCCAGTCACTGAGCACGCAGCTCAGGACACCAAGTCCTCACCGTATTCTCCTTGAACTAAGGTCACACAGACCTCGTCCAATCACTCGTGGTAAGTCTTCAGGCGACTTCCAAACCTTCACAGACTCGGTCACTCGGCGATCCACAATTCCTCTTGGATGCTCTAGACCATGACGCCTAACCGTCTGGAAGAAGCACAGTCTTCAAAGGTAACAAGCGTCGGATCCACGCAGGATCAATCTCTTCAGTGATGCTCAATCACTTTGGGTTTGTAGGTGTTTGGGTTTGGGTTTTTCCTCACTCGATGATTTTCGCTCAAAGTCCTCGGAGGATGGGTTGCTCTCAAATGACAAGTGTCAGTTTCTCTCGGAGCAGCCAACCAGCTAGTGGTTGTAGGGGGCGGCTATTTATAGCCTAGGGAGCAGCCCGACATGATAAGACATAAATGCCCTTGTCTGATATGACCGTTAGGTGGATAAGATATTTTGGGACAGCTGGCGCGCAGCACAGCAACGGTCGGAAATTTGACTCTCAAATTCCTCAGGGCTATCATGTTCCTCACTGTGTAGGCAATCCGCACTGGCGAATTCCTAACTCCTCAGTCAGAACAAATTCCTCAGCGACCAGAAGAACTTCGTCTCTGTCACTGAAGAAATTGACTGAACTGTATGAGATTTCCAAAGGCTTCACTCGAAGGGTTTGGTAGGTGTAGGATTTTGAGTTGAGCATCACATGGAAATTTTTCCTTAGTATTTCCTCGACCCCCTTTAACAGTACGGTGTTTCCTATGACTCAAGAAAGAGAAAAACAAAACTATGAAAACGAAAGTCTTCAAGCTTCATATTCCTCGCATGAATATCAAGTCTTCACGGATACACCAATTTCTTCACTTTCAAAGTCTTCATGAAAGTCTTCAGGAATACCAAAATCTTCAGTCGAAGATATTCATTTTTAGGGGTCGACTTTCTCTGTAAATATCAAACTCCTCATAGACTTATAGACCTGTGTACACTCACAAACGCATTAGTCCCTTAACCTATAAGTCTTCAATACACCAAAATCACTAAGGGGCACTAGATGCACTTACAATCTCCCCCTTTTTGGTGATTGATGACAATATAGGTTAAGTTTTCAACGGGGATAAACATATGAAGTGTAAGTACTGATATTGAGGAATTTGATTGCAAGATATAAAAGAACTCCCCCTGAAGATGTGCATAGTGAGGAATTTGCTTTTAAAGCAATGCACACTTGAAGAGTTGAATCATGGAGATCTCCCCCTATATCTTGTAATTCATACACGCATTTAACATATAATATGAAGAATTTGAAATGCATGATGAAATATGGTGCCTGATGAAATTCAGCATGCGTGCAATAATATTAATGAGGAACAAGCATGCAGAATAACGCATCAAGAGTATCAGCGCACAGTGCATCAAAAGTATCAGGGCACCATCGGGTTTAAGATTACAACTCGATCCAATAAAGTTTCAGAAGAACGAGAGTTGTAACTTAGCAAAAAACGCCCATATAATAGACCCGCTTGAAGACTAACTCAAATTTCTCCCCCTTTGTCATTGTATGACCAAAAGGATCGAAACTGAGGACTAACGCCCCTGAAGAATATCAAGTTGCTGGAGGAGCGCCAGCGTTGTCGGGGTTGGTAGTCGTAGTAGGACCTGCCGCAGTGTTGTCCAAATCTTCATTTTCATCAGTGTCGCGCGATGAAGAATAGGAGCTGGCCACCAAGGAAGGAACCTTGACCTTCTTGAATTTCTTCGGTGGAGGTGCAGACCAGTCAAATTCTTCCTTGAGACCCATATTCTTCAGATCTGCAGCGCTGTAGACATGTGATAGAACAGCCCAGGTACGGTTGAAGGTTTCATGGAGGTAGTAGTGATTTTTCTTCACTGCATTGTGTGTTGATGTCATGTTGTGAAGAATTGAACCAAACTGACGCTTGACCCATTTTTGATTGCGATCAACTCTCTGATGAAGACTGAGGAGTAACTCACGATCAGTCATCACCCTGGGTGCTGTGGCTTGAGGATTTTGCTTGGCGGCAGAGTCATGTGTGGCAGAGTCATCATTGGTGGAGTAGGATGCAGCCTTGCGAAATTGACCATCCAATGGACGAATGCCTTCATCTATCACAGCAGTTGCCTTGCCTTTGTCATCAGCTGAGGAATATGTCCGTTTGAGGACTTCAATCGGAGGCAAGTAGCTGCCATGGTTCAAAGTGTCAGCTTTGTAATTTAGTGAAGCCCTTGTCCTGATGAATCTCATAATCCATGGTGCATAAGGCTTCAGCTCAAATGGTGACATAGCAATATTCGCGAGAGTCCTCATGAAGAAATCATGAAAGTTTACGGGAACGCCATGAATGATATTGAAAAGCATATTCTTCATGATGCCAACGACTTCTTCATCATTTGAGTCGTGGCCTTTGATAGGACTCATTGTCTTCGTCAGAATGCGATAGACAGTCCGAGGCACATATAGTAATTCCTTGACGAGGAATTTGGTTCGAGGAGCCTGCCCTGGCTTCAAAGGCTTCATCAGCACTTGCATGAAATGATTTGAAAGCACGGGTTCACTGTAGACGCAACGAGCACCGTCAAGGGGAGGACTGAGTGGGAGGGCACGAAGCAATTCAATTGCTGGTGCCTTGTAGTGAGTATTTTCAGACATCCAGTCCGGCACCCATGAATTCACATCTTCAGAGTTTCCTGTGATGTGCAGCGTTGCATAGAATTGAAGAATGAGTTCTTCATTCCAATCACAGATGTCAGTGCAGAAATTTAGCAATCCAGCATCGTGAAGAACACTAAGGACTGGCTCGAAGCACGAAAGAGACTCCATGTCCACATGAGGAATATGTTCATGATCGAAGACTTTGTCTTTGTCGAACAGTACTGGGGAATAGAAATTGGCTTGACAAGCAGTCCAGAAACGGCTCTTCCTTATGCGAGCAGAGTCATAGGGGTTATAGTCAGTGAAGAACACGTGCTCGCTAAAGAAATCTTCAGCCTTGAACTTTTGCTTCTTTGAGAATGGATTCGTTGGCTTAGGCACTGGTGTGTCAATGAGTTGCAACACAACCTCAGGAATCGCAATCTCAGGTTCTTCAGGCTGAGGAATTTCTGGTTCCTCTTCAGTTGCAGTCTACGTGTTCAAAGGTTCAACAACAACAGTTTCTTTAGCACTAGCGGCTGGAATGTCTTCATGCACAGACGAGGTGGGATGAGCTTCTTCAGAGCCCATTTGAACTGTTGGTGCAGGGGACCGAGGTATTTGTTGAAGTGGGGTGAAGAGTGGAGTATTGGGGTGCTGACTTTCCCAAAAGTCATCATTCATCACGGGCGTTGTGTAGCCAATGTCCACGTCTTCATCTTCAATTTCTTCAACGCCAGCCTCTTCAGCTGTGAACTGAGGCATTGGCGAGGAAGCAACATGCGTTGAAGGGATCGTATCCACTTCAATTTCTTCATCAACCTGCTCTGGCGAAGCAGCAGATTGAGGTTCTTCATCAGATCCGCTTGGGATCACATATTCTTCACCAAAAGGAACAAGGTCCTTTGATGGCATGGTGGAGATTGGAATAGCATCAATTGGATTTTCAATAGAGCTTGTCATAGGCTTCATCTTCTTTGGAGCTGAAGATTCTGAAGCACTGGATGCTTTCCTTTTCTTCACTGCAGCTCGCTCTGCAGCCTTGGTCTTCCTCACATCTGATGCAGATGGAAGAATAGGAGTTGGTGTAGGCACTGGAGGAGCTGAGGAATCTGGTTGAATTTCCTCAGGCGCAACTGATGTAGTTGCCCTGACTTCTTCAGTTTCATCAGGCGCACCACTAGTGGATGTCCTGGCAATTTCTTCAGCGGCTGGAATAGAGTCATCAACCCTGGAAATAGCATTTTCATCAGCAGCTTGAATGTCATCAGCGGTGCTGGCATGTTCTTTAGTTTGCTGAGCAGAAGCTTCAGCTTGAGGAGTTTCTTGTTGCGATGGGGCTGCAACATTGGTAAACTTTTTAGTCAGTTTCACAAACCTGACTTTGGCTCCTTGCCAATCAGCATAGTAAGCATTGAAATCATCACTGAGGGCTTTGATTTCAGACTGGATCTGAAGGAGTTCATCAGTTGTCATTTTGACAACGTTTTTCCTCAGGAACTTCTCCTTTCTGAACTGAGCCTTCTTGATCTGCCTGGCCTTCTCAAATTTCCATTTCTCTTCAGTGATGAAATGGGCCAGCATGTGACTTTAACCAGGAGTCAGATTGAAATCAGGCATAGGAGTGTTTGGGTCCTTGTGCCAGAGATCAATGTAATCTAGGATCGCCCTTGGATCCAAAAGCAGTGGCACATTTGTGCAATTGGCTCTAGCGGCCCTTTTTTGCCTGTCTCTGATGATTTCTGCAAGTTCATCATCATCAGCTTCATCGTCAGATTGCACATAGAAGGAAACTTGTTTCTTCTTCGGACTTGGCCGAGGACCTCGACCAGCCGTTGCATTAGTCTTCAACAGAGTGGGGCCTGATGAAGATTTTGGTGCAGCTGAGGAACTCGCTGAGGCACCAGAGGCAATAGAGATGCATGTTGTCCTTTGGCACGTTGCCAGATGTACAGGTGTTGAGGACTTTGCCGGAGCAGCTGAGGACTTTGGGGGAAGAGCTGAGGACTTTGGAGGAGCAGGAGCAGCATGAGGGACTGGCCGTGAGGGCTTTGAAGATTCTGACCGTGAGGGCTTTGCTGAGGAACTTGGCCGTGAGGGCATAGTTGGTGAAGCACTTGGCTTGTGAGCGGGCTTCTTTGCCATAGATTTTCTAGGCTTGACAGAGGCCTCAGTGGCAGCAGCAGCAGCAGAGTCTTCATTGAATTTCCTCACTGCTTCTTTGTCTTGTCTCGCCAACTTAGCTTGGAGTTTTGCCCATTCTTTAGATAAATCCTCACCACGCTTGATGCTGGTGGGTCAGCTTCTTGGCCAGGTGCCAATGGAGCTCTTGGGCATAGAGGATTAAGTGCGAATTTCTTCATATACTTTGGAGTCACATATTTTTACTCCCTCCATTCTCTTGCCCATCTCCTTTCAATCTTCTGTATGCGCACCTTGCGCTGATTTTTATTTTCTTTTCCGTACTTAGCCTCATCAGGTGTGCAATAGTCAGCATAGATGGTCCTCAGGGATTTCAAAAGCAGTCATGACCTCAGGCTTCTTTCCTCCTTTCTGCGGCTTCTTTCCATCAGCCATATTCTTCAGATGAGGAATTTGAACAATCGAATTTTCTGAAGAAGTGTGCAACTTTTCTTCGAGGAACGCTGCAAATGAGTTAAGTTGATGAGAACCTAGTGATTCAGCAGCGGACATGAGTACCTGTGAACAGAGTATAGTTGCGAGGAATTTGGAGAGGTCATATGCGTTCTCAGAAGGTTTTTCAAAAAAGAACAAGTTTGAGGAATTTGACCAGATGAGTCTTGAAGAATTTCACTAAGCTTTCTTTGTCTTAGGTTCCAGAGTTGTATAGATCGAGGATCCTCACAATTGAGGAATCTTGAAGAAAAACGATGCTTAGAGAAACGAATCAAGAACAGATGACTAGTGAGGTGTTTTGTGTGTGAGGATTTGAAGAATAAAACACCATTGAAGATTTTGTAGTGAAATTTTGAATCAAAAGGGGTAGCAAAAGTAACTTTTAATTACCCTGGATGAAGAACCCGACGAACTGTGAAGTAGAACAGTGAAGTTCGTCGGTGTAGATCTTCCACGCCCTAACTTGGCGGAGGAAGACAGCTACGGCGGCGGCAGAGTGAAGATTTCCGCAGTCGGCGCGAGTACGACGGCGACGAGGTCGAGGCAGTGAAGCTCTTCCTCACCGGCGACGATGGAGTAGCGGCGGTGCTAGGGTTTGAGAAGCTCGAGCGAGAGAGAGCGGTCGAGCGGAGTCAAGGAAGTGAGGAAGGGGAGAAGGGGTATTTATAGTGGTAGTGAAAAATTGTTTGCCTGAAGATTTAGGACGAACATGCCCCTGACCCTTCTCCTTCGCTTGACATGTGTCACCCACGTACTGAGAAGTGGAGATCGTGTTAGATCATGGGTGAATAGATAAGTCTATCGTTGGATCCGGAACGGTTTGAGCGGTAAAACCGAAAATTTGGATAAGATTAGTTTTAAAGTTCCATTCGCAAGTTCTTCAGCTGTCAAGGACACAGTGAAGATTTTGAACGAGTTTCAAATAGAACGCACATGAAGAATTTGTGAATAGATTGGGTTGAGTATAGCATAGAGGGGGAAGGGTCCGATCACATTCACTTAGTAGAAGAAGCAACTTGAAGAAATAGCCATAAGTGAATGCTGTAGAGGACATAAACTCATATATATATATATATATATATATATATATATATATAGCCAATGAAGAAAAACATCGGAACCAGTGAAGATTTTGCAAAGTTGAAGAATTTGAAAAATGATGAATTTCAAAAACTGAGGAATTTCAAAAATGAAGATTTTCAACTTTGGTGGTGGCGTGACCCACCGTATAAGAATGATGATTTCAGACACCGCGTACAATTGTCGTAGGGTTCTGAGAATCAAATTCTTCATTAATTTCTTCACACTTAGAGTGTTATTCTTCATTGATTGAAAAAAAAACGTTTCTTCATGTGTTGCACATCTAAGTCATCAATTTTGCATAAGTGTCAGGATGTGTGTCCTTTCAAAGAACATTCAAAGATTGTAAGATATTTAGCTCACACCGCAACTTGCTAAATCTCTTCTCATCCAAGGGTTTTGTGAAGATATCGGCTAGCTGTTCTTCAGTCTTCACGTGCTCGAAGGAGATGTCATCCTTCAACACATGATCACGAAGAAAATGATGACGAATCTGAATGTGCTTTGTCTTCGAGTGCTGAACTGGGTTGTGAGCAATCTTAATGGCACTCTCATTGTCACAGAGGAGAGGCACATTCTTCATGTTGACGCCATAGTCCTTGAGGGTTTGCTTCAACCATAGCAATTGAGCACAACAAGAACCAACAACAATGTATTCAGCTTCAGCAGTAGACAGTGATACGCAGTTCTATTTCTTCGAGGACCAACAGACCAAAGATCGTCCGAGGAAATGACAAGTACCAGATGTTGACTTGCGGTCCACATGATCACCAGCATAGTAAGAGTCAGAATATCCAATGAGATCAAAAGTAGAGCCCTTGGGGTACCATAATCCTAGTGTTGGTGTGTGAGCTAGATATCGAAGAATATGCTTCACAGCCTTATGGTGTGATTCCTTCGGTGTAGCTTGAAATCGGGCACACATGCAAACACTAAGCATTATATCTGGCCTAGATGCACATAAATACAATAAGGAGCCAATCATGGAGCGGTATACCTTGTGATCGAAGTCAATACCATTTTCATCAGTGCATAGATGGCCATTTGTGGGCATAGGAATTTTGACACCTTTGAAATCTTGCATGCCGAATTTCCCCAGAACATCCTTGAGGTATTTCTCCTGAGATATGAATATGCCATTGTGCTGTTGACGAATTTGAAGACCTAAGAAGAATTTCAACTCTCCCATCATAGACATTTGATATTCTTCACTCATCATATAGGCAAATTCATCACTATAACGTTGGTCAGTACAGCCAAAGATAATATCATCAACGTATATTTGGCACACAAACGGTTCACCATCATAAGATTTAGTAAAGAGAGTAGGGTCGAGTGAACCGGGTGTGAAGCCATTCTTCACGAAGAATTCCTTCAAAGTATCATACCACGCCCGAGGGGCCTGCTTGAGGCCATAGAGGGCCTTGTTGAGTCTGAAGACTTTGTCAGGATTCTTTGGATCTTCAAAACCTGGGGGTTGAGCAACATATACTTCTTCCTCAAGCTTACCATTGAGGAATGCACTTTTCACATCCATTTGATATAAAGTGATATTATGATGGTTAGCATAAGCAAGTAATATGCGAATAGCCTCAAGTCTAGCAACAGGTGCAAAAGTTTCATCGAAATCAATTCCTTCAACCTGTGTGTAGCCTTGAGCTACAAGTCGTGCCTTATTCCTCACCACAAGGCCATTTTCATCTTGCTTGTTGCGGTAGATCCACTTTGTGCCGATGATATTATGCTTGCGAGGATCTGGACGTTTGACCAGTTCCCAGACATTGTTGAGCTCGAACTGATGTAATTCTTCTTGCATGGCCTGAATCCACTCAGGCTCCAGAAATGCTTCATCTACCTTAGTGGGCTCTGTGATAGAGACAAAAGCATAGTGCCCACAAAAGTTAGATAAATGTGAAGCTTTTGAGCGTGTGAGAGGACCTGGCGCTCGAATGTCATCGATGATCTTTTCCACTTGCACTTCTTTTGCAATGCGAGGATGAGCTGGTTGTCGTTGAGGAATTTGATCAGCATTTTCTTCAGCACCATTTTCTTCAGCATTTTCATCAGGTGCACCAGCTCGATTTTCTTCACGTTCTGGAATGAATTATTCAGTAGATTCTTCGGTAGGAATAACATCCTCAGTAGCCTTGAACTTGATAGAATCCTCAGGTGCTGGTTCGTCTATTACAGAAGGTAGGTGCTCTCTTTGCGAGCCATTAGTTTCATCGAACGGCACATCTACAGTTTCAACAACCTTGTGAAGAACGTTGTTGAAGACTCTGTAGGTGTGCGAGTCCTTTCCGTAACCAAGCATAAAACCTTCATGTGCTTTCGGTGCAAATTTAGCATTGTGATGAGGATCTCTAATCCAACATTTAGCACCGAAGACTTTGAAATAACTCACATTGGGTTTCTTGTCAGTGAGGACTTCATAGGCAGTCTTCTTGAAGAATTTGTGAAGATATACCTGATTGATGATGTGGCACGCAGTATCAATTGCATCAATCCAAAAACGATGAGGCATTTTGTATTCACCAAGCATTGTGCGAGCCATTTCAACGAGGGTTCTGCTCTTGCGCTCCACGACGCCATTTTGCTGAGTAGAATAGGGAGCAGATAACTCATGAGTAATACCAAGTTCATCAAGATAGCCATCAAGACCGGAATTCTTGAACTCGGTCCCATTGTCAGTTCTGATGTGCTTGATCTTCACATCAAAGTTGGTTGAAGCCCTCGAGGAAAATCGTTTGAAGATTTCCGGCACTTCACGTTTGTAAGTGACAATGTGTACCCATGTGTAACGAGAATAGTCATCAAAAATAACAAAGCCATATAGGGAATCATCATTTGAAACAGCAGAATAATGATTAGGACCAAAGAGATCCATGTGAAGCAATTCAAATGGACGAGTAGTGGTCATGATAGTCTTCACTGGATTCTTGGCCTTTGTCATCTTTCCAGCTTCACAAGCTCCGCATAAGTGATCCTTGAGGAATTTGACATTTTCAATGCCAATTACATGCTTCTTCTTCGCAAGCGTGTTCAGATTCCTCATGCCAGCGTGACCAAGTCGTCGATGCCATAGCCAGCCTTCTGAAGCTTTTGCAAGTAAGCACACAGCTGGTTGTGGTCCTGTAGAGAAATCAACAATATACGGATCTCCTCTCCTAAAGCCTTCGAAGACTTTGGAAGGGTCAGCTTCCATGATCACAACAGAATGATACTTGCCAAAGACAACAACCATATCAAGATCACAAAGCATTGAGACAGACATGAGGTTGTATCCTAAGGACTCGACAAGCATGACTTTGTCCATGTGTCGATCCTTTGAGATCGCAACCTTACCTAGACCCAATACCTGACTTTTGCCTTGGTCAGCGAAGATGATATGCTTCAGATGTGACGGTGATAAAGGAGGATCCATCAATAGACTCTTTTCACCCGTCATGTGATTTGTACATCCACTATCTAGAACCCACTCGTTGGCTTTGGGCTGATCATCCTGCAGATGAATTAGTGCCACTTACGATCTCATATACTTCATCAGTGAAGAATATGATATCAAGTTCATCAGATGAATTTCATCAAGCAGTAAAACAGATATTTCAGTATGAGGACGTGTGAAATGAAATTTCATTTCATCATGATTCGCCTGCGTCCTTTCAGCCATGCTTGTTAGGCCTCCAGCAAATACTTCAGACGTTAAGGCACATCTGGAGACCTGACCCTGCAGAAGAAATTAGTTCTTTTTCTTCACCACCCACATCTGAAGGGGTGGTAAAGAGTTCATGACTCTACGAGCACCATATGAGAAAGGTGGCATAGAGGCCAATCCATTTCGTTTCACATAAGAGGGGTTAGGGTAAGCATATGAATAAGTAGAGAAATTCTCCGAGGACTTATGAACATAGTGATTTGAAGAATAATGCGCATATTCATAGCCCTTAGCTCTACCCTGCAAAACAGAGTTGTTAGCACGATGATAATCATATGAGGACTTTGATCCATTTGAGGAATTTGATCCATGTGAAGAATTAGGTCCATATGAAGAATTGGATATGTGGTTCTTGTTCTTCACAGGTGGTGTCATGAGGACATTCACCTAAAGACTTTCAACATAACTTTTGGGAACCCAGATTTTCTTCATAGGAGAACCGTTCCTGCAGTTAGTGCCAACATATCTAGTAAATACTTCACCATTCTGATTTTTGAACAGTTTATAGTTGGAGTCAAATGACTCATCAGAAGAATGAGAAGATTCACATGTAAAGCCAGATAAGTTAGATGGATCAACTGGAGGTCCCTTTGCAGCAACCCATGAGGTTTTGGGGTACTGCTCAGGCTTCCAATATGTTCCATCAGCGTTGAGTTTCCTCTCAAAGGCAATACCCTCTTTCCTAGGGTTTCTGTTGAGGATCTACTTTTTGAGCACATCACAAAGAATCTGATGCCCTTTGAGGCTTTTGTACATGCCTGTCGTGTACAATTCCTTCAGCCCTGCATCGTCAGTGATACTAGCAATGTCCTCAGATGAGGAATTAGTGATAGCAGAGGCAGGTGAAAAATTTGTAACAGTTGAAGCATTTGAACACTCAGGTGATGAATTAGCAGATTCACGTTCAATGCACTTTAAGCATGGAGGAACAAATTCTTCCTGAGAAGCGCTAATTTGTTGAGCTAGCAATGAATCACGCTCCTTCTGAAGATCTTCATAACTCACTCTTAGCTTCTCAAGATCTTGCTTTCTTCGAAGAAATTCATAGGAAAGCTTCTCGTGATCAGATAAGAGAGATTTATGATGACTTTGAAGGCTGTCAAACTTAGACTGAAGTTTCTGAAGATTTTCAATTAAGTCTTTAGTGCGGTCCATTTCATCACCCAACATATCATCACTTTTGTCTAGCATGTTTTGAAGTTTTTCAATAGCCTTTTGTTGTTTCACAACAATCTTAGCAAGTTTAGAGTAACTAGGCTTAAGATTTTCATCAGATTCGTCCTCACTAGATTCAGAGGAGGGGTATTTTGTTACCTTGGCACCCTTTGCCATGAAGGAATAGGTGGGAGCGTAGTCATCATTGTCTTCGTCGGCCTTGTTGGTGGGGTCGATTTCTTCAGAGTTGAAGATGGACTTGCTGACGAATGCACTAGCGAGAGCCAGACTCGCCACACCAGACTCAGACTCCTCAGATGCCTCCTCTTCTTGATGTTCCTCAGATTCAGCTTCAGAGTCCATTTCCTTGCCAATGAATGCCCGAGCCTTCTTGGAGCTGCTCTTCTTGTGACATGAAGACTTCGAGGATTTTGATGATGAAGATTTTGACGATTTCTTCTTCTTCTTAGCATTATCAGAACTGTAATCCTTGTGTTTCTTCTTCTTCAATTCCTTTTCCCATTGAGGACAATCCTGAATATAGTGACCAGGTTTCTTGCATTTGTGGCAAAGTCTTCTCTTATAGTCACTTGATGAGGAATCACTGCTTCTTGAGGATTTTCCAAAGCGACCACGTCTTGAGAACTTCTAGAACTTCTTCACGAGCAGTGCTAGCTCCTGACTCAATTCTTCAGGATCACCAAGGCTACTACCAGAATCTTCACATTCAGATTCAGACACAGCCTTGGCCTTCAGGGCACGTGTTTTGCCATAGCTTGAACCATAGAGATCTCGCTTTTTAGCAAGTTGGAACTCATGACTATTTAGCCTCTCAAGGATATCAGCGGGATCTAGTGGCTTGTAATTAGCACGTTCTTGATCATCAATGCCAGAGTATCAAATGAAGAATCTAGCGATCTCAGCAATTTCTTCACCACCTCATGGTCGGTAATGTCAGTGGCGCCAAGCGCTTGAAGCTCATTTGAGATGTCAGTGAGGCGATCGAAGGTTTGCTAAACATTGTCATTTTCGAGTCTTTTGAAGCGGTTGAAGAGATTGCGAAGAACGTCAACACGAGAGTCACATTAAGTTGAGACTCCTTCGTTTACTTTGGAGAGCCTATCCCAGATAAGCTTAGCAGTTTCCAAAGCACTCACTCTTCCATACTGTCCTTTGCTCAGATGGCCACATATGATATTCTTCGCTTGAGAATCGAGTTGCTTAAATCTCTTCACATCAGCAGCATTCAGGGAAGGTGTGACTGAGGGAACACCATTTTCCACAACGTACCAGAGATCGTTGTCAATTGCTTCAAGATGCACTCGCATCTTATTCTTCCAGTAGGGGTAGTCCGTGACATCGAAGGTAGGACACCCAGCGGAGACCTTGATCATACCTGCGGTCGACATAACTAAAACTCCAGGTGGTTAAACCAAAATCACACAGAACAAGGGAGTACCTAGCTCTGATACCAATTGAAAGTGCATTATATTGACTAGAGGGGGGTGAATAGGCGATTTTTATGAATTCTTCACTGAGGAATTTGCCGGTGAGGAAATTCCTTAGCGAAGAACTACTAGCAGCGGAATAATTACTCAGAAGTAAGCATAACAGGATACAGACATAGTCATCATGATGAAATGAAGACAAGCACAGAGTACAGGAAGCGTAAACACAGGATAACACAAGATGAAGACAAACAGACTGAAGAAATTGAACTGAGGAAATTGAGAAAGTCTTCAGTCAAAGTCTTCAAACATAGATATGAACAATCACTCAACACAATAATGAGGAAATGAAAGAGTTGAGGAACTAGAACCAGTAAGGTTGGTGAAGACAATGATTTGGTAGACCAGTTCCAACTGCTGTCTCAGGTGTATGTCTGGTTGGAGCGGCTGAGTATTTAAACTCGAGGACACACAGTCCCGGACACCCAGTCACTGAGCACGCAGCTTAGGACACCAAGTCCTCACCGTATTCTCCTTGAACTAAGGTCACACAGACCTCGTCCAATCACTCGTGGTAAGTCTTCAGGTGACTTCCAAACCTTCACAGACTCGGTCACTCGGCGATCCACAATTCCTCTTGGATGCTCTAGACCATGACGCCTAACCGTCTGGAAGAAGCACAGTCTTCAAAGGTAACAAGGGTCGGATCCACGCAGGATCAATCTCTTCAGTGATGCTCAATGACTTTGGGTTTGTAGGTGTTTGGGTTTGGGTTTTTCCTCACTTGATGATTTTCGCTCAAAGTCCTCAAAGGATGGGTTGCTCTCAAGTGACAAGTGTCAGTTTCTCTCGGAGCAGCCAACCAGCTAGTGGTTGTAGGGGGCAGCTATTTATAGCCTAGGGAGCAGCCCTACATGATAAGACATAAATGCCCTTGTCTGATATTACCGTTAGGTGGATAAGATATTTTGGGACAGCTGGCGCGCAGCACAGCAACGGTCAGAAATTTGACTCTCAAATTCCTCAGGGCTATCATGTAGGTAATCCGCACTGGAGAATTCCTAACTCCTCAGTCAGAACAAATTCCTCAGCGACCAGAAGAACTTCGTCTCTGTCACTGAAGAAATTGACTGAACTGTATGAGATTTCCAAAGGCTTCACTCGAAGGGATTGGTAGGTGTAGGATTTTGAGTTGAGCATCACATGGAAATTTTTCCTTAGTATTTCCTTGACCCCCTTTAACAGTACGGTGTTTCCTATGACTCAAGAAAGAGAAAAACAAAACTATGAAAACGAAAGTCTTCAAGCTTCATATTCCTCGCATGAATATCAAGTCTTCACGGATACTCAAATTTTTCACTTTCAAAGTCTTCATGAAAATCTTCAGGAATACCAAAATCTTGAGTCGAAGATATTCATTTTTAGGGGTTGACTTTCTCTGTAAATATCAAACTCCTCATAGACTTATAGGCCTGTGTACACTCACAAACGCATTAGTACCTTAACCAATAAGTCTTCAATACACCAAAATCACTATGGGGCACTAGATGCACTTAGACCTAGGAGCAAGAACACACTAGAAAATGAGGCGATTCACGGCGCCGTCCAGATGGCGTGCATTGATATGTCTCCAACGTATCTATAGTTTTTGATTGCTCCATGCTACTTTATCTACTATTTTAGGCAATATTGGGCTTTATTATCCACTTTTATATTATTTTTGGGACTAACCTATTAACCAGAGGCCCAACCCAGATTTGTTGTTTTATGCCTATTTCAGTGTTTCGAGGAAAAGGAATATCAGACAGAGTCAAAATGGAACGAAATCAACTTGAGAAGTTATTTTTGGAAGAAAAGCAACCCAGGGAACTTGGAGTGCATGTCGGGGAGATACGGGATGCTCACGAGGGTGGGGGCGCCCCCCCCCCCCCCGGGCGCGCCCCCCTGCCTCGTGGGTCCCTTGTAGCTCCTCCGACATATCCCCTGCACCTATATATACCTACGTACCCAAAAACTTCCAGAACAGAATCTAGATCGGGAGTTCCGCCGCCGCAAGCCTCCAGAGCCACGAAAAACCAATCGGGACCCTGTTCCAGCACCCTGCCGGAGGGGGGAACCCTCACTGGTGGCCATCTTCATCATCCCGGCGCTATCCATGACGAGGAGGGAGTAGTTCACCCTCGGGGCTGAGGGTATGTACCAGTAGCTATGTGTTTGATCTCTCTCTCTCTCTCTCTCGTGTTCTCTCTCGTGTTCCCTCTATGGCACGATCTTGATGTATCCCGAGCTTTGCTATTGTAGTTGGATCTTATGATGTTTCTCCCCCTCTACTCTCTTGTGATGAATTGAGTTTCCCATTTGAAGTTATCTTATCGGATTGAGTCTTTATGAGAACACTTGATGTATGTCTTGCGATCCACTTGATGTATGTTTTGGTGATCAACTTGTGGGTTTCGTGACATTGGGAACCTATGCATAGGGGTTGGCACACGTTCTTGACTCTCCGATAGTAGCTTTGGGGCACTCTTTGAAGTACTTTTATGTTTGATGGACTAATCTGAGATTGTGTGAGGCATATCGTATAATCATGCCCACGGATACTTGAGGTGACAATGGAGTATCTAGGTGACATTAGGGTTTTGGTTGATTTGTGTCTTAAGGTGTTATTCTAGTACGAAGTCTTTTATAGATCGATCTGAAAGAATAACTTTGAGGTGGTTTCGTACCTACCATAATCTCTACGTTTGTTCTCCGCTATTAGTGGCTTTGGAGTGACTCTTTGTTGCATGATTGAGGGTTTGTTATATGATCTATCTATGTTATTATTGTTGAGAGAACTTGCACTAGTGAAAGTATGAACCCTAGGCCTTGTTTCCTATCATTGCAATACTGTTTACGCTCACTTTTACCACTTGTTACCGTGCTGTTTTTATTATTTCAGATTACAAAAACCTTTATCTACTATCTATTTTGCACTTGTATCTTCATCTCTTCGCTGAACTAGTGCACCTATACAATTTACCATTGTATTGGGTGTGTTGGGGACACAAGAGACTCTTTGTTATTTGGTTGCAGGGTCGTTTGAGAGAGACCATCTTCATCCTATGCCTCCTACGGATTGATAAACCTTCGGTCATCCACTTGAGGGAAATTTGCTACTGTCCTACAAACCTGTGCACTTGCAGGCCCAACAACGTCTACAAGACGAAGGTTGTGTAGTAGACATCAAGTTCTTTTTGGCGCCGTTGCCAGGGAGGCTATGTAAAGGGTACTCACACTCCATCACTAAGCTCTTTTCTGGCGCGGTGAGTGCTTGAAGGTATATCTTTAGATCTTGCAATCAAATCTTTTTGTTTCTTGTTTTATCACTATTTTAGTTTATAAAAGAAAACTACAAAAAAATGGAGTTAAGTTTGTCTCATACGCTTCATCTTTTTAATATCTTTCGTGAGGATGATGGAAAAGAAAACTGTGCCAAAGTGTTAGAAGAAGAATGCATTAAATTGTTTGGCACTAAATCTTTGAATGATGAGCATGATTGCAATGTTATTAGTACGAATTCTTTGAATATCCATGATGCTAATGATGATTGCACTAGTTATGATGAAAATATCTCTTATGAGCATGTCAACTTTTGTGGAGTGCATGTTTGCATGAACACACCAAATAGAGAAGATATTTATTGCAAGAGGCATAAGTACTTAGAAACCAAATTGTTGCAAGAAGATTCAATATTTTTCGTGCTCCTTGTGAACTTTGCAATGAACATGGTCATTTAAAGCTCCAATGCTATTTGTTTCATGATCAAGTCATGTCCAAATATTGTGATAATTTGATTACCCTTGAGCATCATAAAGAGCTTAGCCTTCTTTTGGGTTATGAAGAAATGAAACGTATAACTTAGGGTATTCCAAAATTTAGTCTTGATAAAATTCTTGATTTTGATCTAGAGAAAATTTATATGTATTGTGCGAAGAATTGCATTGAAAATCCTTATAGTGCCAATTACCTAAAGAAAAGAAAGCAAATAGAAGATGATGAAAATACTAATGAAAGGGAAGAGACTTCCCAATATCCTTCTATTTTTTCTCATGATGAATCAGGTAATGAGGAGGAGCTTTCTATTCAACCAATCTCATCAATAAGGAGCTCAAAGAGGAAGGTTGAACCCACACATAATATGAAGAAGAAAAATAAAAGAAGGAGCAACAAAGGTAGAAAGGTATCCCTCCCAAATGATGTTGCTCCTACTATTCATTGTGATGATGATAATTGCTATACTATTGGTGCTATCAATATTTTTAATGATGAGAGTGATTATGCTTATGATATTAACGGGCCCAAGCTTGGGGAAGCTATGTTTGATGAGTATGAAATATTTGAGAACATATTTGCTGAAATTAATGTTTGTCCCAAGCTTGGGGATGTTACGTTTAATGAAGATGATATTTTTAGCATCCCAAGTTTTGATATGCAAAGTTGTTATGATGATAGCATGCCTCCTACCTATGATGATTATATTGATGAAAGTGGGTTCGGAAGAGTGTCAACTTTAGGAAGTAGTGATCCCACTATTTTTGGAGGATGTTGAATCTATTTGTGATGAATATGAAAGTGGATTTGGAAGAGTGTCAACTTTATTTAGTGATTCCACTATCTTGGGAGAGGTTTCAATCGATTATGATGAGAACGATGTTGCCACTTATGATGATTATTGTGATGAAACTTATGGTATAAAAAGTAGTGATGATTATATTTACAAATTTTGTCATGATTATGATTACCCTTTTTCTGAACATTACTCTTTTAATGTGGAAACAATTTTTAGTGTTCAAGTCTCTTATGATACTCCCACTATTCCGAATGAGAAGAATTTTGCTTATGTGGAGAGTAGTAAATTTTCTATGATGGTAGATCATGAAAAGAATGCTTTAGGTGTTGGTTATATTGTTGAATTCATTCATAATGCTACTGAAAATTATTATGAGGGAGGAACATACGCTTGTAGGAGTTGCAATAATGTCAAGTTTCCTCTCTATGTGCTTAAAATCTTGAAGCTATGCTTGTGTTACCTTCCTATGCTAGTTGATTATTGTTCCCATAAGTTGTTTGCTCACAAAATCCCTATGCATAGGAAGTGGGTTAGACTTAAATGTGCCAGTCATATGCTTCATGATGCTCTCTTTATGTTTCAATTTTTATCTTTTATGTGAGCATCATTGTCATCATCATGCCTAGCTAGAAAGGCATTAAAGAAAAGCGCTTCTTGGGAGACAACCCAATATTTATCCTTACTGTTTTTGTGTGTCCACATGATTATGCTACAGTAGTAATCATGTTTTATAGCTTTTGTTTCAATAAAGTGCAAAGTAGAACCTTTGGGAAGACTTGGGTGAAGTTTATATGATCTTGCTGTAGAAAACACAAACTTTAGCGCTCACGAGAATGGCTGCCATGTTTTACTGGAGAGTGCTTTTAGGTTGATTATTTTTGCAGATGATTAATAGGCAAATTCCGCAGGTCCAGCAATTTATTTCAGAATTTTTGTGGTTCCAGAAGTATACGTTTGATACAGATTACTACAGACTGTTCTGTTTTTGACAGATTCTGTTTTCTATGTGTTGTTTGCTTATTTTGATGAATCTATGAGTAGTATCGGAGGGTATGAACCATGAAGAAGTTGAGGTACAGTAGATATAACACCAATATGAATTTAGAATGAGTTCATTACAGTACCTAAGTGGTGGTTTTATTTTCTTATACTAACGGGGCTTACAAGTTTTGTGTTGAGTTTTGTGTGGTTGAAGTTTTCAAGTTTTGGGTAAAGATTCGATGGACTATGGAAGAAGGAATGGTAAGAGCCTAAGCTTGGGGATGACCAAGGCACCCCAAGGTAATATTCAAGGACCACCAAGAGCCTAAGTTTGGGGATGCCCCGGATGGCATCCCCTCTTTCGTCTTCGTTCGTCGGTAACTTTACTCGGAGCTATATTTTTATTCACCACGTGATATGTGTTTTGCTTGGAGCGTCATTTTCTTTTGTTAGTTTTTGCTTTCTGTTAATTATAATAATGTTTTTCATCTTTAGTTTTAATAAAAAAAGTCAAGGATAGCCTTTGCCATGCTTATTTTGCTTGTATACATGTTGCTGTTTGAAAACAGAAAGTTTCCCGCTTTTGCAAAAATTCCCTAGAAAAGTCAGAGAATGGTCTAACATTGAATCTTTTTGCATATTATGCTCCGATAAATTTATTACAGTAGGAAGTTTAGTTCATAATTTTTGGAGTCAGGGAAGTATTGATACTCTTGCATTCTTTACAGACTGTACTGTTTTGGCAGATTGCTGTTATGGTTGCATTGTTTGCATATGTTTGCTTATTTAATGATTCTATTTGAGGATAGGAGTATTAAATATGCAGAGGCATTTAGTATTAAATGTTGAATAATAATTTTAGTGATTTTTTACAGTAGAAAATGATAAGGTTTTGCATTGGTTTATACTAACCTATCTCATGAGTTCTTGTTGAGTTTGTTGTGAATGAAGTTTTTGATAAAAAGAGAAACCATGATATGAGAGGAATTGAGGAGACACAAAAGTTCAAGCTTGGGGATGCCCAAGGCACCCCAGGATAATATTTCAAGAAGTCTCAAGCATCTAAGCTTGGGGATGCCCCGGTAGGCATCCCACCTTTCTTCTTCAACAACTATCGGTTAGTATCGGTTGAGCCTAAGTTTTTGCTTCTTCACGTGAGTTGTGCTATCCTTGCATTGTAGTTTTCTTTAGCTTTGTTTGCTGTTTGAATAAGTATCAAGATCTGAAATTCTTTAATGAGAGAGAGCCATACATGATTTGGAATTTGCTAGAATACTCTTTGTGCTTCACTTATATCTTTTGAGCTTAATAGTTTTGCTCTAGTACTTCGCTTAGATCTTTTAGAGCACGGTGGTGGATTTGTTTTAAATAGACTATTGATCTCTCGTGCTTCACTTAGATTATTTTGAGAGTCGTTAATAGCATGGTAATTTTCTTAATATTAATATACTTGGTATTCAAGATATGTGAAACTTTCTTTTGAGTTCTTTGAATACTAAGATAAGTTTGATGCTAGATAATTGTTTTGAGATATGGAGGTGATAATATCAAAGTAATGCTAGTTGGGGTGATTATGAATTTAAAGAATGCTTGTGTTGAAGTTTGTGATTCCCGTAGCATGCATGTATGGTGAACCACTTTGTGATGAAGTCGGAGCACAATTTTATTTATTGATTGTCTTCCTTATGAGTGGCAGTCGGGGACGAGCGATGGTCTTTTCCTACCAATCTATCCCCCTAGGAGTATGCGTTTAATGCTTTGGTTTTTGATGACTTCTAAATTTTTGCAACAAGTGCATGAGTTCTTTTGATTAATGTTGAGTCCATGGATTATACGCACTCTCATCCTTCCACCATTGCTAGCCTCTCTAATACCGCGCACTTTTCGCCGGTATCATACACCTACCATATACCTTCCTCAAAACAGCCACCATACCTACCTATCATGGCATTTCCATAGCCATTCCGAGATATATTGACATGCAACTTTCCACCGTTCCTTTCATATGACACACATTACTTTTGTCATATTGCTTTTTGCATGAACATGTAGTTGACATTGTATTTGTGGCAAAGCCACCGTCCATAATTCTTTCATACATGTCACTCTTGATTCATTCCATATCCCGGTACACTGCCGGAAGCATTCATATAGAGTCATATCTTGTTCTAAGTATTGAGTTGTAATTGTTGAGTTGTAAGAAAAATAAAAGTGTGATGATCATCATTATTAGAGCATTGTCCCAGTGAGGAAAGGATGATGGAGATTATGATTCCCCCATAAGTCGGGATGAGACTCCAGAATTTATGAAAAATAAAAGAGGCCAAAGAAGCCCAAATAAAAAAATAGAGGCCAAAGAAGCCCACCAAAATAAAAAAAATAAAAAATGAAAAAAATGAGAGAAAAAGAGAGAAGGGACAATGCTACTATCCTTTTACCACACTTGTGCTTCAAAGTAGCACCATGATCTTCATGATAGAGAGTCTCATATGTTGTCACTTTCATATACTAGTGGCAATTTTTCATTATAGAACTTGGCTTGTATATTCCAATGATGGGCTTCCTCAAAAGTGCCCTAGGTCTTCGTGAGCAAGCAAGTTGGATGCACACCCACTTAGTTTCTTTTGTTGATCTTTCATATACTTATAGCTCTAGTGCAACCGTTGCATGGCAATCCCTACTCACTCACATTGATATCTATTAACGGGCATCTCCATAGCCCATTGATACGCCTAGTTGATGTGAGACTATCTTCTCCTTTTTTTTGTCTTCTCCACAACCACCATTCTATTCCACCTATAGTGCTATGTCCATGGCTCACGCTCATGTATTGCGTGAAAGTTGAAAAAGTTTGAGATTTCTAAAGTATGAAACAATTGCTTGGCTCGTCATCGGGGTTGTGCATGATTAAATACTTTGTGTGATGATGATAGAGCATAGCCAGACTATATGATTTTGTAGGGATAACTTTCTTTAACCATGCTATTTTGAGAAGACATGATTGCTTTAATTTGTATGCTTGAAGTATTATTACATTTATGTTAATATGAAATTTTTGTCTTGAATCTTTCGGATCTTAATATTCATGCCACAATTAAGAATATTTACATTGAAATTATGCCAAAGTATCACTCTGCATCAAAAATTCTTTTTTATCATTTACCTACTCGAGGACGAGCAGGAATTAACCTTGGGGATGCTTGATACGTCTCCAACGTATCTATAATTTTTTATTGCTCCATGCTACTTTATCTACTGTTTTAGGCAATATTGGGCTTTATTATCCACTTTTATATTATTTTTGGGACTAACCTATTAACCGGAGGCCCAACCCAGATTTGTTGTTTTATGCCTATTTCAGTGTTTCGAGGAAAAGGAATATCAGACGGAGTCAAAACGGAACGAAATCAACTGGAGAAGTTATTTTTGGAAGGAAAGCAACCCAAGGAACTTGGATTGCATGTCAGAGGAGATACGGGATGCCCACCAGGGTGGCCCCCCTGGGCGCGCCCCCTGCCTCGTGGGCCCCCCGTAGCTCCTCCGACGTACCCCCTGCACCCATATATACCTATGTACCCAAAAACTTCCAGAACAGAACCTAGATCGGGAGTTAGGCCGCCGCAAGCCTCCAGAGCCACGAAAAACCAATCGGGACCCTGTTCGGGCACCCTGCCGGAGGGGGGAACCCTCACCGGTGGCCATCTTCATCATCCCAGCGCTATCCATGACGAGAAGGGAGTAGTTCACCCTCGGGGCTAAGGGTATGTACCAGTAGCTATGTGTTTGACCTCTCTCTCTCGTGTTCTCTCTCGTGTTCCCTCTATGGCACGATCTTGATGTATCCCAAGCTTTGCTATTGTAGTTGGATCTTATGATGTTTCTCCCCCTCTAGTCTCTTGTGATGAATTGAGTTTCCCCTTTGAAGTTATCTTATCGAATTGAGTCTTTATGAGAACACTTGATGTATGTCTTGCGATCCACTTGATGTATGTTTTGGTGATCAACTTGCGGGTTTCGTGACATTGGGAACCTATGCATAGGGGTTGGCACACGTTCTTGACTCTCCGGTAGTAGCTTTGGGGCACTCTTTGAAGTACTTTTATGTTGGATGGATGAATCTGAGATTGTGTGACGCATATCGTATAATCATGCCCACGGATACTTGAGGTGACAATGGAGTATCTAGGTGACATTAGGGTTTTGGTTGATTTGTGTCTTAAGGTGTTATTCTAGTATGAACTCTTTTATAGATTGGTCTGAAAGAATAACTTTGAGGTGGTTTCGTACCCTACCATAATCTCTATGTTTGTTCTCCGCTATTAGTGGCTTTGGAGTGACTCTTTGTTGCATGATTGAGGGCTTGTTATATGATCTATCTATGTTATTATTGTTGAGAGAACTTGCACTAGTGAAAGTATGAACCCTAGGCCTTGTTTCCTATCATTGCAATACCGTTTACGCTCACTTTTACCACTTGTTACCATGCTGTTTTTATTATTTCAGATTACAAAAACCTTCATCTACTATCTATTTTGCACTTGTATCTTCATCTCTTCGCCGAACTAGTGCACCTATACAATTTACCATTGTATTGGGTGTGTTGGGGACACAAGAGACTCTTTGTTATTTGGTTGCAGGGTTGTTTGAGAGAGACCATCTTCATCCTATGCCTCCTACGGATTGATAAACCTTAGGTCATCCACTTGAGGGAAATTTGCTACTGTCCTACAAACCTGTGCACTTGCAGGCCCAACAACGTCTACAAGAAGAAGGTTGTGTAGTAGACATCATGCATGTCGAAACTGGAGGCATGGATGTCGATCCGGACTGAGGGCTGGCGAATCCCGTCGGTTCCTGTGACCGGTGTTGCAACGACGAGCGGCGGTGCCCCCGGCGAGCTAGACGAGAGAGGGGATCCAAGAGAAGAGGATATGAAGTGAGGAGGGAAGGGGCAGCTTGTTTGCGGCCGTGTGTCCGTTGTCCTTGCTAGATGGCGCTGCTGGACTCACCCACTGGCCAATGTCAAAGGCAGGGGCTGAATGAAAATAAACGCAAATTAGATTTACTGAAACATCTCTTCCTCCTCTATTCCTTCATAAGCTTCTCAAGATTACCATGATCTAAATGTTTCCGTGCTAAGAATTTTCAAAAATATCTTGGAAAATTTCACAGATGCTACTGTTCAAATTCGAAATAAAATCTGCCCCAAGTTTGGGTTGAAGTGTAGGTAAGTGATAAATTCTGAAATGCATGAAATATTTACTAGAGTTTGTAGATAACATGTAACTGCCATATATAAATATTCATGAAATTCCAGTAGTTGAATCATCACCAAACACATATATCATAGTTTTGTCATTTTCTCAAATTTAAAGAAACGCACTTGATTTAAGAAAACAAAATTACTTTCAGAATTTTTGGGATTGAAGCTGTGGGGAGGTATGAACTGCATGAGCTAATCGTATAATCATGATAAGGATTTTTATGACTAGGCATGTGCTCATTTAATTAGGATAAGATTTGAGCATAGTACAAAATTTTGATGACTAGGCATGTGCTCATTCAGAGTGAATAACAAAAAACTACCACATTACGGATCATCATTTCAAAAAACTATCGCTTTTTTAATATATTCAAAAAGCTACCACAAAATTGTTCTGCTGTTACAAAAAAACCAAATGACCATTTCACTTAGAATTAGTTTCGGGCCCGCTATTAAACAGACCGTTTGTTGACTGTTTGTTTGACCGTTAACTTACAGTTGGGTCCCACATGTAAGTGCTCTCTCTCTCCCTTATCTCTCTTCTCCCCCCTCTCTCTCTCTCTCTCTCCCTTATCTCTCAAAATCCCGAGCGCCACGGCCGGCAGAGCCACGGCCGCTGCCGCCGCCTGGTCCGGCCACCACCACGCCATGGGGAGCGCCTCCGGGCCGGCCACCACCACGGCCGGCGCAGCCACGGCTGCCGCCGCCAGGGCAAACCACCACCATGCCATGGGGAGCGCCTCCGGGCTGGCCACCACCACGGCCGGCGCAGCCACGGCCTCTGCCGCCAGGGCGGACCACCACCACGCCATGGACGTGCCGCCGCCTGCTTAGGTCCGCCCCGCCGCTGGCCACGAGCAGCCGCCCCGCCGCTGGCCGTGAGCTCAAGCACGGGCGGGGAGCAGCCAGGGAGCTCGGGCGGTTCCAGCCCACCGCGGCTGCTGCTGCCCACCGGCCACGGCCAGAGCTGGACGGCCCTGACGAGCTCGTAGATGTGGTGCTGGCCGGCTCCGGCGATGAACTTCCCGGGAGGACGGGATTGCTTTTTTAAAAAAAATATCAGGGACACGATTGCTTTTATATTTTGTTTCAGGGACCTGTTTGCTAAAAAATACTTAGGCCCCACCTGTCATAACCTGTCAATGGTCAACGGTCAAATCAAACAGCCAAAAAGGTTGGTCGGGAAAACAACTTCTGCCGACAAACAGTCGGTTGGGAAAGAGTATTCCCGACCGACACAGTCTGTTGGAGGAAGTCCAGACGGGAAAACCCTTTCCCGACCGACTTATCTTTGCCGACCGGCAGTTTGACGGCTATTGAAAAACTTTCCCGACCGACTGTCTGACAGTATTTTTTGCCGACCAACTTTCTGTTAGCAGCTTTTCCCGACCGACTGTCTGACAGCGTTTGTTTTACCGACCGACTTTCTGTTGGCCCTCTCATGAGCCTTTGTCGACCAACAATCAGATGGTGTTTTGTTTTGCCGACCAACAGTTCATCAACATTTTCTTTAGCCAACCACAACTTTAGTTAACTTATGGTACTGATTATAACATACATATAATGAAATCACCAAGACACCATACATCACAAATTCACATCAGGTGCACCAAACATTTTTGTTTCATTAACTAATCGTCACATACATATACTTCAGTCTGTTCTAAAGATATCCACCAAGACACCATGCATCATGTTCAGAAAAAGATAGCTAAAAGATACAAGTCTGAGATGTTATTTGTACACAATGAAAGCTAAAACATGCAGTTGACGCGGATCGCTGGCCTCACGGTTCCTTGTGGGTGCAGTCCTTTTGTTTGCTTCCTACAAAACTTAAACATGTCTCGGTTATAATACACTATCAGAAACTGCATTTTCTTTGTTTTTTCTTTAAAATTATTCCATATGTCAGTGCAATCCTTTTTTTTGTTCAGTCAATCACATGATGCTACTAGAAATAATAGAAGCGCTTAGCTAGCTTCATACCATATCTTAAAATATTTACATGTAAATTGTGTTGACTGCTTACACAGTAGTCTATAAATAATAGAAGCGCTTAGCTAGCTTCATACCAAAGACTAGAAAAAATATCACCAAAGGCATACAATCAGAACATGCAACCATTAAAATAACAATGTGAACTACATAAAGTGTCATATGTGAAACTAGGTAAGAGCAGCTATAACATGGACTAGGAGTAGGTAAGCATTAGCAGTTACCCAAGTGTCCAAGCCAAACCCAACGCACCAAAAGCATATTGAGCTGCTATTGCGCAGAACTGGACAACAGTACCAAAACGCCAACACAGAGGAGCATCTCATTCTCAAAAATACATATAATAATAAATATAGAGAAGTCAATAACCATGTGTTAACACAAACGCTGATCCTTAGCTAAGATTACCCCAACTGGCCCACCATCTCCATAAGGAGCTCATAGGTCAGCAAAAGCATATGTTTCTTCTCTTTAAAAATAAATAAGATAGATTACTCAATTGGCATAGGCATAAAAACTGGAGTGCGTACAGAAGACTAGCCTATCTGAAGTTGGGTCATAAGAATGAACTTAAAACATATACTGCTGGATGTACAGATTTGATCGCAAGAAATAAATACAGTATAAATACCTTACTCATCTATAGGAGTAGCAGATCATCCGCTGTTTGCATAACGCACCAGTAATCCAATACGTTCACAAGTGCCCCGAGTAGCTGGAACCAGGAATCCTTGTGCACAGGTGCCCTGAACATATAAAGAAAAAGAAAAGGCTAATTGTGATCCTGGAGCTATTTATTCCATAGCAGGGTTAAATAAGCTGAAGTTCTTGTTCTCAGAGCACGGAGATTAAATGTAGACTCTTGTATTTGTGAGAATCCTACAATTCTAGTAAGGCGCCAGCTGAGAGGGAAAGCATGAGGCATGAACTGACGGAAGAAATATTCAAAGCCTAATGATGACAGTTCTGGCGCTTCTCCAGAGAAAAAGAGAAGATGCAAAAGATGAGGGGCTCCCCCTTCAACAAGAAGAGTGGCTCGGTTTTGCAGAGAGTTGTGAGTGCTTCAACGGGAACAGAAGATGACAAGTTTACTGCAAAAATTCATTTGGGCTGCAGCTTACTATTTGTCCTATTTTCTCAGCCAGTTTGACCAGAGTTCTAAAGCTGCACCGCCCAGCTCCAGGACATCGTTGGTGTGTAGTAGAAATGACATATTTTTGTTCACCATATTTTTCTAAGAGGAAGGACTGGAACGAAATTACACGTATTTCGCAGAGAAGTGAAATGGAATGCTATTGGGAGCCTTGTAATACGGTTGTCTCTAGATGAACAAACACCGATGACCTGACACATGAAGATCATGAAGGCCTGCATTCTCGGATGCCTCCCAGGCCTAGTAGTCCTACTAAAGGCACTCAAAATTAACCTTATTGGTGAAATTGACTTTCAGGTCAGTTAGCTTCTCTAGAGTATAGAGCTAGGCAAGCATTCCTTCTCCCCCTCTTTATAGAAAGAACAATGGAAATGTACTCTGTTTTATCTGATTCCACGACCTGGCAGCCATACATGGTTTGATAAGACCACACATTTAGTTGACTCAGTTGGATTCAAGTCTGCATTGTTGTTTGGTGAAACTACTGATGGGGTTGATAAGGAGAATCTGCATGCTACAGATTTCTCTGCACAAATAAAGCTCACCACGTAGACCTGAAAACTGATGGTGAAAAGCCTTAGAGCAAAATGGTACTGTGTTACCTAATTAATAAGTTAGATAAATGATTGTCTTGTTTTTCGTGTTCCTTTAATTGTTCAAAAGCACTTGTTTGACATGATTGAACAATACGTGATATTTTGAGCTCCTGCTGACGGGTAATTGTTTGCAAGCTAATCAAGCACCTCTTCAGGCAAAGATCGCAAGAGACAAAGAAGAGCTTTAGCCGCCTATCATATTAACCATTTTTTTCAGGTATCATGTTGACCTTCTACCTCTAAACTAATTGGAACAAAGATATGGGCATCAATAGATATGAGCACAATTAGTTCAGTCACAAATGTGAAGCAGGTCAATACGGAGATGAACACATATAGTGCCCGATGTCCAAAAAATGTGTTACATTGTTGCACAAAAAGCAAGGCCAAAGCCACAATATTTTTCTTCTAATAAGCTACTGTAGTATTTATTCACGATATTTTTCATCTGAGAGATTCAGGGAAATTTCTGCGGGTGTAGTGGCATACAATCAATATCCAACAAAGTAACAAGTTCTTAAACACCAACCTTTTTGGATGAGTAACAGCGACCTATTTAACATGACAAATATTTCATCTTTACATCGGTGTTTGTTATCATATTCCAAGAGACATGAAAAAGAATCACTTGACAGTAAATCACTCAGCTCAAAGGCTAGATGTGCCAGAGCAGATAGAGGAGGAAGGAGAGACCAGTGACTCACCCACGTAGTGCTAGCTGGTGATGGAGTCGTGGGAGCTGACGCCGACGTCACGGGGCAACAACCCCGCCATCTCATTGGCGCCATAAGCAAGGCGGTGCACCACCACTTCCAGCTCACCTTGCGCCACAGGGGGACTTCCCGGTGGTGATGTTGAGCACCTACGTGGGCATCCTAACAGAGCCCATCACCAACATCTGCATGTCCTTGACTACCTTCACAATAGTTACTCGTTATTAATGGTCATCTCAACCTCTCAATGGTGATCTGCTTGAGAACGTCCAAGGAGCTGACAAGGTCGATCACCCTCTTGTGCACCCGCATCTCAAAGTTGTCCCAGCTTTGGTACCTGATTAGCAAGCAAGACAACATTGTTAGACCAAGATTTAAAAAAATATATGATAACAAACTTCAGCAGAAGCACGGGAGCAAACAACTAATTTCTGAGCGGTTGAACTTTACCACACAAAAACTCAGCAAATGATAAAAAAAATTATCTTGAGAATTGTAATATTTCATCTCAAAGATGTGACCCAGGAAGGTTAAGAGACGTCTAAGGCAACCTTTAATTCAATCATTGTGAAGACACTTGTTCAAAGTAGTTACAGCAGAAAATGAGCATGTTATATGTCTACCAACTAATAGTTTGCTGGCCATGGAACAGAAATCCATGGTTCATATATTTTTCCTACTGAAATTATGGTCCTTATCTTAATTCATGCTGAAAATTCCTTATCATTTCTTCGTGGTTACAAGTGATAAAGAAACTAGCCAAGGAAATGGTTGTCTAGTTTACCCGGAGAAGAAGAAAACATAAAAAGGAAGCAACCTGACAAAACCATCAATTACGCACATAACCGCATAACTAGCCAGAGAGCATCTCATGAGTTTATCTACACGAACATAAGTGTTTTGCAAAAACTCAACAAAAGTAGATATAATCATCATTTCACTATTTACTAACCAATAGAAGGACATCCTAATCCTTTCACTACAGACCATGGGGACATACAAACTTCCCGTACCTCACTAGCTTTGAAGTTTATGAATTAGCTTGGATTTCCAGATGCATATGTATGTAAACGTACATAATAAGACAGACCTATATATGTGAGATGTGGTATAACTCCAAATTTAACAACTTTGTGCTATGCTTACTGCTTGTTTCCCCTTCCCTTGTTGATGAGTAAACCTCCAAATTCAGCAACGATGTGCTATGTTCCTTCATCCTGTAGTAAATAGGGAGCAGTCCATTGAATCAAATCCACGCATCAAAATCCCAAAAGGTTAAATCCATGGGGCTACACACTTGAGACAGAGAGGGGAGGAGCGAGACCATACGACGGAGAGAGATCTTACCCAAAGCCTGAACCTAGAAGCTGCATGTGGATTACAAAGTGGTTGGTGCTCGAACTGATGACGCCGCTCACCAGGAACCCAACACTGAAAGCTTCTAGGCAAGGTAGGTGGAAACGGAGATGGGGTTGGACATCACGAGCAGCAGCACCTTCAGGGAGTGCTTCGCCACAGCCAGCATGGTCTTCCAGTACAAGGCATCGCTCCTCTGCAGTAGGTTGAGCCCTGTCTTCCCCGAGATCTGCTCGAAGAAGCGATGGGCACAAGAGCTTGGAAAATCCTATTTGACGCGTATTGCGTCAAAGTGTCGACGTATCGCACACCTATCGTCTGTAGTTGGGCCGGCCCTTTCTCTGGTTTTCTTCTTTCTGACGATCGATTCCTTCGTCCCCGTTCTGCTTCTTCTTCCCCCGTTTCTTCTTCTCTACCTGTTTCTCCTTCTCCTCCTCCCTATTCCGGATTCTTTGTCCCCGTTCCTGCTCCTCCTCCCGCTTCTTCTCTCCCGGGCGATAGGTGGATGGCTCTTCTTCATCCATAAGCTAGGGTTTGGACTTTTCTCTTCTTATCCTGATTCCGTGTTATGTTGTCTGATAGGCCCTTCCTTCAGTGCCGCATATCACAAGAGATGCCAGGGTTTCAAAACGAGTGGTGATTCTTTTTCTCCCCTGTGGTTTCCTGTTTCCTCTGTTTCGAGAGATGGTTTGATTCGTCCTTTTTTTTATTGTCAGATCGTGTGGGGGATGTTAATGACAACAGATATTGTTGCTGATTTGTGATAGTTGCTATTGGTTGGTCAGATCCATCGGTGCCGCTCTAGTGTCATGCTTTTTCCCTTCATTTTCTGGGGTCCGTTCCCGTGCTAATCCATCATCTTGCTATCATTTTCTTCATGTGTGCAGGCCCGGTTCAGATCTAACGGATGAGAGCTTGATTTTGAATCCAACAGGGTGAGGTAAAATGTTGCAGCACCATCTCTCTCTCTCTCTCTCATTATCCTTAGCTCATATTTTATAGTTGGAAATTGTTCATACAGTGGGTTGTTCGTCATTTTGACAACTTTTGTTTTGCTTTTGAGGACACAGCAAATATGATTTGTAATACAATATTAGTTGAAAATGAAATATGTGTGTTCTTGCTGAACCGTGTCATATAGTGGTAGTCAATACCTAGCTGACGTTACTTGTCTCATTTTCAACTGTACATACTATGGATCTGTGCACTCGTATTTCTTTCCATGAAACTTATTACGGAGGTTAATCACCCTCATAGATGTTTTGCTCTCATGCAAATCTATAAATCTCAACCGTCTAGTACAAATAGGTTAAAATCAAAATTGTTTGAATGATTTGGCTTTAAAAAAAATGCTAGTTCTCGTTTGCAAATTAAACACAAATGATGTATCTGCAACCTGAAATTTTTGGTGAGATCCCTAGATAGCCCCAATGAATATGTGCACCTGTATTTCTTCCTACTTGAACTAAGAAATTGAAATCAAGTTAAATGATGCCATCTGGGCTGGTGGGTACCTATCGCTGGTTGCTATAAATCTTTATTCTAGCTGTGGTTTTGTTCATGTATATTATTTTTATGTCCATCATGTGTTGTATTTCCTTTATTTCAACCAGTTTTTGTTTATAGTTCTTATTTATCACCTTGATTTTTGTTTTCTACCTTTTTTCCTCCTAGATTATCCATATGGATTTTCTGGATCTTAGAACAGCAATCCCAAGTCAGTTTATCAACTATGATGTGCCCCGGATGTCACATATCCAGAATGATGATTTTGTCTGTATATCTTCGTGGGATTTCAAGAGAATTCCTAAGAAGTTGTTCACATATGACTTATTTACTAAATGGATTCCGCTGGTTACCTTTTTCCTTATGAGTTTTGATTGGACACTGGGTGTACAATAATCAGTACGATGCATACTTTGCACTAGTTAATTATATTCCATAACACATTAATTATGTGAGGCTGCTCAAGATACAGGGAAACTCACGGGGTATTGATGTTGAAGACGTTACAAGGCATTGTATTCATCTTTTTTGGGGCATTAGGATCTGATCTCCCGTTTTTCTTTGGTCATGTTTCATACCTATGTCTATTCAAGATAGTAGTACACACATACAGTATAGTTTGTATTGCCATTAGCAATAGCCCTACTATCTTCAGTTTTTTACTATCATTGGAATTGATGTTTTTAAAATTCTAGGATAAGTTTTAAAGTACAAGAACATTTTACGCCTTTTGAGGACATTTTTTAAATTTGAGAACAAATTTTATAATCAAGAACAATTATCGAATTTTCAGAATTTCTACTCAATTTGGACATAATTTTGAAAACTCGAGAACATTTTTCACATTCAAGGATTCCTTTCATATTTTGGGAAGATTTACATTTCTATTACATTTTTTCAGAATTTAGAACATTTATAATATTATGAAATATTTTCTATATCTGAGAACAAATTCTAAAATTGGAGAACACTTTTTTAATCTGAGCACATTTTCATATTCAACAACAATTTCCATATTTGGGATTTTTTTCCCCCAAATTTAGAGAACATTTTATGTTCAAGAACATTATTTATATTAGCTAACATATTTCTTATTCACGAACTTTTTTTAAAAAATGGAAATAATTTTCTATTTGAGAACATTTTCCAAATTTAGAACATTTTGTAAAAAGTATAGATTTGTTTTAAAACCAAGAACATTTTTGTATTTGAGAATATTTCTCACATTTGGACAACATTTTTTAAATCCGAGTACATTTTTCGTATCCGAGAACAAATAATTGAGAACATTTTGTCAAATTGTGAGAACAATTTTTATATTCGAGAACTTTTTAGAAATTCGCGAAAATAACTAAATCAGAAAACTTGGGAACATTTTTGTGAACCAAACATTTTTTAATTCCAGAACGTGTTTAATAATTTTATGAACAGTTTACTTTTTAAATTATAATAATATCATATATTAGTTTAAATGTGTTTTTATGAATATATTTATTTGGGAACAGCCAGTTTTCTTGGAAGAAAGCCGCGTGAAAAAAACAAAGTAAACTGAACATAGTAAGAGAAAATCGCTGGAAAAGGTAGTCATGCATTGTTGCAACAAAACAGCAGCATGAACCATCAGCAAAGAAACAGCAAAGAACTGCTTTTCGAATGCAATGAACATTCTCTAAATCCATGACCAATTTTGATTGCAAGAACAGTTTTTGAATGTGTTGAACATTTTTCTAATACAAGAACAATATTAAAGGTCATGAATTTCTTTTGAATCAAAGAACAATTTTTTCAATGCCGCGCTTATTTATAATCCATGAGAAATATTATAATTCAAGGAACAACTTTTGAATGCCTTGAACATTTTTTGAATGCAAGAACAATTTTTGAATTGAACATTTTTTGAATCCAAGAACAAATTTTCAATTTCAGAGCTTAATTTTTGAATCACTTAAACAATTTTCAAGACCAGAAACAAATTTTTGAGTGATTGGCAGATTTTTTGAATCCATGAACAAATTTTTAATTCCAAGAACATTTTCCATGGCCTTGAACATATCTTGAATCGAAGAACATTTTTTGAATGCCTTGAACTTTTTGTAATCCAAGAATATTTTCCAATTTCAAAGATTTTTTAACCAGTGAACAATTTTTGAATGTCTTGAACAATTTTTCAATCCAAGAACAATTTCTTCAGTGGCTTGAACCTTTTTTAATCCGTGAAAAAATCTTCAATGACAAGAATATTTTTGGAATGCTTTGAACATTTTTTGGATTAAGGAATATTTTCTGAATCTCATGAACGTTTTTGAATCTGAGAACAATTTGTCATTTTAAATAACGGCTTTTGAATGGATGAACAATTTTGACTGCCTTGAACATTTTTTTAATCCAAGAACTAACTTTGTGTTACTTGTAGCGATAGAACATCGGCAAGAACGAGTGCGGCGTTTAGGTGCCCGGGCTCATTTGAACCCGGGCATGAATAGTAAGGCCGTTAAAAAAGGAAAAGTAATTTAAAAAATTTCAATTTTTTTGTGATGCGAGCTACTCAAATGCGTAATCTTCGTGCACAATTTCATGAAGTTTGGAAAATCAAGGAGCTCGTGGCAAAAAAAAACAAAAATGGGGTATGTAAGAAACATTTGAAAATGGCACTGTTCACGCATGATTTTTTCTTTTTTGCCGCGCGCTCCTCGACTGTCCAAACTTCATGAAATTTTACATGAACATCGTGCACATTACTGTAAAAAAGAATTCGGATTTTTAGAATTTCTTTACTATCTTTAATCACGTTACTGTTCATTGCGCTCATCTGAGCCCCGGGCACCAAGTGCTTTATCGGGCAAGAACCAGCTTTATGTTTCTGTTCCTATTTTTTTTGTTTCCGTTCCTGTCTTGTAGCTGTATCTTTTAGAAGAAGAAAATAACTTTTTTCGCTAGCTAGCGCCAAAGCAATGAAAGAAATAGGCTACTAGGTGTGCGTCGAATCACAAACACGAGCAGCTTTTTTAGGGAAAAACAGAAACAGAATCAGAAGCAGAAACAGAAGCAGCTTTTTTTAGGGAAAAAACAGAAACAGAAGCAGCTAAGCAGCTACTAGTCGAACTGAATGAAGAAAAGAACGGAAACAGAAACTGAAGCGAAGTAATCGGCCCACCTTGCCCGCCACTGGGACGTGCGAAGCGCCCGCCAGTTGGATGTTCTGTGCGAAGAGACGCCTGTTTGACGCAAAGAGCGTCATATAGGCGCTCCCCAAGAGCTTTCCCGACCGATCTTTCGACAGTAAATATTTTCATATTCCCGACCGATTGTCTGTAACTGTTCGCATGTTTCCCCTACCGACTGTCTGCCGCAAGTTTTTCTGACCAACCGTCGGTCGGCGATACTGACTTTTTCCAACACACGTCCGTAGGGAATGCAGTGTCGTGGTGTAGTGCACATGTAAGTGCTCTCTCTCTCTCCCTTATCTCTCTTCTCCCCCCTCTCTCTCCCTTATCTCTCAAAATCCCGAGCGCCACGGCCGGCAGAGCCACGGCCGCTGCCGCCGCCTGGTCCGGCCACCACCACGCCATGGGGAGCGCCTCCGGGCCGGCCACCACCACGGCCGACGCAGCCACGGCTGCCGCCGCCAGGGCCAACCACCACCATGCCATGGGGAGCGCCTCCGGGCTGGCCACCACCATGGCCGGAGCAGCCACGGCCTCTGCCGCCAGGGTGGACCACCACCACGCCATGGACGCGCCGCCGCCTGCTTAGGTCCGCCCCGCCGCTGGCCACGAGCAGCCGCCCCGCCGCTGGCCGCGAGCTCAAGCACGGGCGGGGAGCAGCCAAGGAGCTCGGGCGGTTCCAGCCCACCACGGCTGCTGCTGCCCACCGGCCACGGCCAGAGCTGGACGGCCCTGACGAGCTCGTCGACGTGGTGCTGGCCGGCTCCGGCGATGAACTTCCCGGGAGGACGCGATTGCTTTTTTTTAACAAAAAATCAGGGACACGATTGCTTTTATATTTTGTTTCAGGGACCTGTTTGCTAAAAAAATACTTAGGCCCCACCTGTCATAACCTGTCAATGGTCAACGGTCAAATCAAACGGTCAACCTGACGAGTGGACCCGAGCTATCATAATAATGTTTAAAGTTAACCAAAGTAGTCATCAGTGCGACATGGTAGTTTTTTGTAACAGCAGAACAATTTTGTGGTAGCTTTTTAAAAAGATTAAAAAGCGGTAGATTTTGGAACGATGACCCGTAATGTGGTAGTTTTTTTGCTATTCACTCCTCTCATTCAATTATGACCAGGCAACTATGTGATTAAGTGATACCATGAGAGGCATTTGCATTTGTTTGACATGATAAAATGGGTTATTACAATACTTGATCTAGGAGTACTTTCATTATCGTCATATCCTGATCCCATCATCGATAAGGTTATGCAGTCGCTAAAGTTTAATAACTTTTGTGATTTGCATTCATTTATTAACTAAAATCATCAACTTGCTCAATATCAGGCTCTATGTTTCCATGCAATGAAGGTTATAGAATCCCTATGGAAGAACGATATCTTTGATTCTATCTTATTGTATGTTATCCTAAATGCAAGGTATTAGTTATGTAAACCGTTGTTTCAATCCCATGTTTGCAAATGTGATCGGTCCAAATTGTGCACGCTCAATTATACATTTTTGAAGATAAATCCTCTTAACTTCTCATCTACAAGGGTTTCAATAGATACACTAAGTGTTTGCTAAAATCTAAATTTACTAGCAAATGCAAATAATTTCAAAGCATTAATAGTTTTATATGGGACTCTGCGCCATTTAGCGCAGCAAGTTTGAATTATACATCATTTCTCATCTTGAAGGGTTTGAATTAGTACCCTAAGTGGTTGATAAAACCTACTTTTCTACTAACAAAGTCAAATAATCTCATAATGCTTCAGGTTTGAGATGGTTGCTCGGACAGAAACTTACTAAAAAATGCAAATATTTTCAACGCGCACATGTTTTTTACATGGGACTCAACGGTAAACCATAATAGTTCGAGATTGTACGTGTGAGCACCACATTCAGTTACCATTACAACTGTTTATCAACACAATGTTCTTGTCACAAAAAAATAATAGATATATAGGAGCATATAAAAGCATGCGTTGTAAAGCTTCAAACACTTGCTCATAATATCTTCCTCTCTATCATTAGTCCGTTGTGAACTTGTGATGGAAAAAAAATAGATTCCATCAAAAGTGCTTCTGGATGCTATGATAATATAGCTTGGCCTTCCAAACGCAATTTACTCAACACACAAGGCAAGGACCATTAGTCTCGAGGCAACTGTTCAGTTTTATCCATTTGGGGTACTAGGTATACAATGGACTTGCGAAAAAAAACAATAATTCATTTATGTCTACGAAAAACTGGAAGAGGGTAAAGATCGCCTGACAAACAAACCTCTTAAATACATGAAAACCTCTTACAACAAGGTGATACAAGAGTTCAACTATGATAAGCTACAATTGGTTCAAAAAGAAGTTCTGGAACACGAGCTGAAAGAAAAAGAAGGAATAATAGACTATGTGAGCAATAACAGGTGCAATAGTCTAAGGAGAAATCACACGGAAGTAAAAGAACTTTATTGCATCATAAATACCAACTCCACAACATCATCAATGCTTGAAGACAATAATCTCAACCATATTCTCTCACAGATAATGTATGTTGTGGATCGCCTTAATGGCAGAACTTTACAATCAAAGGACATTCTACAGAAAACAAACAAGTATTATTGGAGATTTGACGATGATATGGAAGACATTTCTGCTTTGCCCAATGACAACCACCAAACATGGCCACCATAAAGATTTGCTTAGATGATGAGGTCATTTTGTATGCCAATGGCGCAAGAAGCGACGACCACCTGATCTAAATGACTGCATATGTCAGTTACCATAAGCTGGGTGACCAAAGCTATTTATATGCCACATCTCTGTCTATGTAGCTTTGCTTACCATGAACCGATATCCCACCAATGTAATATATAACGCTATCTATGAACATCATACCTAAATATCTATTTCCTTATGCTTCAGGGATTTTAAGACCGGTCTCTAAAATATTCCAATTTGCAGGTTCTGAAAGCTTGGTTTGCTCTCACCCTTTGAGCCATGGGCGCAACGGGTTATCTAGCATGAACAAAGGGCAAGCATATGCTTTCTCCTTCAAATGCACTTCCAAGGGACTGCACCTGATCGTCTACTCAATATAAGCAAGTTGCAAAAGCCCCTTGTTATATAATTTAGCATTACTATAGATGCCAACCAAGACTTCTACGTTTATCATCCTTCTGGATCTTATGTAATCCCCTAAGGCCATCCTGTGCATTTGATTGTCGATTATTTGCTGCTTAGACTACTGTGTGGTATGCTTTTGAAACAACCATGATGAAAGAAATATATGCTTTCGCCTTCAAGCGCATGTCCAAAGGCCTCTGCATGATTGTCTATCCAATCTAAGCAGATCGCGAGAGTTCTTTGCTACATAACTTAGTGCATCATTTTGAATCTTATGTAAAACAAACTATGACAATCATGTGCGTATGCCTGTCGCTTGCTTGCTGCATACAGTGTGCCTGTCGCTTGCTTGCTGCATACAGTATCATGAGCTGTGCTTTTGGAGCAGCAATATGTTAATCCACACTCTTTCAATACTTGGCTTGCACTTGGCCTTTGCTCAGGGACAGATGAACAAAGGGCAAGCATATGCTTTCGGCTTCAAATGCACTCCCAAGGGACTGCGCCTGATCGTCTACTCAATATAAGCAAGTTGCAAGAGCTCCTTGTTATATAACTTAATATTAGACCAAGACTTCTGTGTTTATCATACTTTTGGGTCTTATGTAATCCCCTAAGACCATCATGTGCATTTAACTATCGGTAATTTGCTGCTTAGACTTCTGTGTAGTATGCTTTTGAGGCAGCCACGATAAAAGAGTTATATGTTCACTCTTTCACTACTTGGCTTACACTCGGTCTTTGCGCCATTGGCACAAGGGGTCATCTAGTATTTCTTAAGGTTGGAATGGCACCACCATGAGGCGTCATTCTGCTTCATTGCCCATTTCCAGGCACCACAATGGTATATTCTTTTGTGACATGCATTAATAGTTTGTAAGTTGAATCTGTTTTTTTTTTGCGTTGGTTGTTAGTTGAATCTAGCTAGGTGCAAAATACAAAGGAGGGTTCAATAATAAGGAAGGGAGTTGCCACCGGTGTCAAAGAGCGGGGACTCGAGCTGGGCCGTCGACGAACGACGCGAGCGACCGGAACAACGGCTGCGGCTTTCAGATTCGGGTTTGCCAGCTGGCGCAGATGGTAGAGGGTCTTCAGATTGGGTACGTACGACCCTGGTCGTATACGATTTTTTCCATGACAAAAATCAGGAATCCAACACGCCGATTGGTTGATCTAAATTTTTTTTAGGGAAGTTGGTTGAATTACTTGACAGGTCAAGCAGGAATTAATCTGTTATTAGGAGTCCACCAAAATCTTTCTCCGCCGCCGTTCATATTACCAGGACGGGACGAGACGATCGAGGAGGGTTTTGCATCGATGGAGTTGCGATCGGGCCGCCGCCTCACCTCTCTGCCGCCGCGCAACAAGTCATCGCCGTCCAACATCGATATCGGCCAGGATGAGGACATGATCAGCACGCTTCCCGACCACCTCCTCCTCGGAATCCTCGAACGCCTCCACCTGCGTGAGGCACTCCGTGTTGGCGCCGCCTCCACGCGCTGGCGCCACCTCCCTCACCAGCTCTCGCACCTAGAGCTCGGGGTCGACCAGTTCCATGGCGCCACGCCGGTCGAGGTCATGGACGCGTTCACGGTCGCGGCACGGAGGTTGCTCTCCGTGCGTCCTCCTCCGTGCCCCGCGTGCAGTCGTGCTATCAAGACCCTCGTCCTACGCTTCTACATGTCGGACCCTCTCCAACTGAACTCGATCGGCGGCGGCGTTGAGGACGTCGTCAGCCGCGGCGAGACCGAATGGCTCGAGTTTTATATATTACCGCCGGCCTCGAGCACCGACGACACCACTCAGCTGCTCGCCGAGATGGGGCAGGCGGAGCGGTTCATGTCCTTCTCCCGTGCCTGCCCCATCGCCTTCCGGTGGCTCACCAGGCTAACCCTCCAGAACATAGCGTTTGGAGACGATGACGTCGCGGGCTTCATTAAAGCTTGTGATAAGCTCAAGCACCTCATCCTGATATCTTGCAGACTGGTTGATCATCACTCCGCATTCAAGATCGACACACCGTGCTCCGGGCTCCAGGAGCTTCAGTTCATTGACTTTGCTTGCACATGTATCGAGCTCATCTCCGTCCCCAAGCTAAGAGAAATATGGTGCTGGTCTTGGCCCTGCGAGAGCCCTCCGGTGCACTTCGGCCACGTTCCCCAACTTCTTGAAGTGAACCTCGGTTCACGTGCTGGGGTGTGGCAGGCGCCATTTGCGCTAAGCGAGTGCTTGAGTGCCACGAATCTGTCGAGATTGTATCTCAATTTTGGTTGCGAAATGGTACGTTTATTTCAACACTCCACATGAATTTCTCTTCGCATCTAGTAGTACATATCATATTTCTTCTTAATTAGTACCTACTAATTGTAGTTGTCTGTTGTGTTCTTGCTTTTGCTGCAGATTTGGATTCAACTAGAACATCCTAAGCACCTCACTACAATATTCAGAAACCTGACCGAGGTGTATCTTTACTGTATCTTTCCTGAGTGCGATCTGAACTGGACCATGTTTCTCGTCGAAGCTGCACCTACCCTACTGAATTTTACAGTAAGCTTCACCTTGAACATAAATACTGGTATTGCTGGTTTCATTTCTTTTATAACCTGATGTGTTACTTCAATTGTTTCTACATTATTCTGTAATTTGTGTTTATCTTCTGTGTGCATGCATGAAGTTGCTTCGAAATCAACATCCATGTGTCAAACCGTCTGAGTATAGTTCCCAGAAGACCAACATGTTGTGGGAACCATCCAAGGATTGGAAGCACTTGAACTTGAAGTTACTGGTGATGGCAGGGTTCGAGGACGAAGACAAGGTGACAAACTATCTAAAGCTATTCATGGAACGAGCCGTGGGCTTGAAGAGAATCGACCTGCGTGGTAAACACCCTTGTGATGAGTGCAATGCCATGGACCTTGAACTTGAGTCCACAAGATCCCTTGTTGACAAAGCTAGCAGGTATCGGATTAAGGAGCGACTCACACATGAATTCTCCTTGTCTGTCAAGATAACAATATGTTGATTGTCAAAGAATTATAACAATCTCTTAAAATAAGTGCTCACGGCTGCTACTAGAGCGACGATTGTGCCTAGTCAGTTGTTATTTTTGGTTAGTTTTGGATATTGGTGGTGAGAAAAACTTATGGGTAATATATTTAAACATTGCTTTAAAATGCCTACTGTATTGGATCTACGCACCTATTTTCAGAATTTTACTTTGGAAACCTGAAATGTTCGCATCCTAATGAATGTGGAGTTGGGAGAGCAATTCCAGTCAAGATGTGGAGTCCGTCAGGGTGACCGGAGGGCCGGTCCTGGGCGAACCTATAACCCAGGGCCCTTTGACATAAACATCAATAATAACCAATGTATTTATTTATAGATGAAATCTTACTATAGTAAACACTTTGAAGTGCATCAAAAAGAATGTTCATATATGAAATATGGACATAACTTCGGGCGATGTGCAGTCTCCTCTTGGTGACTCAGCCTCTAAACCTCTCGACGTGGTAGTGTGCGGAACGGCAATGGGAAATCTTGGAGTCTAGAGATTAAACGACATGCATAGGTCTGGTCGCACGGTAGGAGTAGCATAAGGAGAATGGGGCTATCATTTTTTTTCAAAAATAAAACAACAGCCAAGATTTGATGGTTTATCAATCATGATTGTGCGGCAAGTGTAATTTGCAAATATGTACCAGGAAAAGAAATCAATGATACCTCACACAGTCTTCAGAACTATGAGTCAGTCAAATGTCCAGCTACTCAAAGCCTAGTTGTGATCTTCCTTGATAAAATCCAGAAAAGGAGAGAATGTTGCCTCTGTCCATCCCTTTTCTGATTTTGCTGCTGTACCTGAAAATTTACCTGTGTATTAGCAATAAATTTGTTGTTCAGCTTTTCCATCCTCATCAAATAAGGAGTCTTGATACATAGACATCAGATAGTAATGGATTAGATGGAGGGGTGTAGCCGTGTAGGTGGGAGGAATCAGGTTGGGTGAACAAGGGGGAAATTAGGAAGGAAGGATGCGGCCATGGCGTACGATGTTGGGCCAGCCGGGTAGAGCTGAACAGAACAGTTAACGAACTTGTCGTGCTCGAGCATGGTCACGTAGGATCTTTTTTAGATGAACAGGGAGGTCCCCCTCCCCGGCTCCATTACTGAGCATGAAGCCACAGAAAGTATCATCCAGTCATATAGCAGCTCACTTAGAGGAGTAGTTCAACTTTAACAAGAACTAAGAGAGAAAAAGGAAAACCGGATTACAGATCTCCCAGCAGATCAAGCGGCACGCAGGCCCGAACTCAGAGCAGTGGAATCAAGCTGAAATCTCCTGAGCTTTGTCTGCTCCCATCCCCGTGGATCTTCTGAACTTGAAAGGCGGCGCTGAAGCTGCTTGAGGGGACCAACAGGCGAGCGTCGACACCGGGCTGCCCAACATGCTTTTGCTCTTCAGGCCTCCTTGTTTCCTTGGAGAATGGAAATCCCAGTCGCCTTCAGAGATCTTCAGCTTGCCCCATTTGTTCACAACCCCATCATTTGCAGATTCTTCCAGCCTCAGCCATTCGTTATCTGCAGAGGTTGCCTCAAGTGCTCTGTTAGCTCCGCCAGGAAAATCTCCAGGCGAACTTTGCCACACACGGGTGCCAAGATCGCCCAGAACTTGAGGGTCCTGAGGATCAGTCTCCAAACCTGCGAAATCGATGTCCAAATGGTGTTGTTAAAGATGACAGAGTTCCTATACTTCCACAAACACCAAAGGACAACAGAAGAAACTATGTTCAGGGCTGAGTTCTTCTTCTTAGAGACCCAGAATCTGGCTACAGATTCATACCCTGTCCCTATCCGAATCTGGAAGTGGTCAGCCACTAATAACCAGATATTTTTAGCCACTATGCAATCAAAAAACAAGTGCGAGTTATTTCTTGATCCGAGCAGAAGACACAGTGAAGGGGTTTAATGATGTGCCTTTTACGTAGGTTATCTCTGGTCATTAGCTTGTTATAAGAAAAAAGCCACAAGAAAACATGAATTTTAGGAGGTACATAAAGCTTCCACACCGCATGAATGAAAACTAGCTGCACCCCACGGAAATTGATCACATGATACAGGGAGCTTGAAGAGTAAACCCCTTTACTTTCAAGCTGCCATATCAGTGAATCTGTATCATCAGAGAGGGCAATGTTCCTAGCACATTCAACCAGGTGGTACCATTGCGCCATAAGTTTGTCATCAAAGTTTCTTTTGAAGGTTAGTTTGAGTGTTTCCCCATTCTAGACTTCTTTAATAGTCTTCGTTTGCTCATTACAAACTAAGTATATAGGCCAAAATTGGGTAGCTAGAGGGAAAGTCCCAAACCAAGTATCTTCCCAGAACCTAACCCTCTCACCATTGCCCACTTTCCATCTGAATCCAAACTTCATATTTTGGATGATGGATTGGAATCCTTTCCAAAATCTAGAAGAGTTTGGAGTGGGATTGACAGCAAAGAGGTTAGGTTTCCCTGACAAGTATCTTTGTTCTATAATGGCTTTCCAAGGTTTATCTCCTTCTTCATAAAATCTTTTGACCCAAGAGCCTAAAAGGCAAGTGTTCACCTCTTGGAGGTTTGGGATACCAAGGCCTCCAAACTCCTTTTTCATACAAATCATTTTCCAACTAGCAAGGTGAAGCTTCCTATGCCCTTCAAAATCATTCCACAGGCAGTTAGCCATTTGTGAATTGATCATGTCAATAGCCCATTTTGGGAATTTGAAAAAGGACAGCAAATATATGGGGATGCTGGCCAGACAAGCCTGGATAAGCACTAGCCTGCCTTTGTAGGAAAGTAGCTTTCCTCTCCATCCAGCAATCCTCTTCATGATCTTATCTATGAGGGGATGTATATCCTCTCTTCTAAGTTTCTCATAGTGAAGGGGGATCCCTAGATACTTAATGGGGAAAGCACCTTCAGTACATCCTAGGGTTTGAATGAAGCACACTGTTTCCTCCACTTCCATATTAATGGGGATCAGCTCACTTTTACTATAGTTGATTATCATCCCAGAAACCTGTTCAAAACAGCTTAGAATCATCTTCAGATTTGAAGCATGTTGCAGGTTTTTGTCTAGAAAGAGGATGGTATCATCTGCATACTGCAGGAAAATGATCCCCCCAGGGCATGCCTCTGGACAAAACCCTGAGATCATTTCCTAGCTAGCTGCTTTCATCAGCATTCTGGTGAGTGCATCGACTACAAGGTTAAACAACAGCGGGGAGATGGGGTCTCCCTGCCTGAGCCCTTTTCTTATGAGAAAGAAATCACTCTCACTGTTGTTTACTTTGACACCAATGGACCCTCCATGGGTAATCTTCTTAATCCAATGTATCCATCTTTCTCCAAAGCCTCTAAACTTAAGAAGATCTTCTAAGAAATCTAGGTTAACTTTGTCAAAGGCTTTTTCATAATCTAGCTTCAGCACTAGACCTTGCCTTTTACTAGAGTGAATTGAGTGCAGAACCTCATGAGTTGTGACCACACTTTCTAGGATATACCTGCCTTTTAGAAAGGCAGATTGGTTGCTAGCTACCAATCATTGCAAGATTTTAGATAGTCTATTGGTGAGGACTTTGGTGAAAATCTTAAAGCTACAATTCAAAAGGCTGATGGGTCTAAATTTCTTCATGGAAGAAGCATCAGCTTCTTTGGGGATCAGGGTCAACATAGCAAAGTTAAGTCTGTGAATACTAAGCTCCCCTCTATGGAAGTCAGAGAACATATTCATCAGATCATTCTTTACTAGCTCCCAGAAGTTTTGGTAGAAGAAGAAAGGAATCCCATCAGGCCCTGGGGCTCCATCGGAGTAGGAGTCAAAAACAGCCTATTTGACTTCCTCCTCTGAAAAAGGAGATTCTAGGATATTGTTTTCCTCAGTAGTTACCTTTTCTCCCTCAGAGAACAAGTTTGGATTCATCCTAAAGCCGTTCCTATTCTCTTTCTTGAACAAATCTTTATAATAGTCACTTGCAATTTTGAGCATCTCAGAGTTATCAGTAACAGGGCCTTCAGGGCCATTCAGAGAGTGGATGACTATTTTCCTCCTTCTTTGGTTGGCTACTGCATTGAAATAAGCAGTGTTCCTGTCACCCTCTTTGATCTCTCTATCCCTAGATCTCTGCTTAGCCTTAACTTCCTCTTGGAGCCAGATTTTCTGAAGCTCAGAGTGGATGAATCTGATTCTAGAAAATTCAGCTTCAAAGAGGGTTATGGTTTCAGACTTGACATCTAACTTATCAAATTCCTCTAGGAGGATCTTTCTATATCTTTTAAGTTGAGCTTCCTCATTAGAGCTCCACCCCTTAGTGATTCTCCTGAGCTTCCTAATTTTAATCTGCCAATTCTCAATATGTGTGGGGGCATTTGTAGGCTCATTCCAAATGCTGGCAACTAGATTGGTGAAGTCCTCCCTTGGGAGCCACCACTTCTCCATTTTATAGCTGCTGCATTTAGGAGCTTGGTTAAGACCAGACTCCCAAATTATGGGGGCATGGTCACTCCCACACCTAGGCAAGGCCCTACAGGATGCCAGGGGGAAAATCATGTCTAACTCAGTGTTACAGAAAAGTCTATCTATTGTGGACATGATCAGATCTACCTGATTATTTGCCCAGGTGAATTTCCTGCTGGAAAGCTTGATCTCAAGTAAGCTCTAGATTTCAATCCAGGCATTAAAGTTATCACTCCATCTATGATTAATGTTTTCGTTACTTTTATCTTTGGCATATCTAACCAAGTTGAAATCACCCCCTATTAGGGTGGGGAGGGGGTCCTCTAGAAATAGGGGATGTAGTTCAGCGATAAATCTCTCCTTCCCTTCTTCATATGGAGAACCATAGACAGTAATGACTCTAAATGGATTATCAGTGTTTTTCATTTTAATAACACAACTAACAGAAAATTCTAGATTGGACCAAGATACAGTCAAACATATCCAGGTCCACTCCCATTAGGATGCCTCCAGCATAGCCTTTGGATGGTAAGTGATGTCAGGAAAAAAATCCTATTTCCTACTAAAGATTTTCAGAAAGGAGTCAGACAACTCCTCTTTTTTAGTTTCCTGGAAGCCCACAATGGAAGCATGGGTTTTGGCCATGTTTTCCAGGATCAAAGTTTTCCTACCAGGGGAAGTAATGCCTCTCACATTCCAGAACAGAGCATTCATGTAATCAGTCTAGTTTTGGGGTGCTTGCCCCTTCTATTCTTACATACCAAATACCATAGCTCACTACTGCTAGATTCCACATTGTCATCACCAGGCAGTTTTGTGGGGGTGATGAAATCTGAATCAGAACCTTCAGTTCTGTCAAGGATTACATCCCCCACCCTGCTTGGGCAGGTAGCCCTACTGGTTGGGGTAGCATCAACTTCTATATCTAAATTGACATCTATGCCTATCTTATCAGCAACATAAAGGAAATTGGGATTATTGAAGAGGGAGAATGTTGTGTTTTTTATACCTTCTTTGTTGGTTCCAGCATCTTGGGTGCATTTGAACTGTTGAGCTTTCTGAAGAATGGTCCTGGTGTCCCCAGCAACCCTAGCACTCATTCTAGTTGCCTGGATAGGACCCCAATTCTTAGCATGGTGCTGCTGGATTGGGGGGAAATCCTTCTCATATCTTTGGTGCTCATCATCATCAAACTCAGCATTGTTCTCAGGGAGGTGCAGGGGTTCCATTGGCATGTCCTCCTCCTCATCTTCGGTGTTAATCCCATCATCTTCCTAGGTTTCCATCTCTCTCAGAAGGCTGAATCCATCATCTAGGTTCCCATTTTCCAGCAGGAGATCAATTGCACTTTTCTTAGTGTTCTGTAGCGGTTCTGGCAATTTGTTCTTCAACTGAGTATCTGGGATGGGGGGTTCCACCTCATCTTGGCAGGGATCTTGACTGGTCCTTCTGGTCATTCTAGTTGCCTTGTCATGTAGGATCTCAGTGCTTGAAGTGACACCGGGAAGAATCAACTGAGATCGCTTTACTGAAAATCGCTGGAATCAAGCGATCTCACATTATTGGCGTATGTGTCATCGGTGCTATGCAGCATCTACAACTACACATAGCTAATTTGAGTTGCCAAACAACCATGGACGCGGCCGGGTACGTCCCCGGACGGTGATAGTCGTACCTCATATTTCACCTCCCACAACCATACTACCCATTTCATGATTTGTATTTTCATACAATAGCAAGCAATGGAACGATCTACGTATGTATTACTACTTCCTCTGTCATAGTTTAGAAGGCACAGTTAAATTTGCGTGCGTTTCCATAATAAACAAGGGTTTAGGGCGCATTGCATTTATTTCTAGTAGCTAATTAGTACTTCGATATACTATTTCTATATGCATGCGTAGTGTGAATGCTAACTTTTAGCCCATCTCACAACCAATAGATAACCACCTAGATCCCAGAGAATTTCCAAGCGCGCCTTCTAAACCGTGACGGAGGGAGTGCCAATTATACTACTCGTCCTCCTTGTCTGAGATATTGATGAAGTTTGTGACAGAGCCACTAGTCTCATGGTCATTTGCGGCCGGGCACAAAGGCGGTTCCTCCCCATCGTCTTCCTCGTCGGCAAAGAGCACCTCGAGTGCCATGTCCACCTCCCAGAGGAAGCAGTGGTGGCCTCCACCTCCGCCTGCAATTGAATGGAGTCGAGGATGGCTTGCTGCTCAACCGCCTCTTTGACTTGGGCGAGCTCGAACTCTGCCAGCATGGTGGCCATGGCGAAGCCCATAGCCGGAGGCACCAGATCATCCTATCCTTTGGCTTCTTCCTCCTCCTCCTCATCCGCCTCCTCCTCCTGCTCATGCAACTCTTGCTCCTCCTCCTCGGCTCCGGCGAGTCCGGAGGCAGGCAGGTTGTGACCGAGCTTCGCGCCTGGCTCAGATCTCCTCTAGCAGCTGCAACCGCAACTCTAAAGTGAGCATGGCATAGGTGGTGATCCTTTTCTGGGCCATGGCTAGCGGCTGGCAGCGAAGGAATTTTGAAGGCGATGGCGCGGAGGGGGGGGGGTTAGAAATGGTTACGGGCTAGGGTTGGGTTGCCGTTGTCTGGCTTAAATAGCCAGATTTAATCCCTTAGGCGGCACGCCGAAGAGGCGCCACACTGCCCCATGAATGTGTCCTCACCTCCCTCACCGAAAATAGGAGGATGCGCCTGTCGAGTTGATGGGTTTCTGCGTGGGTCCCTACGGCCAATTTGACGTGGCGGGCGCATCCAATCGTCCCCATATCTGGCCCCACATATGGCTTGAATATGGGAAGTATCATGCAACCCGGGCGTTTGGGCCGGGTTTGCCTGGTCTGGTTGGGTGGCAAAATCTTGACCGGGCAGTGACCATGCAGGCTGCCCGGCCATTTGCGGTGGATATGGGGCACGAAAATTCCTATTTGACGCTAACTGCGTCAAAATGTCGGGCATTCGCACAGGCGATCTCCCCCGAGCGCAAGACCTGGGCCGGCCCACTTCCTTACAGCGAGGCAGCCGGTTTTGGGAACCTTCCAGAAGGTTCCCTGAACCGGTTTTTTATTTTTATACCAGTTTTATTGTTTTCTTTCGTTTTTATTTTTTATTTTTCTGTTTCATCTCTTTAATCCTTTTTTCTGTTTCTTTTTCTTCTTTCTTTTATTTTTTCTGTGTTCCTTTTTCATTTTTTTGTTTCTTTGTTTTGAAAATTGTTTCAGAAGTTTAAAATTTATTCGTATTTCGAAAGAACGTTCAATTGTTAAAAAATGTTCGTAGTTTGGAAAAAATGTTCATCATTTAAAAAATGTTCGGGCATTTAAAAAATTGTTCTTGTTTCACAAAAAATGTTTGGAATGTTTTTGTTCATTTTCTTCATAAATTTTAAAAAGGTTCTTGTTTTCAAATTTCCTCCGCAAATTCCAAAAATTCTTCATCTTTTCATTTTTTGGATTTTAAAATTCTTCCACTTTAAAAAATCGTGTTTGCAAATTTTGTCCAGGAATTTCAAAATTTGTTCACATTTCCAAATTTGGTTTTGGAATTTGGAAAATGTTCCTGTTTAAAAAAAATATTCATGATTTCAGAAAATGTTTTTTTTTGAAAAACTAAGAACATTTTTTGAAAAACAAGAACATTTTTTCATACATGAACAAAAATTTAAACTGACATGATTTAAAAAACTAAGAACATTTTTTGAAAAACAAGAACATTTTTTCATACATGAACAAAAATTTGAAAATAAGAACATTTTTTGAATTTGTGAATAATTTTTTTGGAATTGGTGAACAAAATTTGAAAATGGGGACAACTTTTTAAATTCAAAACGAATTTCTTTTAACTGAGAACTATTTTGAAAAGGAGAACATTTTTTATATACATGACCAAACAGTTGAAGCGGAAACTTTTTTCTAGTGCTTCGAACATTGTTTGAAAGTGTGAACATTTTTTACATAGGTGAACATTTTTCAGCTGCATAAACTGAACATGATTTAAAAAATAAGAACATTCTTTGAAAAATTTGAAAAAGAAGAACATTTTTTAATACATGAACAAAAATTTGAAAAATAAGAACATTTTTTGAAATTTGTGAACACTTTTTGAAAACAGGCATTTTTTTAATCCATGCCATTAATTTTCAAATTTCTCAAAAAATGAATAAAAATAATTTGAACAATTTTTGAAAAAACAGGAACATTTCCTGAAAATTCAGAACAAAAATTTGAAAGCAGGAACATTTTTTGAATTTATGAACAAATTTGTGAAATGGGAACATTTTTTGAATTGTTGAACAAAATCTGAAAAACAGGAAAAAAAATGAAATTCGGATTTTTTTTTGAAAATAAACTTGAAAAGAAAAAAAAGGAAAAGAAAAAAGAAACAGAAAAAAGGAAACAGAAAAAAGAAAAAGGTAAAAGAAGAGAAATAGAAAAACAAAAATGAAAAAGAAACTGAAAAAGAAAAAACCGGAAAAACCCGGCTGGAAACATCATAGAAGGTTCCAAAACCGGGGTCTGCTGTAACGCTAAACGGGCCGGCCCACTCGGTCGCTCCCTCGCACCTGCCCTATGCGAAGCGCCGACTGCTTGCCGCAGCGAGCGTCCAATAGGAGTTCCCATGGGGCACCCGGTTGTAGATGTTGTTAGGGCTTTGGTAGTTGGCCTAGGCCCAATATGGCAGTACAAGCATGTTCCCCTTGTTGGGCCCCTTGGTTTTGGGGATTTTCGGGGCCCGAGGCAGCCGCCCCTCCCCCGTCAGGGCCAGGCCTGGGTGGCCCTCTCTCAACCTACCACTTGATCCTAGTTGCGGACCCGATCGAATGGCTGGGGATAGCGCATTATGCTGATGACACGTTACTACTGCTCAAAGGGGAAATTGGACAAGCTAGTGTGACCAAGCACATACTCGTCATTTTTTCGTACTTGACCGCCTTACACATCAATTTCAGCAAAAGCATCTTTGGTTCTAGAAATATGAACCAAGAAGATATCGCTGAGCCTCTGCTGCCATTTTGGAATGCACTGTCTCAGACTTTACATGCACTTACCTAGGGTACCCTTTGTCTATACCACATGGCTTGTGATCCAAAAGGTGGATAAAATATTATCTGGCAGGCTATCCACTTTTCTATCATGGGGAGGGCGTCTCATTCTGATCAATTCAACGCTCAATTAGTCTGGAAAAATTGTTACTTCTAGGAAGGGAAGAAGGTGGTCGCTGGAGGGAAGTGTTTGGTTGCATGGAAGACTATTACCATGCCTAGCCGTGTGGTGGTCTGGGAATCGGGGACTTACACGCACACAATCAGGCCCTACTTTGCAAATTTGAGCACAAGGTCCCGCAATCTTAGCCCTAGCAAAACACTTCAAAAGAAGAACGTATTGAATTTAGAACTGAGAACTTCTTGTGAACAACTTCAGACTTACTACAATTTGCGATTTGCACAAAGCAGGTTAATATTGATTTCTTAAATACAAATAATTCTGTTGTCACAGATCATCTGAGTAGAATGTCTCAAAGCAATATTTATATGAACTGTTTGAAAAGTCTGACCAATATTTTCCGTTTTTCAGAAATCTATGGATATTAATGTTGGTAACAAATACCATGAGAAGGTTCAAAGAAAAGCTAAAAAACTTCACTAAATATTAAAAAAAACTCTGATTATTCTCGTTTCTTGCAAACTGCACACATTCATATGGGTGGGTGCACCTAAAACCTGAAGGCGCGGCTGAAACTGCCAAATCCTCTACAAGAGCAACTGCTTCTGAACTACAGCTTTCATTAATTGGCAGCCACTATTGCTGGCAACAATCAATTGAATCATGCATATTGTTGACGCAGGATACTTGCGGCAAGTGGCTCTTTAGTAGGGATACAATAGAATGATGGTTAATCCAATTATGCATGACGGAGGACGATCCGTCACAACAAATGCAGCAGCATGCAGGGAATGCTACCTTTGAATAATTTCTGAGGGCTGCTAATGTAAAAGGCTAAAACACCTCTACTGTTTTTTGGGTTTAGGGTTATCCTCAAAATTTTATCACCAACATTGGTAGACCATGTAGCAAAAATGATGGAATAAAGATCATGTTCCTACTAGGGAAATTTTTGTAGTCCCTTCGAGAGAAAAAGATACTATAGCACAAACTCTTATAGATGTGATTCTATAAGACCGTCTCGTTTCTTGATACATCCTTTTTATGCAAATACTCCCTCCGTTCTTAAATATAAGTCTTTCTAGAGATTCCACTAGATGGACTATGTACGGAGGAAAATGAATGAATCTACTCTTAATATGCATCTATATACATCCGTATGTGGTTTATAGTGGAATCTCCACAAAGACTTACATTTCGGAACGGAGGAAGTATATGTTAGACCAAACTGTAGATTATTGCCAAATGCATGCTATCCTGTTCTACTGCCAGCCATTTTCCATGAGCAATGTGATAGGCTTCCCGTCAGATATAAAATAGGGGGCTGATAGGCGCCGGCGAACCGGCGCAAGCACTAGGCCGGTCGCTCGCCAGCCGCACGATCGGGGGTGCGCAACCACTCGATGCATTCGTATCTTTCCTTCCCAGTCCTTTGCATTTATTGTACATGTACGTGGTTTGCGTCCTTCTAGATCAACGCCCGCGTTCCAGCCCAGCTCACCCGCAACACTCGCCTCGTGTACCCGTATACGTACTCGTACATCACGCCGCTGTCCCCTTGCCAGTCGTGGACCACGGCCGCCGCTCGTCTCCGCCGATCGCGACTCATCTTTCTTGCCGTCGATCGGCCGCGACTCGCAGCGCCACCATCGTGTGCTCGTTAGCAGCAGCGCTCGCCATCGCCGGCCGTAGCGTCGCTTGCCGGCCGTAGTATCCATTGTCTCCCGTTTCAGCACACACCATTGCTGGTGTAGCATTCGTTGTTGCCGGTTCAAGCAAAAGCAAGCGCCCGGTTGCAGAGGAAGCCATCATGTCAGATGCCGCGCACCATGCCAGTTGCAGCATACTGATCGATTGCTCCCAGTCGCGCCCCATGCCGGTTGCAGCATTCGGGCCACGCACACCATCGGTCGTAGCATCCCGGCAGGATGCTCCCAGCTACAACCGGCTACGGCGAAGCTGCAACCAGTGTGCCAAATTGCTACGGCCGACATCACGTTTTGTTGCAACTAGTGAAAGTTGGGGTTGTAACCAGCGCGCGGAGGAGCTGCAACCAGCATAGAAAAATGCTAGGACCGGCAGCTAAGAAAGCTACTATCGGTGTCGCTTTTTGCTGCAACCAAAGAAAGCATAGACTGTGATCGGAGCGCGGACTAGCTGCATCCAGCACAGAAAAATGCTACGACCAGCGGCCGAGAAAGCTACTATCCATGTCACTTTTTGCTGCAACCAAAGAAAGCATAGACTGCAACCGGAGCGCAGAGGAGCTGCAACCAGCGTAGAAAAATGCTACGACCGGCGACGGAGAAAACTACTATCGGTGTCGCTTTTTGCTGCAACCAGAGAAAGCATAGACTGCAACCAGAGCGCGGACTAGCTGCAACCAGCACAGAAAAATGCCACCGGCGGCCGAGAAACCTTCTTCTGCTGCAACCAGAGAAAGCATAGACTGCGACCAAAACGCGGACCAGCTGCAACCAGCAATGAAAAATGCTATGACCGTCGGCTGAGAAAGCTACAACTGTCTCTCAAAAAGCTTCAAGCGAAGACGTGGAAGCTGGGAGGCGACCATGAATGCCACACCCACCGTCGCAGCTCATTGCCGCCGCTCTGCATCACCATCGTAACTCGACGCCGTTGCCTCACGCAAAAAGCTTGTTGTTGCATGGCATGTGCTGGTCCCAACAAACCATCTTGCCGGTTGCAGCTTTCCGTCTCGCCAGTCCTAGCAAATAATCTCCATCAAAAGAACTCCATAAATACTCAGCAACAAAAATCTAGCCGGTCACAACAAAATTTCTCACTGGTCCCAACAAATAATCTGGTTATATTACAGCAAAAAAGCTCCATAAATACTCAGCAACAAAAAATCTTGCCGATCGCAACAAAAATTCTCACCGGTCCCAGCAAAAATGACCGACGATTCCAACAAAAGAAAGGCTTGCCATCGCTGGGTCGTAGCAAAATTCTCGTCTGTCGCAAAAAAAATTCTTACCGGTCCGAGCACAAATGATCGCTAGCAAAACAAAAAATTACTCACAATCGTCGGGTCATAGCAAAAAATCTCGTCGGTTGCCGATCACAACAAAAATTCTCGCCGCTCCCAGCAAAATTGATCGCCGGTTCCAGCAAAAAAGTAAATTGCCATTGGTCGGCCGCAGCACAAAATTCTCGCCGGTCTCAACAAAAAGCCTCGCCAGTCCCAGCAAAAATGATAGCCGGTTACAGGAAAAAAAAAGGATTTGCCATCACTAGGATGCAACAAAAATTCTGGCCAGTCCAAGCAAAACAACTCATCGTTTGTAGCAAAAAAGGAAAAAGTTCGCCGCCAGTGGTCACCGCAAGAAAACACACTATCCCAGCAAAACAACTCGTCGTTTGTAGTAAAAAAACTGCCGTCGCTGGTCATCGCAAAAGATCACACCGGTACCATCAGAACTACTCGTCGGTTGCAGCAAAAAATGGCTCATCGGCCCCGGTCACGGCAAAAAATCACGCCGGTCCATCAAAACGGCTCGCCGGTTGTAGCTCCATATCAAGTTATCAACCGGTTGGAGCTCCTCCGCGTTGTCCTTGGCAATTACAACGAAAAAAAGAAAGAAAAACAAACGAGTGGACACGGCTGGGAATAGAGATAAGCATGGGAAGAAAAGTGGTCGGGCAGCTCAATAAAAAAAAAAGCGGCCAAGGCCCACCAGCATGTGGGTCGTTGGTGCAACAGGAGCCAGCCGATCAATGCGGATCGTACGCTGCGCACTCGACCGGCGCACGGTTAGGCCGGTCAGCCGGTGTGCAACGTTTCCCTATAAAATAGCATAACTCAATTAATTTGCACCCTTTCAGTCAGTCACATTCCAAACAGAGAACGCCTCAAGTATTTGAATGACACCCTCCAGGCATAAAACAGCATACAGTAGGGGATTTCTCAGTGCATGGAAAGTTTTCTCGGCAAAAAGAAAACGCCTCAAGAATTTGTCAGTACATGCACAAATATTTGGCAATTACTTGGTAAATTCGAAGATAAAGCATGCAGCCAGATTACAGTACACACATAATTTAGCTACACTGCAAGGTCCACATCAAACAAGTATTCTCAGGCTATCAATAGATATAAATTACAATCACAGCTGGTTGCGCCTCACACAGTCATTGCTCCAGCTGCTCTAAGCCTGCAAGCGTTATGAGACTACTAGCATTCCTTGACCATATCCGTCAACAGATAATTATCTCCACAGATGAGGATGATCCATGTGCGAGTCGCTCCTTAATCCGACGTCTGCTAGCTTCACCCACCTTGGATGCTTTACCCAGCTTGGACCTTTCAAGGTCAGTTGCATTGCAGTCCTCGCATGGGTATTCACCATTCAGCACGATACTGTTCAAGCCCACAGCCCATCCCATGACAAGCCTTATATAGTTTGTCACCTTATATTCATCCTCACACCCAAAGATCAGCAGCACCTTCAAGTTCAGGTGCTTCAAATCTTTGGATGGCTTCCACGCCACATTGGTCTTCTCGGCACTGTTCTCGAGCGTCATGATACAAAAATGTCGAGATAACTTCAAGCAAGGACATAAAAAGTAAATAACACATGTTAATGAAAACTTGCCACCAACCCATGAAGGACAACGTGACAACATTTGCAATTAAAATGTAAGTTTAGGCCCTTATCAAGTTTTGGAGGAATTTGCATAAAGTAAATCCTAGGTAAAGTAACATAATTGAATATGCTTCCGGTTCCGGGGTTCTTATGAAATTACAACTATATTCCTTGTATTTCTTTCAACCAAAATACTTTGTAATAAATAATTTTAATCAAGAGGGCTGTGTGCATCACTTGGTCTAATAAACAAGCCCATCCCAACTTAGAGAAGCTTGATAGAATTCTGATGAGTGAAGAATGGGAAGATCTTTTTCCTTAGGTAACTGTGAGGAAACAGGTCAGAGATGTCTCTGATCATAACCCTCTCCTTTTAGCTACTAATAGTAGCCCTCCTCGAGCTCCTAAACCTAGAGAGTTTCGCTTTGAAATGTGTTGGACGAAAAACGAGGAGTTCCTTCCTTTAGTGGAGAAAATCTGGAACAAACCTGTCAATTCATCTGATCCTATTGATGTGCTGAACATCAAATTCAAACGTTTTAAAAAGTTCTTTAAAGGCTGGGGTTCTAATAAATTTGGTTATGAGAAGAGAAAATCAGATATTAAGAATGAGTTGGCTGATTTAGAAAATCAAGAAGAACACAGATTCATTAGATCCTGACTTGCTTGACTACGGGGCATCTCTTCTTGATGAACTAAACTCTATTCTGGTTAATGATCTACAGAGTTGTCTCCCGGATTCTGGAGGCTTGGAGGCTCTTTGGCTCCCTCTCCCCCCTCTCCCTCCCGCGTCGCCCCCGCATGCGACCGGGAGGGCAAACCCTAGCCGCCGCCGGCCTAGGCCCCCCTCTCCTCCCTCTCTCCTCGCCGCCGCCTGGGTGCGTTTGCCCGGCCGGCGTGGGCGGCGGCGGGGCTTTTCCTCCCTCGCTTGGCACTAGTGCGCGAGGGATCTGGTGTATGGCGGCGGCGATGTGCTGACGCGGGGTACGGTGGCGTGACGGCGAGCGGCGGCGGCGGGGTCATGGACGTCGAGATCCGACGCGGGGGGCTGCGTCGTGTGGACTTCCATGGCGGTGGCTCTGATGCGGCCAGGTGCGGGCAAAGGGGGCGCCGCCGGCGGACTGGTGGCAGCGAGGGGCTCGACCTCTGACCAGATCCGGTCGGATCTGCGGCCTGGGGTGCGACCTGCGGCGCGGGGAGCGGGTGGAGTCCCGGATGGGCGGATGGTGGCGGCGGAGCAGAGGCTTCGGGTGGTTGCGTGTCGCCCGGGCCTCGAGGCTGGAATCTGGTGGGCAGTGCGGGTTGGGGCAGTAGCCCGGCGTGGGTGCTGCTCCGTCCGTGGGTGGCCGTGATGATGTATGGTCCATGCGGCGGCCGTCCGGCGGCGCGGCGGCTACACGGTGGATCGGCGGCTCTTCCCGCAGCGACGGCTGGCTCTACTCCGCTGTCAGCTCGTCTGCGGTAGGACCCTGTCAACCTTCGCTTCATCTCCTTGTCGTCCAGGCTCTACTTCTGTCGAAGGGCTGGCCCTTTACCAGCCAAGGTCCATCGTTCTTCTCGCACCCGGTGCGGCGGGACCAACCTCGTCTCGCGCACGGTCTCATCGGACCGAGCTCATCTCGCGCACGGTGCAGCAGGACCGACCTCGTCTCACACATGGTGCAGCAAGACCGAGCTCGTCCCGCGCCCGATGCGGCAGGACAAGTCGATTGAGGCCCGTTTTGGCCAGCCTATTGGGTCTCGGTGTTGGGGGATGTCCAGGGGTGGGAAAGTCGGGATCTTTCCGCTCGTCTCTTTGGTTGGAGTAGTGGCGGATCTCGGGTGAGATGGTGTCTAGGTCTTGGATGCCGGGGCGGCGGCCCTGGGGGTGGTGGTTGCGTGGTGCTCTTGGGCCGAGCCCGTGGCTTGGTGTTGCCCGGTGGCCATGGCCGTGTGGGCAGCATAGTATCCGGGGTGTGGCGATCGGTGGCGGTGAGTGTTGTCCGAGGTGAAAACCTGTTCTATCTTCGGACGGACCGGCGGCGATGAAGCTCGTTCCTTCTTGAAGGCATCATCGCGGCTCTCTCTGCCCTTCGTGCGGCTCCAGGGGAAACTCTACTCCTTGGATCGGGCGGTGAAGGCGCTCTGGTGTCGTATCCTTCCTAAAGGCGCCGTCTTGGAGTCCACGGTTCGTCGTATGTGGCTTTGTCTCTTCGCGATAGTGCTAGGGATGGTGTTTCTGCACTCAGCGCCTATATATCCTGCCTTGGGTGTGTGCGTGTGTTGTGGTGGCGTGCTTTTGTACTGGGTGATGTTGATATGTGCTTTATATATACAGCGGGGCAGAAGCCTTTTTCGGTATTCTGGTTAATGAAGAAATGTTTTGGCTCCAACAGTCCCATGAGACATGACTGCTGAAAGGAGACCAGAACACCTCTTTTTTTCATAGGATTGCCAATGGAAAAAAGAGGAAAAACACTATTCATTCTTTTACTTGTGGGGATACGGTGATTGAGGGGATTGATGATCTTCTTAAGCATGCTACAGCCTATTACAATGACTTGTTTGGGCCTGCAACGGGAAATCTTTTCCACCTTGACCATGACACATGGAGTGAGGACGAGAAACTAACCCCTGAGGATAATCTGTTCTTGACTAGGCCGTTTAGTGAAGAGGAGGTCAAAAGTGCCCTATTTGCTATGGATAGCAATTGGACGCCGGGCCCTGACAACATCCCAGCAGAATTCTACAGATTCTGTTGGAATATAGTTAAGCATGATCTCATGAATTTGTTTAAAGCATTTCATGATGGAACTCTAGACGTGGAGAGGCTTAATTACGGTGTCATTACTCTTATCCCCAAGCTCAATGGAGCAAAACAAATCAAGGAATTTCACCCCATCTATCTTCTCCACTGTCCTTACAAACTGATTACCAAGGTTCTTGACAATCGGGTGGTGGGATATACTGATGTGCTCATCAGTCGCCATCAAAATGCATTTATTAAGAAGCGTAATATCATGGATGGGATTTTATCCCTACATGAAATTCTGCATCATTCACACATTAAGAAGAAAACTGGAATAGTGCTCAAACTTGATTATGAAAAAGTATATGACAAAGTCAACTAGGAATTCCTGCTTGAATGTCATAGACTTAGGGGCTTTGACGAGAAGTGGTGCAGTTGGATCAGTTGGATCGAGAAGATCCTGCATAATGGGACTCTTAGTGTGAAAATCAATAACACAATGGGTCCATACTTCCAAAGCCACAAAGGGGTGCGCCCCATGTCCCCATTCCTCTTTAACTTGGCCGCTGAGTGCTTAACCAAGATGGTTTTGAATTCTCAGAAAAATAACCTGATTACAGGTTTGGCCTTGGATCTCATTCCAAATGGGGTTGCAATTTTGCAATATGCCGACGACACGGTGTTATGTATAGAGGATGATATAGATAAAGCTGTGAATCTTAAACTCCTCCTATACATGTTTGAACGTATGTCCGGATTGAAAATCAACTTCCTCAAAAGCGAAGTACTGTGTGAGGGTGGAGATGATCTCATCCTTCAGAAATACGCTGATCTCTTTGGTTGTCGGACCGGTCACTTTCCCATGAAATACCTGGGAGTGCCGGTGAGCTACTCGTCGTTAAGAAAGATTGACTGGGAGTTTGTGGCTGTCAGATACCTGAAAAGGTGTGATTCCTGGATAGGTAATTCTGCCTCCTCAGGGGGTAGACTAACTTTTCTGTTTTCTCCATTCCTCCTTGTCTAGCATTGCGTACTACTACATGTCAATGTTCCTATTATCTAAATCCTTTATTGACAGGCTAGATAAATAGCGTCGAAAATTCTTTTGGTGCAGGGGCAAAACTAACAAGAGGTACCACTTGGTCAAGTGGACCCGTGTCTGTTGATCTAAGAATAAAGCTGGGCTTGCGGTCAAAGACCTCCATAAGCAATATACTCCCTCTGTAAAGAAATACAGGACCTTTTAGATCACTAAAGTAGTGATCTACTTTAGTGATCTAAAGGTCTTATATTTCTGTGCAGAGGGAGTATATCTCTAGTGGTCAAGTGGTGGTGGAAATTAGACACGGGCAGGAGCTCCGGAAGGAAATTATCCATGACAAGTATCTTAACAGGACTTCGGTTGCTGGGGTCACTAATAAATTCAATTACTCACCTGTTTGGAAAGGATTGCTGAAGGTCAAAGATTTCTATATGGCTGGTAGGAAACTGATTATCCAGTCTGGGGATGTTGCCAGAATCTGGCACGATGTGTTTGATGGTCAAGCTCCTTTGCGAGCTACTTTCCTTGTCCTATTTAGTATCGCAAACTTTCCAGACGATACTATAGCTCAATTTCAAGAATGGGATCCTGGGACCTTGTTCAGGCGTAGACTGTCTGTGGATCTCGCTCAGCTAGCTGAGATGGTTGGAAAAATTGATAAAATCAATCTGTCCCGCGATCATGACAGAACTGAATGGCCGTTGGGTCCAAACGGGAGATATACTACAAAATCAATGTACTTGTATCTTGAAAGAAACTTAGCTGGCTGCGATTATCGTTGGATTTGGAAGGCCAAGTTGCCTAGTAAAATCCAAATCCTCCTGTGGCAACTTTTCCAGGATGCCGTACTTACCAGAGATGTTATGAAATGGAGAAATTGGGCTGGCAACCCACAATGCTCCTTCTGTGAGTGTAGAGAGACTTACTTACATATCTTCTTCCAGTGCCCTAATGCTAGGGTGGTCTGGCGTACGGTTGGGTCGATGCGAGCTTTGCCTGAATAACCTCTGTCAATTTTATACACGGTGCTATGTTTTTCTGCCTGATGGGGAACGATTCTTCACCACCAGTTGCTTTCTATCTCCAGACTTTACTATTGCCCTGCATCGGCCCTTTTGAAACTTGTCCTGTAGTTTTTGTGGGTTGAGACACTCCTCGATGTTGCGGTTTTGAGGTGCCTCCGGGTTCTCGCCCCATGGCGGACGTTTCAATTGCGAGCGTTCCACAGTGGGTTTCCTGGAGATGCTCTGAGCTCGCTTTTTCCCTTTCCTTTTTTAGACTCCTGGATTTGGTTGTATTTCCATTATTTCATTATAATGGAAAGGGGAATAGCCCGGTTCAAAAAAAATGTGCATAACTCGATGCAGAGGCCATGGCTTTAGAAAGGGCAGCCCGGTGCATGTAGCTCCCGCTTGCGCAGGGTCCGGGGAAGGGTCCGACCACTTTGGGTCTATAGTACGCAGCCTTTCCTTACATTTCTGTAAGAGGCTGTTTCCAGGACTTGAACAGAGGCCATGGCTTTCCTCCTCGAAAAAAACATTGGATGGATCTTTGGAGAACTCCAACACGAGATACGATCTGGAAGTTTTTTTGGTCTTGCATGGACATTGCCTCGCTGCAAAATTACAATACATCTTCTATGCACTAATTTTAGTATTTGTGATAAGTTGGTGAGTGGTTGGGAATTAGATTAACTTGTTCCTATGTTTTTAATGCTGAATATCAGCAAAGCATATCATTGTAAAAATGAGAACATGCTAAGATGTGGGCTAAATTAAAAAGAAGGGTAATTAATACTTACTGCGATATTATGTAGGGCAGGTGCAGCTTCAAGGAAAAATAGTGTCCAGCTCAGATCACACTCATTGAAGATACCCAAAAGAAACACAGAGGTGAGGTTTCTGAATATAGCAGTGAGCTGCTTCGGATGTTCTGGCTGAATCCAAATCTGCAGCAAGAACATAAATACACATCTGAAATTGGTAGAGAAGAACATATGGCATGTAGATGCAGAAGATATTTAAGATGTGCGTAGAAATTAGCTTTACCATTTGGTGGAGGAAATCAAGATGCAATTTCGACAGGTTCGTTGCACTCTTTGACAGGCACTCGCTCATCGTGAATGACGTGTGCCATGCCACGGCTTTAGAAAGGAGTCTTACAACGCGAAGCTCAGGAACGTAGCCGAAGCACACTGGAGGGTTCTTGAAGAGCCAATTTTGGCACCACACTTGCATAAGCTTGGGTGCAGAAATGAGCTCGATCTGTGTGCACCCAAAGCCAAAGAACTCGAGCTCCTGGATCCCAGAGCACGGCACGTCAATCTTGAGTGTGGAGCGTGGATCAATCAGTCTGCAGAGTCTCAGGGTGAGGTGCCTAAGCCTACCGCAAGCGCTAATGAGCTCGGTGACGTCGGAAGGGCCAAACGCAAGGCGCTTTAGTGTAAGGCTGGTGAGCCACGAGAAGGCGACTGGGTAGGCACGGGAGAAGGACATGAACTGCTGTCCAATCTCCGCGAGCAGCAGGGCGAGGATATGCAGATCTCAAGGCATTCGGTCTTGCCGTAGCCCACAACGTCCTAGATGGTGCGGCCTATGGAGCTCAGGTGAGGGGATGACATGTAGAAGCTGAGGACGAGGGCTTTTATGGGAATGATGGTGGCAGCACTGTCTCACTCGTCCCCGGCAGAGGAACCACCACAGAGAGCAACCTCTGTGCCGCGCCCGTGAAGGCGTCCATGACCTAGAGCAGCGTGGCGCCTTGGAAGTGACCGACGTTGAGGTGCATGCGCGATAGCCGGTAGGGGAGGTGACACCACCGCGTCGAGAGGGCGCCGGCGCGGACCGCCTTGCGCAGGTCAAGGCGCTCAAGGATTCCGATGAGGAGGTCGTCAGTGAGCGCGCTGATTCTGTCCTCATCTCGGTCGACATTGCGATTGTGCGGCGGCAACTCCATGGCCGGCCGGGATTCAGAGTGGTTGAAACCCTAGATAGAAGCGAGCGCTGAGATGCGGCCGAGGTGGCAGCGCACTGCTCCGAGGACGCGGCTCCTCATCCCCCCACCGGCGCTCCACTGCCCACCTCCCGCGGGTGGCGGTGGATCTGGCAGATCGATGGATCCCCTCCGGCGTGCTGCTGCTAGCCGATGAGATGCATCGTTAGCATCGATTTGGAGGCTGATTGGATTGGAGTGGAATCGTGAGTGGATTGGATCTCTCAACAGACGGAATTGGATTTGAGAGTGGATTGGATCTGTCGACGATGGGAATTGGATGAGACGGAAGAAGCAGCCGCGTGCTGTGCTATAGAAGGAAGGATACTCTATTGCTACTGCTGTCACTTTTCAACAGCTGACTTTTCCTTTTTTTTTTTACTTATTTTACCAGAGCGACTTTTTTCAACGCATTTCAGACGCACGCGCTCATATACACGCGCATACACTCCACCCCTATGAATGCACACATGCACAACCTACCCCTATGACCACCTCCGAATGGCTGATCCGACATATCATCTTGAAATTTATGAAGTCATCGTAGCCACCTCGTCGTCGACGGGAACGTCTCCTTCAACTGAATACACATCGCCGGAAATCCTAAAATAAATCCAGGAATAAATGCGAGCACCAGGATTTGCACCGTGGTGGGCTGGAGATACCACAGTCCCTCTAACCATCCAACCACTGGTTGGTTCGCCCAGAGCGACTTTTCTACAGTGTCTCCTAAGAGCATTGATAACCCACAAGTATAGAGGATCGCAACAGCTTTCGAGGGTAGAGTATTCAATCCAAATTTATTGATTCGACACAAGAAGAGCCAAAGAATATTCTTGAGTATTAGCAGTTGAGTTGTCAATTCAACCACACCTGGATAACTTAGTATCTGCAACAAAATATTTAGTAGCAAAAGTGGTATGATAGTAATGGTAACAGTAGTAACAGTAAAGATAAATGTTTTTGAGTTTTTTAGTAGTTGTAACAGTAGCAACGGAAATGTAAATAAGCGAAGAACAATATATGAAAAGCTCGTAGGCAATGGATCAGTGATCAATAATTATGCCGGATGCGATTCCTTATGCAATAGTTATAACATAGGGTGATATAGAACTAGCTCCAGTTCATCAATGTAATGTAGGCATGTATTCCGTAAATAGTCATACGTACTTATGAAAAAGAACTTGCATGCCGTCTTTTGTCCTACCCTCCTGTGGCAGCGGGGTCCTAGCGGAAACTAAGGAATATTAAGGCCTCCTTTTAATAGAGAACCGGACCAAAACATTAACACATGGTGAATACATGAACTCCTCAAACTACGGTCATCACCGAGAAGTATCCCGATTATTGTCACTTCGGAGTTGTCGGATCATAACACATAATAGGTGATTATAGACTTGCAAGATAGGATCAAGAACACACATATATTCATAAAAACATAATAGGTTCAGATCTGAAATCATGGCACTCGGGCCCTAGTGACAAGCATTAAGCATAGCAAAGTCATAGCAACATCAATCTGAGAACATAGTGGATACTAGGGATCAAACCCTAACAAAACTAACATGATTACATGGTAAATCTCATCCAACACATCACTGTCCAGCAAGCCTACGATGGAATTACTCATGCACGGCGGTGAGCATCATAAAATTGGTGATGGAGGATGGTGATGATGACGATGGCGACGAATCCCCCTCTTCGGAGCCCCGAACGGACTCCAGATCAGCCCTCCCGAGAGAGATTAGGGCTTGGCGGCGGCTCCGTGTCGTAAAACGCGATGAAATTTTCTCTCTGATTTTTTTCTCCGCGAGACGGAAGATATAGAGTTGGAGTTGATGTCGGTGGAGGTCCAGGGGGCCCACGAGATAGGCGGGCGCGCCCTACAGGGGGGCCTGTCTCGTGGACAGGCCCTAGGCCCCCTGGTGTATTTCTTTCGCCCAGAAATTCTTATTAATTCTAAAAAGTGCCTCCGTGGATTTGCAGGTCATTCCGAGAACTTTTCTTTTCTACACATAAAACAACATCTATTGGGGAACGTAGTAATTTCAAAAAATTTCTTACGCACACGCAAGATCATGGTGATGGTATAGCAACGAGAGGGGAGAGTGTTGTACACGTACCCTCGTAAACCGTAAGCGGAAGCGTTATGACAACGCGGTTGATGTAGTCGTACGTCTTCATGATCCGACCGATCCAAGCACCGAATGTACGGCACCTCCGTGTTCAGCACACGTTCAACTCGATGACATTCCCCGGGCTCCAATCCAGCAAAGCGTCGGGGATGAGTTCCGTCAGCACGACGGCGTGGTGACGATGATGATGTTCTACCGGCGTAGGGCTTCGCCTAAACTCCGCGACGATATGACCGAGGTGGAATATGGTGGAGGGGGGCACCGCACACGGCTAAGGAACAATCCGTAGATCAACTTGTGTGTCATGGGGTGCCCCCTTGTCCCTGTATATAAAGGAGCAAGGGGGGAGGAGGCCGGCCCTAGGAGGGGGCGCGCCAAGTGTGGAGTCCTACTAGGACTCCCTAGTCCTAGTAGGATTCCACCTCCTTTGTTGGAGTAGGAGAAGGGAAAAGAGGGGAAGAGGGAGAAGGAAAGGGGGGCTGTGCCCCTTGTCCAATTCGGACCAGAGGGGGGGTGCAGGCCTCCTTCCTTTTGGCCTCTCTGCTCTATTCCCGTATGGCCCAATAAGGCCCATATACTCCCGGCGAATTCCCGTAACTCTCCGGTACTCCGAAAAATACCCGAATCACTCGGAACCTTTCCGAACTCCGAATATAGTCATACAATATATCGATCTTTACATCTCGACCATTTAGAGACTCCTCGTTATGTCCCCGATCTCATCCGGGACTCCGAACTCCTTCGGTACATCAAAACTCATAATATAACTGTCATCGAAACCTTAAGCGTGCGGACCCTACGGGTTCGAGAACTATGTAGACATGACCTAGAACTATTCTTGGTCAATAACCAATAGCGGAACCTGGATGCCCATATTGGCTCCTACATATTCTACGAAGATCTTTATCGGTCAAACCGCATAACAACATACTTTGTTCCCTTTGTCATTGGCATGTTACTTGCCCGAGATTCGATCATCGGTATCTAATACCTAGTTCAATCTCATTACCGGCAAGTCTCTTTACTCATTACGTAATGCATCATTCCGTAACTAACTCATTAGCTACATTGCTTGCAAGGCTTATAGTGATGTGCATTACCGAGAGGGCCCAGAGATACCTCTCCGACAATCGGAGTGACAAAACCTAATCTCGAAATACGCCAACCCAACATGTACCTTTGGAGACACCTGTAGTACTCCTTTATAATCACCCAGCTACATTGTGACGTTTGGTAGCACCCAAAGTGTTCCTTCGGTAAACGGGAGTTGCATAATCTCATAGTTACAGGAACATGTATAAGTCATGAAGAAAGCAATAGCAATATACTAAACGATCAAGTGCTAGACTAACGGAATGGGTCATGTCAATCACATCATTCTCCTAATGATGTGATCCCATTAATCAAATGACAACACATGTCTATGGTTAGGAAACATAACCATCTTTAATTAATGAGCTAGTCAAGTAGAGGCATACTAGTGACTATATGTTTTTCTATGTATTCACACATGTATTATGTTTCCGGTTAATACAATTCTAGCATGAATAATAAACATTTATCATGATATAAGGAAATAAATAATAACTTTATTATTGCCTCTAGGGCATATCTCCTTCAGTCTCCCACTTGCACTAGAGTCAATAATCTAGTTCACATCATTATGTGATTCAACACCAATATTCACATCTGTATGTGATTAATACCCATAGTTCACATCGTCATGTGATCAACACCCAAAGGGTTTACTAGAGTCAATAATCTAGTTCACATTGCTATGTGATTAACACCCAAAGAGTAGTAAGGTATGATCATGTTTTGCTCGTGAGAGAAGTTTAGTCAATGGGTCTGTCACATTCAAAGCCGTATGTATTTTGCAAATGTTCTATGTCTATAATGTTATGCATGGAGCTAATCTAGCTAATTGCTCCCACTTTCAATATGTATCCAGATTGAGACTTAGAGTCATCTGGATCGGTGTAAAAGCTTGCTCCGATGTAACTCTTTACGACGGGCTCTTTTATCACCTCCATAATCGAGAAGTATTTCCTTAGTCCTCGCTAAGGATATTCTTGACCGTTGTCTAGTGATCTACTATTAGATCAAAATTGTATTCCTTTGCCAAACACAGATCAAGGTATACAATAGGTCTGGTTCACAGCATAGCATACTTTATAGAACCTATGACTGAGGCATAGGGAATGACTTTTCATTCTCTTTCTATTTTCTGCCATGGTCGGGTCTTGATTCTTACTCAACTTCACACCTTGCAACACAGGCAAGAACTCCTTCTTTGACTGTTCCATTTTGAACCATTTCAAAAAATTTATCAAGGTATGTACTCATTGAAAAATCTTATCAAGCGTCTTGATCTATCTATATAGATCTTGATGCTCAATGTGTAAGCAGCTTCAACGAGGTCTTGCTTTGAAAAACTCTTATTCAAGTATCCTTTCATGCTATCCAAAATTTCTATATCATTTCCAATTAACAATATGTCATCCACATATAATATTAGAAATGCTACAGAGCTCCCACTCACTTTCTTGTAAATACAGGCTTCTCAAAAGGTCTGTATAAAACCATATGCTTTGATCAACTCATCAAAGCATATATTCCAACTCCGAGATGCTTGCACCAGTCCATTGATGGATCGCTGGAGCTTGCACACTTTGTTAGCACCTTTAGGATTAACAAAACCTTCTGGTTGCATCATATACAACTCTTCTTTAATAAATCCATTAAAGAATGTAGTTTTGACATCCATTTGCCAGATTTCATAACATGTGGCAATTGCTAACATGATTCGGATAGACTTAAGTATCGCTATAATTGAGAAAATCTCATTGTAGTCAACACCTTGAACTTGTTGAAAACATTTCGCAACAAGTCGAGCTTAGTAGATAGTAACACTACTATCAGTGTCCGTCTTCCTCTTGAAGATCCATTTATTTAACATGGCTTGCTGATCATCGAGCAAGTCAATCAAAGTCCATACTTTGTTCTCATACATGGATCCTATCTCATATTTCATGGCCTCAAGCCATTTCGCGGAATCTGGGCTCATCATCGCTTCCTCAGTTCGTAGGTTCATCATGGTCTAGTAACATGACTTATAGAACGGGATTACCGTACCACTTTGGTGCGGATCTTATTCTGGAAGACCTACGAGGTTCAGTAGAAACTTGATCTGAAGTTTCATGATCAATATCATTAGCTTCCTCACTGATTGGTGTAGTTGTCACAGAAACCGGTTCCTGTGATGAACTACTTTCCAATAAGGGAGCAGGTACAGTTACCTCATCAAGTTCTACTCTCCTCCCACTCACTTCTTTCGAGAGAAACTCCTTCTCTAGAAAGGATCCATCTTAGCAACGAATCTTGCTTTCGGATCTGTGATAGAAGGTGTACCCAATAGTTACCTTTGGGTATTCTATGAAGACGCACTTCTCCGATTTGGGTTCGAGCTTACCAGGTGAAAACTTTTTCACATAAGCATCGCAGCCCAAACTTTAAGAAACGACAACTTTGGTTTCTCGCCAAACCAAAGTTCATAAGGCGTCGTCTCAACGGATTTTGATGGTGCCCTATTCAAAGTGAATGCAGCTGTCTCTAATGCATAACCCCAAAACGATAGTGGTAAACCGATAAGAGACATCATAGATCGCACCATATCCAATAAAGTATGGTTACGACGTTCGGACACACCGTTACGCTGTGGTGTTCCAGGTGGCATGAGTTTGTGAAACTATTCCACATTGTTTTAATTGAAGACCAAACTCGTAACTCAAATATTTGTCTCCGCGATCAAATTGCAGAAACTTTATTTTCTTGTTATGATGATTCTCCACTTCACTCTGAAATTATTTGAACCTTTCAAATGTTTCAGACTTGTGCTTCATTAAGTAGATATACTCATATATGCTCAAATCATCTTGTGAAGGTCAAAAAATAACGATACCCGCCACGAGCATCAACACTCATTGGACCGCATACATCGGTATGTATTATTTCCAATAAGTCACTAGCTCGTTTCATTGTTCCGGAGAACGGAGTTTTAGTCATCTTGCCCAAAAGGCACGGTTCTCAAGCATCAAATGATTCATAACCAAGTGATTCCGAAAATCCATCTTTATGGAGTTTCTTCATGCGCTTTACACCGATATGACCCAAATGGCAGTGCCACAAATAAGTTGCACTGTCATTATTAACTTTGCATCTTTTGGCATCAATATTATGAATATGTGTATCACTACGATCGAGATCCAACAAACTATTTTCATTGGGTGTATGACCATCAAAGGCTTTATTCATGTAAACAGAATAACAATTATTCTCTGACTTTAAATGAATAACCGTATTGCATTAAACTTGATCAAATCATATTAATGCTCAACGCAAATGCTAAACAACATTTATTTAGGTTTAACACTAATCCCGAAAGTATAGGGAGTGTGCGATGATGATCATATCAATCTTGGAACCACTTCCAACACACATCATCACTTCACCCTCAACTAGTCTCTGTTTATTCTGTAACTCCTGTTTCGAGTTACTAATCTTAGCAATCGAACAAGCATCAAATATTCAGGGGTTACTATAAACACTAGTAAGGTACACATCAATAACCTGTATATCAAATATACCCTTGTTCAGTTTGCCATCCTTCTTATCCACCAAATATTCAGGGTATTTCCGTTTCCAGTGACCATTTCCTTTGCAGTGTAAGCACTCAGTTTCAGGCTTTGGTCCAGCTTTGGTCTTCTTCGCGGGAGTGACAACTTGCTTGCCATTCTGCTTGAAGTTCCCTTTCTTTCCCTTTGCCCTTTTCTTGAAACTAGTAGTCTTGTCAATCATCAACACTTGATGCTCTTTTCTTGATTTCTACCTTCGTTGATTTCAGCATCACGAAGAGCTCGGGAATCGTTTTCGTCATCCCTTGCATACTATAGTTCATCACAAAGTTCTACTAACTTGGTGATGGTGACTAGAGAATTCTTTCAATCACTATCTTATCTGGAAGATTAACTTCCACTTGATTCAAGCGATTGTAGTACCCAGACAATCTGAGCACGTGCTCACTAGTTGAGCGATTCTCCTCCATTTTTAGCTATAGAACTTGTTGGAGACTTCATATCTATCAACTCGGGTATTTGCTTGAAATATTAACTTCAACTCCTGGAAAATCTCATATGGTCCATGACGTTCAAAACGTCTTTGAAGTCCCGATTCTAACCAATAAAGCATGGTGCACAAAACTATCAAGTAGTCATCATATTGAGCTAGCCAAACGTTCATAACGTCTGCATCTGCTCCTGCAATAGGTCTGTCACCTAGCGGTGCATTAAGGACATAATTCTTCTGTGCATCAATGAGGATAAACCTCAGATCACGGATCCAATCCGCATCATTGCTACTAACATCTTTCAACACAATTTTCTCTAGGAACATATAAAAATAAACATATGAAAGCAATAATGCAAGCTATTGATCTACAACATAATTTGCAAAATACTACCAGGACTAAGTTCATGATAAATTTAAGTTCAATTAATCATATTACTTAAGAACTCTCACTTAGACAGACATCTCTCTAGTCATCTAAGTGATCACGTGATCCAAATCAACTAAACCATGTCCGATCATCACGTGAGATGGAGTAGTTTTCAATGGTGAACATCACTATGTTGATCATATCTACTATATGATTCACACTCGACCTTTCGGTCTCCGTGTTCCGAGGCCGTATCTGTATATGCTAGGCTCGTCAAGTTTAACCTGAGTATTCCGCGTGTGCAACTGTTTTGCACCCGTTGTATTTGAACGTAGAGCCTATCACGCCCGATCATCACGTGGTGTCTCAGCACGAAGAACTTTCGCAACGGTGCATACTCAGGGAGAACACTTCTTGATAATTAGTGAGAGATCATCTTAAAATGCTACCGTCAATCAAAGCAAGATAAGATGCATAAAGGATAAACATCACATGCAATCAATATAAGTGATATGATATGGCCATCATCATCTTGTGCTTGTGATCTCCATCTCCGAAGCACCGTCGTGATCACCATCGTCACGGGCGCGACACCTTGATCTTCATCATAGCATCGTTGTCGTTTCGCCAATCTTATGCTTCTACGACTATCGCTACCGCTTATTGATAAAGTAAAGCATTACAGGGCGATTGCATTGCATACAATAAAGCGACAACCATATGGCTCCTGCCAGTTGCCGATAACTTGGTTACAAAACATGATCATCTCATACAATAAAATATAGCATCACGTCTTGACCATATCACATCACAACATGCCCTGCAAAAACAAGTTAGACGTCCTCTACTTTGTTGTTGCAAGTTTTACGTGGCTGCTACGGGCTGAGCAAGAACCGTTCTTACCTACGCATCAAAACCACAACGATAGTTTGTCAAGTTAGTGCTGTTTTAACCTTCGCAAGGACCGGGCGTAGCCACACTCGGTTTGACTAAAGTTGGAGAAACTGACACCCGCCAGCCACCTGTGTGCAAAGCACGTCGGTAGAACCAGTCTCGCGTAAGCGTACGCGTAATGTCGGTCCGGGCCGCTTCATCCAACAATACCGCCGAACCAAAGTATGACATGCTGGTAAGCAGTATGACTTATATCGCCCACAACTCATTTGTGTTCTACTCGTGCATATGACATCTACGCATAAAACCTGGCTCGGATGCCACTGTTGGGGAACGTAGTAATTTCAAAAAAATTCCTACGCACACGCAAGATCATGGTGATGGTATAGCAACGAGAGGGGAGAGTGTTGTCCACGTACCCTCATAGACCGTAAGCAGAAGCGTTATGACAACGCGGTTGATGTAGTCGTACGTCTTCACGATCCGACCGATCCAAGCACCGAACGTACGGCACCTCCGTGTTCAGCACACATTCAGCTCGATGACGTTCCCCGGGCTCCAATCCAGCAAAGCGTCGGGGATGAGTTCCGTCAGCACGACGGCGTGATGACGATGACGATGTTCTACCGGTGCAGGGCTTCGCCTAAACTCCGCGACGATATGACCGAGGTGGAATATGGTGGAGGGGGGCACCGCACACGGCTAAGGAACAATCCGTAGATCAACTTGTGTGTCATGGGGTGCCCCCCTGCCCCCGTATATAAAGGAGCAAGGGGGGAGGAGGCCGGCCCTAGGAGGGGGCGCGCCAAGTGTGAAGTCCTACTAGGACTCCCTAGTCCTACTAGGATTCCACCTCCCTTGTTGGAGTAGGAGAAGGCGAAAGAGGGGGAGAGGAAGAAGGAAAGGGGGGCTGCGCCCCTTGTCCAATTCAGACCAGAGGGGGGCGCAGGCCTCCTTCCTTTTGGCCTCTCTCCTCTATTCCCGTATGGCCCAATAAGGCCCATATACTCCCCGACGAATTCCCGTAACTCTCCGGTACTCCGAAAAATACCCGAATCACTCGGAACCTTTCCGAACTCCGAATATAGTCGTCCAATATATCGATCTTTACGTCTCGACCATTTCGAGACTCCTCGTTATGTCCCCGATCTCATCCGGGACTCCGAACTCCTTCGGTACATCAAAACTCATAATATAGCTGTCATCGAAACCTTAAGCGTGCGGACCCTACGGGTTCGAGAACTATGTAGACATGACCTAGAACTATTCTTGGTCAATAACCAATAGCGGAACCTGGATGCCCATATTGGCTCCTACATATTCTATGAAGATCTTTATCGGTCAAACCGCATAACAACATACTTTGTTCCCTTTGTCATTGGCATGTTACTTGCCCGAGATTCGATCATCGGTATCTAATACCTAGTTCAATCTCATTACCGGCAAGTCTCTTTACTCATTACGTAATGCATCATTCCGTAACTAACTCATTAGCTACATTGCTTGCAAGGCTTATAGTGATGTGCATTACCGAGAGGGCCCAGAGATACCTCTCCAACAATCGGAGTGACAAAACCTAATCTCGAAATACGCCAAACCAACATGTACCTTTGGAGACACTTGTAGTACTCCTTTATAATCACCCAGTTACGTTGTGACGTTTGGTAGCATCCAAAGTGTTCCTCCTTTAAACGGGAGTTGCATAATCTCATAGTTACAGGAACATGTATAAGTCATGAAGAAAGCAATAGCAATATACTAAACGATCAAGTGCTAGGCTAACGAAATGGGTCATGTCAATCACATCATTCTCCTAATGATGTGATCCCATTAATCAAATGACAACACACGTCTATGGTTAGGAAACATAACCATCTTTAATTAATGAGCTAGTCAAGTAGAGGCATATTAGTGACTATATGTTTGTCTATGTATTCACACATGTATTATGTTTCCGGTTAATACAATTCTAGCATGAATAATAAACATTTATCATGATATAAGGAAATAAATAGTAACTTTATTATTGCCTCTAGGGCATATTTCCTTCAACATCATGGCAGTTCTGCTGAAAACAACATCAGTCCGGGTTAGTTTCATTCAAATCATGCAAGTTAGAGTCCAAAACAAGGGCAAAAGTGTTTGGAAAAGTAGATACGTTGGAGATGTATCAACTCCCCCAAGCTTAAACCTTTGTTTGTCCTCAAGCAATTCAGTTGATAAACTGAAAGTGATAAAGAAAAACTTTTACAAACTCTGTTTGCTCTTGTTATTGTAAACATGAAAAGCCAGCATTCAAGTTTCATCAAATATTATGAAATAACCATACTCACAATAACACATAGGTCTCACAACTACTCATGTCAATAGCATAATCAGCTAGCGAGCAATAATAATAAAACTCGGATGACAACACTTTCTCAAAATAAACATAACATGATATAGCAAAATGGTATCTCGCTAGCCCTTTCTGAGACCGCAAAACATAAATGCAGAGCACCTTTAAAGATCAAGGACTAACTAAACATTGTAATTCATGGTAAAAGAGATCCAGTCAAGTCATACCCAATATAAACCAATAGTAATGAATGCAAATGACAGTGTGCTCTCCAGCGGGTGCTTTTAATAAGAAGGTGATGACTCAACATAAAAAGTAAATAGATAGGCCCTTCGCAGAGGGAAGCAGGGATTTGTAGAGGTGCCAGAGCTCGATTTTAAAATAGAGATTGAATAACATTTTGAGCGGCATACTTTTGCTGTCAACGCAACACCTATGAGATGGTTGTATCTTCCATAGTACATGCATTATAGGCAGTTCCCAAACAGAATGGTAAAGGTTTATACTCCCCCAACCACCAACAAGCATCGATCCATGGCTTGCTCGAAACAATGAGTGCCTGCAACATACAACAGCCCTGGGGGAGTTTTATTTAATTATTTTGATTCGCTTTGATCTTTTGGATCATGGGACTGGACATCCCAGTTACCGGGCCTTTCTCGTGAATGAGGAGCGCAGTCCACTCCTCTTGAGAATAACCCACCTAGCATGGAAGATATAGGCAGCCCTAGTTGTAACATGAGCTGCTCGAGCATACAAAACAGAATTTCATTTGAAGGTTTGGAGTTTGGCACATACAAATTTACTTGGAACGGCAGGTAGATACCACATATAGGTAGGTATAGTGGACTCATATGGAACAACTTTGTTGTGGTTTAAGGGGTTTGGATGCACAAGCAGTATTCCCGCTTAGTACAGGTGAAGGCTAGCAAAAGACTGGGAAGCGACCAACTGAGAGAGCGACAACAGTCGTAAGCATGCATTAAAATTAATTCACACCGAGTACAAGCATGAGTAGGATATAATCCACCATGAACATAAATATCATGAAGGCTATGATGATTTGATTCAACTACATGCGTGAACATGTGCCAAGTCGAGTCACTCAGTTCATTCAAAGGAGGATACCATCCCATCATATCACATCATAATCATTCTAATAGCATGTTGGCACGCAAGGTAAACCATTATAACTCAAAGCTAATCAAGCATGGCACAAGCAACTATAATCTCTAAATGTTATTGCAAATATGTTTACTTCATAATATGCTGAATCAGGAACAATGAACTCATCATATTTACAAAAACAAGAGAGGTCGAGTTCATACCAGCTTCTCTCATCTCAATAAGTCCATCATATATCGTCATTATTGCCTTTCACTCACACGACCGAACGATGTGTATAATAATAAGAGTGTACGTGCATTGGACTAAGCTGGAATCTGCAAGCATTCAACTCAAGAGAGAAGACAAGTAATATGGGCTCTAAATTAAATAAACAATCATGCATATAAGAGCCACTAAGCATTTTCAATATGGTCTTCTTGACCCCCAAAGGAAAGAAAAGAAAAGAAAACTATTTACATGGGAAAGCTCCCAACAAGTAAAAGAAGAACGAGAAATCTTTTTGGGTTTTCATTTTAGTTCCTACTACAGGCAAGGAAATTAAACTAACTAATTTTTTTGGTTTTTCTCAAGGTTTATCAAACACACAAGAAGAAAACTAGAAAAAGGAATTTAAACTAGCATGGATAATATAATGAAAGAGTATGAGCACCGACGACTAGTGTGTGAACATGAATGTAAAGTCGGTGAGAAATACGTACTCCCCCAAGCTTAGGCTTTTGGGCTAAGTTGGTTTAATACCAAGGACCGCTGCTACTCTCCCCGGTGTAATGAGAGGTGTAATCAGGATATCACTGGCTGGTCATCTCCGGATCCCATTGGACAGATGATGCACGATTAGGGTCCAGTTCAGGTTCCGACTCAGGTTTAGATTCAGGTTCTGGAGTAAAAGCCTGAGCTCGATGATTGTTCACCGCCTCCAGTGTAACAAGAAATTTTTCTGCTGAAAGATCGAGGATGTCGCCTAGAGGGGGGTGAATAGGCGCTTTAAAATAATTACAGTTTAGGCTTGAACAAATGCGGAATAAACCTAGCGGTTAATTTGTCAAGCACAAAACCTACAACAACTAGGCTCACCTATGTGCACCAACAACTTATGCTAAGCAGGATAATCAACTATGTGATAGCAAGATATATGACAAAGAACAATATGGCTATCACAAAGTAAAGTGCATAAGTAAAGGGGCTCGGGTAAGAGATAACCGAGGCACGCGGAGACGACGATGTATCCCGAAGTTCACACCCTTGCGGATGCTAATCTCCGTTTGGAGCAGTGTGGAGGGACAATGCTCCCCAAGAAGCCACTAGGGCCACCGTAATCTCCTCACGCCCTCGCACAATGCAAGATGTCGTGATTCCACTAAGGGACCCTTGAGGGCGGTCACCGAACCCGTACAAATGGCGACCCTTGGGGGCGGTCACCGAACCCGTACACTTTGGCAACCCTTGGGGGCGGTCACCGGTACCCGTCAAATTGCTCGGGGCGATCTCCACAACCTAATTGGAGACCCCGACGCTTGCCCGGAGCTTTACACCACAATGATTGAGCTCCCAACACCACCAACCGTCTAGGGCACCAAGGCACCCAAGAGGAACAAGCTCTAGGGTGCCCAAACACCCAAGAGTAATAAGCTTCTCAAACTTCACTTCCACGTATCACCGTGGAGAACTCAAACCGATGCACCAAATGCAATGGCAAGGGCACACGGAGTGCCCAAGTCCTTCTCTCCCAAATCCCACCAAAGCAACTAATGCTAGGGAGGAAAATGAGAGGAAGAACGAAAGAAGAACACGAAGAACTCCAAGATCTAGATCCAAGGGGTTCCCCTTACTTAGAGGAGAAAGTGATTGGTGGAAACGTGGATCTAGATCTCCTCTCCCTTTTCCCTCAAGAACTAGCAAGAATCCATGGAGGGATTGAGAGTTAGCAAGCTCGAAGAAGGTCAACAATGGGGGAAGAACACAAGCTCAAAGGATTAGGTTCATTGGGGAAGAAGACCCCCTTTTATAGGACCTCCCGAATCCAACCGTTATGTGCTCAGGTCGTGCACAAGCGGTACTACCGCTTGGAGGAGCGGTACTACCGCTTAGCACGGCCAAAACAACCCAAACGAGAGAGAAAACACGAGATTTTGGTCCGGGGCGGTACTACCGCTTAGGAGCCACGGTAGTACTGCCCAGGAGCAGTGGTAGTACCGCTCTGGAGCAGTAGTAAAAAATTACATCCGCTCTAGTCGCGGTAGTACCGCTGCAGCCTTTACCAAAACAGCCACAACTTTTGCAAACGGACTCCGAATTCAACGAAACCAAGTTTGTTGGAAAGCTAACGACATGGGCTAACACAATATTGATAGAAATATCAAGAATAAGCAAATGAAAAAAGTCCCATAAGAAAATGGTGAGAACCCTTCATCAGATAAGACCGGTAAAACCTCCAACACCGAAAACATCATAGAAGACGCATGCGAACTCCGTTTTTGATGAACTCAAGCTTGTCATCAAGATGACCATAAGCTCTAAGACTCACAAAGATAACCAAACAAGAACCAAGAAACATGATGCAAGGATGCAATGGTTTGAGCTCTCTACTAACGATACGATCAAGCTACCAACTTGAGAGCCCCCCTTGATAGTACGGCAAACGATCCTATAACTCGGTCTCCCAACTACCACCACAAGACCGGTAAAATAGAAAACCTATCAAGGGAAAACCTTTGCCTTGCACATGGTCCACTTGAGCTAGATGAAGACGATCTTGACTCCCTCAAGTTGGACCACCTTTCTTGATTGCGTTGGCTCGATGAAGACTAGATGATTGCTCCCCCATAGTTCACTATGGGTGAGCCACTCTTCGGCACATCTTCACAAGTCCATTGACACCACAATGGATGGCAAGATTCAAGCACTTGATCTCTTCGTGATGCTCCACTTGAACTTGCACACGGCAATCTTGATGACGATCACCACTTGATGTCATCCTTTCCATGGGTTGTATGATATCTTCCTCTTGACGCAAGCCCATGGATACGTACCTAACCCCACATACAACTCTCACATAGACCATGGGTTAGTACATAAAGTGCAATGGACAATGCTTACCATACCATGGGATCACTTGATCCCTCTCGGTACATCTTCTACGCTTTGTGAGTTGATCAACTTGATTCACTCTTGACTTAGTCTTGATCAACCTTGAATCTTTGCAACTCTCTTCATTTGGATGATGTCTTGAAGGTAAACATGAATGATCACACAACCTTCTTCTTCAAGACATGCTTGCAATAAGCTCAACACTCACATGACCAATCTTTGGATAATTCCTTAATAGCACCTTGGTCACTCAAAAACTCCTTGAAACCAACACATGGACTTCAAGAAAAGCCTATGGACAAATCCTTCAAATATAACTCAAGACAACCATTAGTCCATAGAGATTGTCATCAATTACCAAAACCAAACATGGGGGCACAACATGTTCTTTCAATCTCCCCCATTTTGGTAATTGATGACTATCACTTTCAAGAGAGTTTATATAAGGAATTATGCATCACCATGCAATGCAACAACCAATAGTGCATGCGAATGAGATGCAAATGCTAAGGAACAAAACAAAGCAAAGAGAAACTCTAACTTCCACAAAACTCTCTGAAACTTCTCCCCCATTGGCATCGATTGCCAAAATGGGCGAAAATCTTAGAAGGCCAATATAAATTGTGGTCCTCCATAAATTGTGTATTTCTCAACAAGAGAGTGGAATGCAATACACATATCCAACTGCCAATACTTGGAGGAAGACAAACTATATTGATGCCCAAAGATTGCAACAGAAAGATATGCCACAAAGACATAACAAAGAGAGACACAAGCAATCAGAAGATACCAATTGAAGCAAGCAATCAACGGATATCAATTGAACCAACTAGACCAATGATCCTACATGCCACAAGAATAAAGATATTATGAAAAGCGCAAAGGAGTGTTCTAAAGAAACTAGAGAAGCTCCCCATGATTTGTGCACACATAAGAATTTTTGTATTTGAATACAAAGTGCACAAAATAGGATCATAGCTCCCCCAAAATCAATAGAAACTCACATCCAGTGCAAGTGAGCATATAGGAAACAAAGCCTAGCGCTTGCAACAAGCACATGGTTGAGCAACATGTAAAAGAGGCAACTTAAGAATAGGCTCAACCAAAATGATGTGTGTGAGTCATGGCGAAGCACTTGAGAAGACTAAGATTAGGATGAGCATTAAGCATCAACATAGTCTTGAAAGAATGAGGCACACGGTGCAAGGCCTATCATTCCCACACACAACTGGCAAATGGGTTCACAAGCTTACTAATAAGCAAAAGAGAACCTATGCTTGTGACAACCCGTGGTGAAGATAGACGAGGGGAGGCTCATCAAGACGAGGGATACCAATTAAGATGGCAAAAACCTCGTAAAGATAAGCAAGAGGAAAATAATCTTCACCACACAAGAGTGCAACAAGATGCAACGATAGAGGACACGCACTCAAGGCAAAAGCTTTCACGGAGCCACCAAAGAAATAACATAAGAAAGACAAGGTGGACGTGAAAGAAAGGATATCAACTAGAGATGTAATTTCTCTCAAGTGTATAAGGTTCTATGTAGACGAAATCATGATGATATATATATCTACAAAGAAGGATGTACACCCGAAATAGTTACAACACGAAGGAACAAGATATCCACAAGGAAGTCATAAATATACCAATAAGATATTTGCTTGAAAGCATAGCACTTGGCTAGATATGGTCTTATTGTATATAAATGAAGTCCAAACACACATCCATCAAAGGCATCACAACTAGCAACAAGAGATCATCGTTGGGATGCTTTGAGAAAGGAAACAAGTATCACAAGATATGAAATGAATATCATGCCAAGATGCAACCTACACAAGGTTGAATGCAAGAGGAGAAAGCATGAATAGATACTTGTTACCGAGATATCATTGGAAGGATGTAGTAGATACCAATTGAAGGTAGATAGTAGTTCATTGATCATCCTAGCTTGACTCCAATATGCACATGGTGACAACACCTTCCTTGTGAGTGAGCCGAGCATCCAATGCATCTCCAAATGTTCCTAGAAGAACAACACAAACTAAACGGTACCCAAACTCATCGGGACCAAATAGTTAGAAACACCAATACATAGGACAAACTCCACATAAATATGTGCATATAGATATGAAAATGAATTTCATGCACATCTCATCCAAATTGAGACTAGGTGGAGTTTCCCCTATATATTGAGTCAAAGAAAGAAAGCATGCCAAATGAAATACATGAAGTAAACATGCATGCTCAAGACTTTCAAAACCCGAAACCAAAAACAAAGAAATGCCAAGTGAAAAGGATACCAAATGGAGAAATCATCACTTGGAAGATATCATTAAAGATACATCAAGGAATGAGATATCCATTGATACACACTAAACTAAAGATGTCAAACTCCCAAAGAGAGGATGGTTCCAAACAAACCAAGCTCTCAACAAAGTTTCATGATGGCACAAAGTACCAAAAAGAAATGGCTTGCCTTCCACCAAAACACACTTGATAAGGATCACAAGAAGAGTGTTCTAAAGAAAATAGGATAGCTCCCCCACGAGTTGTGCATTATATAGGATTTGCATTTGAATACAAAATGCACAAGGTGGGATCACCACTTTCACTATATCTAGAAAACACTAGACAAGAACAAGAAATAAACAAGATCCACAAGTGGTAGGGAAGACAACGGGAGTTGACACAAACCTTGGCAAGAGAAAAGGCAAATAAAACAAAAGCCAATGTAAAGATGATCAATTAAATTCTACCACACATAAGTGATTACCAATTGTCAAAAGACAAGAAGTATTTGGAAATAATTCCCGGTGGTAGATAGCAAGGATATCCGACATCATCTTCACTCCAAACAAAAAGCAAATTGCAACTTGTAGAGCTAACATGCCACCTAGGAACAAGATAATTTACAATATCAATTCTAGGTGACAATATCTCAAATGTACACATTTTCTAGGCTTGTAATATGCACTTAGCATATTACTCCCCCATAATGTGATACCAATAAGAACTTAACAAGAGGCAATAAGAGGATCCAACACGAGATAATCAATGGAATTTTTAGAATTTGAATTTCTCATGAGAGATATACCACCTAGCGACTAGATAATCTTGTAATATCAATACTAGATGGTATTCCTCATGTACACACATTTATAGGATTGTGAGGTGCACAAAGCACATCACTCCCCCAAAATGGGATGTTCCATTAATCTCTCACACGAGCCAACTAGGATACAAACAAGAAGCATAAAGGCTCAACGCACGACACACACGTACATGATGTGCAAACCAACACACACATACTTGATTGCTCAAGATAAGCAAGTTGGAAGCACAACATATACAAACACATGCAAGGAACAAAACCAAAACATGCAAGGGGGCAAGTAACTTTCAATGTAAACAATTTAAGTACAAGTTACCGCAAGGAGGCACATTGGATATAAGATAGAAACTTGATAATCCAATTGACTTGGCTTGAGACAACAAGAATGATGAAGTCCCCTTAATTCTTCATAATGTAGCCAAGTCTCCAATGCCCTCCAACAACACCTATTGATCAAGTTTGAGCTTGTTGGTCCCCAACCAAGTTGGGTCCTAAGAGGTTAGTCACAATAGGTTTGGCTACCCAAATGGTTCTTTGCTTGACACCACTTTGAGTACCAACAAACTTGGCAAACACATTGCCAACCTTATCCTTACCAAGAGAATAGATATCATCAATAATAATTGGGTTGGATAAGTTACCACTAGTGCATGAAGAAGCGACGTGACCTTTCTCACGACATAAGTAGCAACGTCTACTCTTCACTTTCTTCTCACTTGATTTCTCAATTTGAGAAGCATTAACTTGAGTCTTCTTGGGAAGAGGCCTTTCTTCAACTTGATGTTGAGCATGAGATTGAACTTGTGCCCTCTTCCCTTGTTGCTTGACACTAATGGCCTTCTTCTTCAATGGGCAAGATCTAACATGATGCCCTTCGACTTTGCACTTGAAGCAAACAATCTTGGCCAAATTCTTGACTTGTTCTTGGCCCTTCTTCTTGTTCAACTTGGACTTCTTCTTCTTGTTGGAGTTGAATCCAAGTCCACCTTTGTCATTGGGGGATTTTTGCACACTCAAGATATTGTTGAGTGTGGCCTTCCCTTCATGACACTTTTCCAAGTCTTTCTTCAAAGAAGTGACTTGGGCCTTGAGCTCTTTGATTTCCTCTACATGGTTAGTCTCAACACAAGTACTAGAGGAAGTATAAGCTTCATCGTTAGAGCAACAAGGCAAGGAAAGCAATTCATCACAAGATGTACCAACATTGTGAGTAGATGAATTACAAGGACTAGCACATGGCAATATACTATTTTGACTAGAAGTAGTGCTAGTATCCACATGAGGCTCACTAGATGTTACCTTAGCAATCATGGCCTCATGAGCTATCTTTAGCACACTATGGGATACTAGAAGATCATCATGAGAGCTTGAGAGCTTTTCATGACTTTCTTCCAATTTCCCATAATTGCTAGATAGCACCTCAAGTTGAGCCCGTAGCTCAACATTCTCCTTCAAAATGGATGCTTCACAAGTAATAGAATTAGTAGCACAAGCATCATCATTAACAACAAGAGGAGAAGGCAACTTGGCAAGCTCTTTTAAATAAGAAGCTTCAAGTTGAGCATGAGACTCGGTGAGTTTGATGAGCTCACCCTTGATGACCCTTGAGCCATTTTCGAGGTGCTCAAAATCCTCAAGGAGTCTAGCATGAGCAACTTCAAGCTTAGCATTTTTAGTTTCAAAACATTGGCCACCTCAAGAGCTCTATCATGAGATTCCTTCACTCTAGATAATTCTAGAGCAAAAGTCTCCTCAAGAGATTCCTGGGTGGTTTGTTCATGTTCAAGAGCTTGAGATAGCTCCGCGATCTCATTTGCGTAATCACGCCCATGAGCTTCCATTTTCTCAATGGTGACCTCATGCTCCTCGAGATGAGATTCCAACTCCTCAATATATTTCTTGCCCTCAATGGCAATGGACATAATTTCCATGAAGTTGGAACGAGCAATTTTATTTTTATGAAGAGCTTTAAAAATCATTTCCCCCTTAGTTTTTAAGGAGGCAACATTATCATTCTCTTCATCATTATCCTCATCATCATTAGCATCAACATCATCATCAAGAGACATATTGGGGTACAAAGTAGGAGATACCTTTGATGCCTTAGCCATAAGGCAAAAAGCAATAGATGATGATGTAGGATCCCTTGAGGCACCATTAAACACCACATCTTGTTCCATGGAGTGTTCGGTTTCCTCTACATTGTTAGCACAATAATTCGAGGAAATAGATGCATTTTTATCATGGCAACAAGACATAGCAAGCATATTATCATGCGATTTAGTCAAGCAATTTCTACATGATATGCAAGGACTATCAACACAAGCATGTGAAACATTTGGAGTGCTCGAAGTGTTAAAGCCCAAAGAAGGAGCATTGCAATAATATAGTGATGAAGGATCATCCACAATAAGCATACTATCATCATTGCAATGACCAACACTACTCACCATATCATTACCTTGTGGCAAACCACATGTAGGTGAAGTAGAAGAAGTTGAGAAGACTATACGACCGGAGGTGGAGGGAGAACAATCATCCCCACAAATCTTGGACACACCATATTTATCTTGAAGCTTTGTCCATAACTCATGAGCATCCCGGAACGGCATGAGTTGAAATATAACTACATTGCTCAAAGCATCAAAAAGCACATTAGAAGCTTGAGCATTGAGATAAGAGTTTTTCTCATCCTCTAAAGATAATCTTTGGGGATCCTTTGGAGGAGAAAAACCCATATCTACAATTCGCTCTAAATTTGGGTCCATGACCCTAAAGAGATTAAGCATGCGAATTACCCAAACATCAAAATTTGTGCCATCGAAACTAAGAGTGTCAGAGAATCCTAATCCCCTAGTCGACATCTTTACTCTCTAGGCGGTTAAGCCTAATAAAGAGAGACGAGGCTCTGATACCAATTGAAAGATCGAGGATGTCGCCTAGAGGGGGGGTGAATAGGCGCTTTAAAATAATTACGGTTTAGGCTTGAACAAATGCGGAATAAACCTAGCGGTTAATTTGTCAAGCACAAAACCTACAACAACTAGGCTCACCTATGTGCACCAACAACTTATGCTAAGCAAGATAAGCAACTATGTGATAGCAAGATATATGACAAAGAACAATATGGCTATCACAAAGTAAAGTGCATAAGTAAAGGGGCTCGGGTAAGAGATAACCGAGGCACGCGGAGACGACGATGTATCCCGAAGTTCACACCCTTGCGGATGCTAATCTCCGTTTGGAGCGGTGTGGAGGCACAATGCTCCCCAAGAAGCCACTAGGGCCACCGTAATCTCCTCACGCCCTCGCACAATGCAAGATGCCGTGATTCCACTAAGGGACCCTTGAGGGCGGTCACCGAACCCGTACAAATGGCGACCCTTGGGGGCGGTCACCGAACCCGTACACTTTGGCAACCCTTGGGGGCGGTCACCGGTACCCGTCAAATTGCTCGGGGCGATCTCCACAACCTAATTGGAGACCCCGACGCTTGCCCGGAGCTTTACACCACAATGATTGAGCTCCGAACACCACCAACCGTCTAGGGCACCAAGGCACCCAAGAGGAACAAGCTCTAGGGTGCCCAAACACCCAAGAGTAATAAGCTTCTCAAACTTCACTTCCACGTATCACCGTGGAGAACTCAAACCGATGCACCAAATGCAATGGCAAGGGCACACGGAGTGCCCAAGTCCTTCTCTCCCAAATCCCACCAAAGCAACTAATGCTAGGGAGGAAAATGAGAGGAAGAACGAAAGAAGAACACGAAGAACTCCAAGATCTAGATCCAAGGGGTTCCCCTCACTTAGAGGAGAAAGTGATTGGTGGAAACGTGGATCTAGATCTCCTCTCTCTTTTCCCTCAAGAACTAGCAAGAATCCATGGAGGGATTGAGAGTTAGCAAGCTCGAAGAAGGTCAACAATGGGGGAAGAACACGAGCTCAAAGGATTAGGTTCATTGGGGAAGAAGACCCCCTTTTATAGGACCTCCCGAATCCAACCGTTATGTGCTCAGGTCGTGCACAAGCGGTACTACCGCTTGGAGGAGCGGTACTACCGCTTAGCACGGCCAAAACAGCCCAAACGAGAGAGAAAACACGAGATTTTGGTCCGGGGCGGTACTACCGCTTAGGAGCCACGGTAGTACTGCTCTGGAGCAGCGGTAGCACCGCTCTGGAGCGGTAGTAAAAAATTACATCCGCTCTAGTCGCGGTAGTACCGCTGCAGCCTTTACCAAAACAGCCACAACTTTTGCAAACGGACTCCGAATTCAACGAAACCAAGTTTGTTGGAAAGCTAACGACATGGGCTAACACAATATTGATAGAAATATCAAGAATAAGCAAATGAGAAAAGTCCCATAAGAAAATGGTGAGAACCCTTCATCGGATAAGACCGGTAAAACCTCCAACACCGAAAACATCATAGAAGACGCATGCGAACTCCGTTTTCGATGAACTCAAGCTTGTCATCAAGATGACCATAAGCTCTAAGACTCACAAAGATAACCAAACAAGAACCAAGAAACATGATGCAAGGATGCAATGGTTTGAGCTCTCTACTAACGATACGATCAAGCTACCAACTTGAGAGCCCCCCTTGATAGTACGGCAAACGATCCTATAACTCGGTCTCCCAACTACCACCACAAGACCGGTAAAATAGAAAACCTATCAAGGGAAAACCTTTGCCTTGCACATGGTCCACTTGAGCTAGATGAAGACGATCTTGACTCCCTCAAGTTGGACCACCTTTCTTGATTGCGTTGGCTCGATGAAGACTAGATGATTGCTCCCCCATAGTTCACTATGGGTGAGCCACTCTTCGGCACATCTTCACAAGTCCATTGACACCACAATGGATGGCAAGATTCAAGCACTTGATCTCTTCGTGATGCTCCACTTGAACTTGCACACGGCAATCTTGATGACGATCACCACTTGATGTCATCCTTTCCATGGGTTGTATGATATCTTCCTCTTGACGCAAGCCCATGGATACGTACCTAACCCCACATACAACTCTCACATAGACCATGGGTTAGTACATAAAGTGTAATGGACAATGCTTACCATACCATGGGATCACTTGATCCCTCTCGGTACATCTTCTACGCTTTGTGAGTTGATCAACTTGATTCACTCTTGACTTAGTCTTGATCAACCTTGAATCTTTGCAACTCTCTTCATTTGGATGATGTCTTGAAGGTAAACATGAATGATCACACAACCTTCTTCTTCAAGACATGCTTGCAATAAGCTCAACACTCGCATGACCAATCTTTGGATAATTCCTTAATAGCACCTTGGTCAACTCAAAAACTCCTTGAAACCAACACATGGACTTCAAGAAAAGCCTATGGACAAATCCTTCAAATACAACTCAAGACAACCATTAGTCCATAGAGATTGTCATCAATTACCAAAACCAAACATGGGGGCACCGCATGTTCTTTCAATCTCCCCCATTTTGGTAATTGATGACAATCACTTTCAAGAGAGTTTATATAAGGAATTATGCATCACCATGCAATGCAACAACTAATAGTGCATGCGAATGAGATGCAAATGCTAAGGAACAAAAACAAAGCAAGAAGAGATAACTCTCTAAACTTCTCCACAAAACTCTCTGAAACTTCTCCCCCATTGGCATCGATTGCCAAAATGGGCGAAAATCTAAGAAGGCCAATATAAATTGTGGTCCTCCATAAATTGTGTATTTCTCAACAAGAGAGTGGAATGCAATACACATACCCAACTGCCAATACTTGGAGGAAGACAAACTATATTGATGCCCAAAGATTGCAACAGAAAGATATGCCACAAAGACATAACAAAGAGAGACACAAGCAATCAGAAGATACCAATTGAAGCAAGCAATCAACGGATATCAATTGAACCAACTAGACCAATGATCCTACATGCCACAAGAATAAAGATATTATGAAAAGCGCAGAGGAGTGTTCTAAAGAAACTAGAGAAGCTCCCCATGATTTGTGCACACATAATAATTTTTGTATTTGAATACAAAGTGCATAAAATAGGATCATAGCTCCGCCAAAATCAATAGAAACTCACATCCAGTGCAAGTGAGCATATAGGAAACAAAGCCTAGCGCTTGCAACAAGCACATGGTTGAGCAACATGTAAAAGAGGCAACTTAAGAATAGGCTCAACCAAAATGATGTGTGTGAGTCATGGCGAAGCACTTGAGAAGACTAAGATTAGGATGAGCATTAAGCATCAACATAGTCTTGAAAGAATGAGGCACACGGTGCAAGGCCTATCATTCCCACACACAACTGGCAAATGGGTTCACAAGCTTACTAATAAGCAAAAGAGAACCTATGCTTGTGACAACCCGTGGTGAAGATAGACGAGGGGAGGCTCATCAAGACGAGGGATACCAATTAAGATGGCAAAACCTCGTAAAGATAAGCAAGAGGAAAATAATCTTCACCACACAAGAGTGCAACAAGATGCAACAATAGAGGACACGCACTCAAGGCAAAAGCTTTCACGGAGCCACCAAAGAAATAACATAAGAAAGACAAGGTGGACGTGAAAGAAAAGATATCAACTAGAGATGTAATTTCTCTCAAGTGTATAAGGTTCTATGTAGACGAAATCATGATGATATATATATCTACAAAGAAGGATGTACACCCGAAATAGTTACAACACGAAGGAACAAGATATCCACAAGGAAGTCATAAATATACCAATAAGATATTTGCTTGAAAGCATAGCACTTGGCTAGATATGGTCTTATTGTATATAAATGAAGTCCAAACACACATCCATCAAAGGCATCACAACTAGCAACAAGAGATCATCGTTGGGATGCTTTGAGAAAGGAAACAAGTATCACAAGATATGAAATGAATATCATGCCAAGATGCAACCTACACAAGGTTGAATGCAAGAGGAGAAAGCATGAATAGATACTTGTTACCGAGATATCATTGGAAGGATGTAGTAGATACCAATTGAAGGTAGATAGTAGTTCATTGATCATCCTTGCTTGACTCCAATATGCACATGGTGACAACACCTTCCTTGTGAGTGAGCCGAGCATCCAATGCATCTCCAAATGTTCCTAGAAGAACAACACAAACTAAATGGTACCCAAACTCATCGGGACCAAATAGTTAGAAACACCAATACATAGGACAAACTCCACATAAATGTGCATATAGATATGAAAATGAATTTCATGCACATCTCATCCAAATTGAGACTAGGTGGAGTTTCCCCTATATATTGAGTCAACGAAAGAAAGCATGCCAAATAGAATACATGAAGTAAATATGCATGCTCAAAACTTTCAAGAACCGATACCAAAAGACAAAGAAATGCCAAGTGAAAAGGATACCAAATGGAGAAATCATCACTTGGAAGATATCATTAAAGATACATCAAGGAATGAGATATCCATTGATACACACTAAATTAAAGATGTCAAACTCCCAAAGAGAGGATGGTTCCAAACAAACCAAGCTCCCAACAAAGTTTCATGATGGCACAAGGTACCAAAAGAAAACGGCTTGCCTTCCACCAACACACACTTGATAAGGATCACAAGAAGAGTGTTCTAAAGAAAATAGGATAGCTCCCCCACGAGTTGTGCATTATAAAGAATTTCCTTTTGAATACAAAATGCACAAGGTGGGATCACCACTTTCACTATATCTAGAAAACACTAGACAAGAACAAGAAATTAACAAGATCCACAAGTGGTATGGAAGACAACGGGAGTTGACACAAACCTTGGCAAGAGAAAAGGCAAATAAAACAAAAGCCAATGTAAAGATGATCAATTAAATTCTACCACACATAAGTGATTACCAATTGTCAAAAGACAAGAAGTATTTGGAAATAATTCCCGGTGGTAGATAGCAAGGATATCCGACATCATCTTCACTCCAAACAAAAAGCAAATTGCAACTTGTAGAGCTAACATGCCACCTAGGAACAAGATAATTTACAATATCAATTATAGGTGACAATATCTCAAATGTACACATTTTCTAGGCTTGTAATATGCACATAGCATATTACTCCCCCATAATGTGATACCAATGAAGAAAACTTAACAAGAGGCAATAAGAGGATCCAACACGAGATAATCAATGGAATTTTTAGAATTTGAATTTCTCATGAGAGATATACCACCTAGCGACTAGATAATCTTGAAATATCAATACTAATGGTATTACTCATGTGCACACATTTATAGGATTGTGAGGTGCACAAAGCACACCACTCCCCCATAATGGATATTCCATTAATCTCTCACAAGAGCCAACTAAGAAATAAACAAGATGCACTAAGGCTCAACGAACGACACACAAGTACATGATGTGCAAACCAACATACACAAAGGCAATTTGGAGACACATCATATACAAACACATGCAAGGAACAAAACCAAAACATGCAAAGGGGCAAGTAACTTTCAATGTAAACAATTTAAGTACAAGTTACCGCAAGGAGGCACATTGGATATAAGATAGAAACTTGGACAACCCAATTGACTTGGCTTGAGACAACAAGAAAGATGAAGTCCCCTTAATTCTTCATAATGTAGCCAAGTCTCCAATGACCTCCAACAACACCTATTGATCAAGTTTGGGCTTGTTGGTCCCCAACCAAGTTGGGTCCTAAGAGGTTAGTCACAATAGGTTTGGCTACCCAAATGGTTCTTTGCTTGACACCACTTTGAGTACCAACAAACTTGGCAAACACATTGCCAACCTTATCCTTACCAAGAGAATAGATATCATCAATAATAATTGGGTTGGATAAGTTACCACTAGTGCATGAAGAAGCGACGTGACCTTTCTCACGGCATAAGTAGCAACGTCTACTCTTCACTTTCTTCTCACTTGATTTCTCAATTTGAGAAGCATTAACTTGAGTCTTCTTGGGAAGAGGCCTTTCTTCAACTTGATGTTGAGCATGAGATTGAACTTGTGCCCTCTTCCCTTGTTGCTTGACACTAATGGCCTTCTTCTTCAATGGGCAAGATCTAACATGATGCCCTTCGACTTTGCACTTGAAGCAAACAATCTTGGCCGAATTCTTGACTTGTTCTTGGCCCTTCTTCTTGTTCAACTTGGACTTCTTCTTCTTGTTGGAGTTGAATCCAAGTCCACCTTTGTCATTGGGGGATTTTTGCACACTCAAGATATTGTTGAGTGTGGCCTTCCCTTCATGACACTTTTCCAAGTCTTTCTTCAAAGAAGTGACTTGGGCCTTGAGCTCTTTGATTTCCTCTACATGGTTAGTCTCAACACAAGTACTAGAGGAAGTATAAGCTTCATCGTTAGAGCAACAAGGCAAGGAAAGCAATTCATCACAAGATGTACCAACATTGTGAGTAGATGAATTACAAGGACTAGCACATGGCAATATACTATTTTGACTAGAAGTAGTGCTAGTATCCACATGAGGCTCACTAGATGTTACCTTAGCAATCATGGCCTCATGAGCTATCTTTAGCACACTATGGGATACTAGAAGATCATCATGAGAGCTTGAGAGCTTTTCATGACTTTCTTCCAATTTCCCATAATTGCAAGATAGCACCTCAAGTTGAGCCCGTAGCTCAACATTCTCCTTCAAAATGGATGCTTCACAAGTAATAGAATTAGTAGCACAAGCATCATCATTAACAACAAGAGGAGAAGGCAACTTGGCAAGCTCATTTAAATAAGAAGCTTCAAGTTGAGCATGAGACTCGGTGAGTTTGATGAGCTCACCCTTGATGACCCTTGAGCCATTTTCGAGGTGCTCAAAATCCTCAAGGAGTCTAGCATGAGCAACTTCAAGCTTAGCATTTTTAGTTTCAAAAACATTGGCCACCTCAAGAGCTCTATCAGTAGATTCCTTCACTCTAGACAATTCTAGAGCAAAAGTCTCCTCAAGAGATTCCTTGGTGGTTTGTTCATGTTCAAGAGCTTGAGTTAGCTCCGCGATCTCATTTGCGTAATCACGCCCATGAGCTTCCATTTTCTCAATGGTGACCTCATGCTCCTCGAGATGAGATTCCAACTCCTCAATATATTTCTTGCCCTCAATGGCAATGGACATAATTTCCATGAAGTTGGAACGAGCAATTTTATTTTTATGAAGAGCTTTAAAAATCATCTCCCCCTTAGTTTTTAAGGAGGCAACATTATCATTCTCTTCATCATTATCCTCATCATCATTAGCATCAACATCATCATCAAGAGACATATTGGGGTACAAAGTAGGAGATACCTTTGATGCCTTAGCCATAAGGCAAAAAGCAATAGATGATGATGTAGGATCCCTTGAGGCACCATTAAACACCACATCTTGTTCCATGGAGTGTTCGGTTTCCTCTACATTGTTAGCACAATAATTCGAGGAAATAGATGCATTTTTATCATGGCAACAAGACATAGCAAGCATATCATCATGCGATTTAGTCAAGCAATTTCTACATGATATGCAAGGACTATCAACACAAGCATGTGAAACATTTGGAGTGCTCGAAGTGTTAAAGCCCAAAGAAGGAGCATTGCAATAATATAGTGATGAAGGATCATCCACAGTAAGCATACTATCATCATTGCAATGACCAACACTACTCACCATATCATTTCCTTGTGGCAAACCACATGTAGGTGAAGTAGAAGAATTTGAGAAGACTATACGATCGGAGGTGGAGGGAGAACAATCATCCCCACAAATATTGGACACACCATATTTATCTTGAAGCTTTGTCCATAACTCATGAGCATCCCGGAACGGCATGAGTTCAAATATAACTACATTGCTCAAAGCATCAAAAAGCACATTATAAGCTTGAGCATTGAGATAAGCGTTTTTCTCATCCTCTAAAGATAATCTTTGGGGATCCTTTGGAGGAGAAAAACCCATATCTACAATTCGCTCTAAATTTGGGTCCATGACCCTAAAGAGATTAAGCATGCGAATTACCCAAACATCAAAATTTGTGCCATCGAAACTAAGAGTGTCAGAGAATCCTAATCCTCTAGTCGACATCTTTACTCTCTAGGCGGTAAAGCCTAATAAAGAGAGACGAGGCTCTGATACCAATTGAAAGATCGTGGATGTCGCCTAGAGGGGGGGTGAATAGGCGCTTTAAAATAATTACGGTTTAGGCTTGAACAAATGCGGAATAAACCTAGCGGTTAATTTGTCAAGCACAAAACCTACAACAACTAGGCTCACCTATGTGCACCAACAACTTATGCTAAGCAAGATAAGCAACTATGTGATAGCAAGATATATGACAAAGAACAATATGGCTATCACAAAGTAAAGTGCATAAGTAAAGGGGCTCGGGTAAGAGATAACCGAGGCACGCGGAGACGACGATGTATCCCGAAGTTCACACCCTTGCGGATGCTAATCTCCGTTTGGAGCGGTGTGGAGGCACAATGCTCCCCAAGAAGCCACTAGGGCCACCATAATCTCCTCACGCCCTCGCACAATGCAAGATGCCGTGATTCCACTAAGGGACCCTTGAGGGCGGTCACCGAACCCATACAAATGGCGACCCTTGGGGGCGGTCACCGAACCCGTACACTTTGGCAACCCTTGGGGGCGGTCACCGGTACCCGTCAAATTGCTCGGGGCGATCTCCACAACCTAATTGGAGACCCCGACGCTTGCCCGGAGCTTTACACCACAATGATTGAGCTCCGAACACCACCAACCGTCTAGGGCACCAAGGCACCCAAGAGGAACAAGCTCTAGGGTGCCCAAACGCCCAAGAGTAATAAGCTTCTCAAACTTCACTTCCACGTATCACCGTGGAGAACTCAAACCGATGCACCAAATGCAATGGCAAGGGCACACGGAGTGCCCAAGTCCTTCTCTCCCAAATCCCACCAAAGCAACTAATGCTAGGGAGGAAAATGAGAGGAAGAACAAAAGAAGAACACGAAGAACTCCAAGATCTAGATCCAAGGGGTTCCCCTTACTTAGAGGAGAAAGTGATTGGTGGAAACGTGGATCTAGATCTCCTCTCCCTTTTCCCTCAAGAACTAGCAAGAATCCATGGAGGGATTGAGAGTTAGCAAGCTCGAAGAAGGTCAACAATGGGGGAAGAACACAAGATCAAAGGATTAGGTTCATTGGGGAAGAAGACCCCCTTTTATAGGATCTCCCGAATCCAACCGTTGTGTGCTCAGGTCGTGCACAAGCGGTACTACCGCTTGGAGGAGCGGTACTACCGCTTAGCACGGCCAAAACAGCCCAAACGAGAGAGAAAACACGAGATTTTGGTCCGGGGCGGTACTAGCGCTTAGGAGCCGCTCAGCGGAGCGGTAGTACTGCTCTGGAGCGGTAGTAAAAAATTACATCCGCTCTAGTCGCGGTAGTTCCGCTGCAGCCTTTACCAAAACAGCCACAACTTTTGCAAACGGACTTCGAATTCAACGAAACCAAGTTTGTTGGAAAGCTAACGACATGGGTAACACAATATTGATAGAAATATCAAGAATAAGCAAATGAGAAAAGTCCCATAAGAAAATGGTGAGAACCCTTCATCAGATAAGACCGGTAAAACCTCCAACACCGAAAACATCATAGAAGACGCATGCGAACTCCGTTTTTGATGAACTCAAGCTTGTCATCAAGATGACCATAAGCTCTAAGACTCACAAAGATAACCAAACAAGAACCAAGAAACATGATGCAAGGATGCAATGGTTTGAGCTCTCTACTAACGATACGATCAAGCTACCAACTTGAGAGCCCCCTTGATAGTACGGCAAACGATCCTATAACTCGGTCTCCCAACTACCACCACAAGACCGGTAAAATAGAAAACCTATCAAGGGAAAACCTTTGCCTTGCACATGGTCCACTTGAGCTAGATGAAGACGATCTTGACTCCCTCAAGTTGGACCACCTTTCTTGATTGCGTTGGCTCGATGAAGACTAGATGATTGCTCCCCCATAGTTCACTATGGGTGAGCCACTCTTCGGCACATCTTCACAAGTCCATTGACACCACAATGGATGGCAAGATTCAAGCACTTGATCTCTTCGTGATGCTCCACTTGAAGTTGCACACGGCAATCTTGATGACGATCACCACTTGATGTCATCCTTTCTATGGGTTGTATGATATCTTCCTCTTGACGCAAGCCCATGGATACGTACCTAACCCACATACAACTCTCACATAGACCATGGGTTAGTACATGAAGTGTAATGGACAATGCTTACCATACCATGGGATCACTTGATCCCTCTCGGTACATCTTCTATGCTTTGTGAGTTGATCAACTTGATTCACTCTTGACTTAGTCTTGATCAACCTTGAATATTTGCAACTCTCTTCATTTGGATGATGCCTTGAAGGTAAACATGAATGATCACACAACCTTCTTCTTCAAGACATGCTTGCAATAAGCTCAACACTCGCATGACCAATCTTTGGATAATTCCTTAATAGCACCTTGGTCAACTCAAAAACTACTTGAAACCAACACATGGACTTCAAGAAAAACCTATGGACAAATCCTTCAAATACAACTCAAGACAACCATTAGTCCATAGAGATTGTCATCAATTACCAAAACCAAACATGGGGGCACCGCATGTTCTTTCATCTGCAAGCAGGTCAAACAACAGAGGCGCAGGCAAAATAATAATCTCAGAGTGTTTCTTATTGAATCTAAGTTTATACAAGAGCATCCTATCTTCGTTGTCAATAGTAAACTTATGTGCTACCATGCTCTTGTAATCTAGAATGTGAGGAGGCAATATTGTCTCCTTTCCATCATGATGCCTAATGGGTATCTGAAAATGTCTAGCAAGACGTGCAGCATAGATACCTTCAAATATGGGGCCTTTTGTACGATTAAGGGCTAGCCGTTTAGCAACGACGGCACCCATATTAAAACTATTGTCTCCAAGCAAAGCATGTTGAAGAATGATAATATCAGGAACACTCAAGTTTCCACTATTCCCACGACCAATCAAGCATCTACTAGCGAATATGACAAAGTAGCGTATAACAGGAAAGTGTATGCTAGAGACTTTCGCTTCGGAACCCTTCTTTGGCTCCTCTAGATCGATAATATTAACAAAGCCAGCCACATCTTCACGATGGGGTTCCTCTAATTCTCCCTCATAAGGTATCCTACATACCGTGCAAAAATGATGTAAAGACATTTCTTTGAACTCGTCATATAAATGAAATGATACTTCAGGCGGTGACTTCTTAGGATAAAAATAAAAGTTTTGCACGAAAGTATTGGTGAGTAAGAGATACTGATCGATTAGGTCATTGATGAAACCGGTGAGGCCTGCAGTCTCGATTAAAGCATAAAAGTCTTCATGAATTCCAGCCTCTCTCAAGGAATCATCACATGGCCATTCACACGGTCGTACTTCCGCTAAGCGAGGAAGATTTTACTTGGCCTTTTCCTTCTCTTTAGCTTGTTTTTCCTAGGAGCTTTGGCTAGAAGAGCCTCTCAAAAGTTTCCTCAACATTTTATGAAAATTTCTGAAATTTTAGTAACTTCAAAATAGATGTGCATAAAACCAAACAAGATTGATAGAAACTACTCCTACAAGTGCCTAGAGCCCATATTATGCATTAGAATTACTTGGAACCTCAAAAATTTAACATGCAAGCTCAAGAACATGGTCACCTAAGCAGCAAAAAATTGCAATGAATAAAGCACTAGAACAAAAACTAATTGGACCAATGGAGGAGTCACATACCAAGCAACAATCTCCCAAAGCAGTTTTGTGAATGGAGCTTTGAGCTAAGAGATCGAAAATCAAAGCAAAACAAGTTAGAACTCGTGCTTGAGCTGGATGGGGATTTTTTGGGTAGAAGATGAAGTGTGTGGGTGCTGGCATAAGTGGAGGGGAGCCACCAGGGGCCCATGAGACAGGGGGCGCGCCCTACAGGGGAGCGCCCTCCTCTCTCGTGGCCTGGTGCTTGCCCCTCTGCAGTGTTTTCAGTGCCTAAAATCCTCAAATATTCCAGAAAAAATCATACTAAATTTGCAGGGCATTTGGAGCACTTTTATTTTTGGACTATTTTTTTAATGCACGGATAATTCAGAAAACAGACGGATAATACTATTTTTGCTTTATTTATTCTAAATAACAGAAAGTAAAAAGAGGATACATAAGGTTGTGCCTTCTAGTTTAATCCATCTTGTGGACATCAAAATGAACCCACTAACAAGGTTGATCAAGTCTTGTTAACAAACTCATTCCGAATAACACGGAACCGGAGAAATTTCTAATAACACTAAGTTACCTCAACGGGGATATGAAAATCCCCAACAATAAGAATATCATACTTTTTCTTGACAGTAGGTAGGGGAAATTCAAAACCTCCAAAAATAATAGTTGGAACTTTTTCAATAGAATTGATGCTATGAACCTGAGATTGTTTCCTCGGAAAGTGTACCGTATGCTCATTGCCATTAACATGAAAAGTGACATTGCCTTTGTTGCAATCAATAACAGCCCCTGCAGTATTAAGAAAAGGTCTACCAAGGATAATAGACATACTATCGTCCTCGGGAATATCAAGAATAACAAAGTCCGTTAAGATAGTGACATTTGCAACCACAACAGGCATATCCTCACAAATACCGACAGGTATAGTAGTTGATTTATCAGCCATTTGCAAAGATATTTCAGTAGGTGTCAACTTATTCAATTCAAGTCTACAATATAAAGAGAGAGGCATAACACTAACACCGGCTCCAAGATCACATAAAGCAGTTTTAACATAATTTCCTTTAATGGAGCATGGTATAGTTGGCACACCCGGATCTCCAAGTTTCTTTGGTATTCCACCCTTAAAAGTGTAATTAGCAAGCATGGTGGAAATTTCAGCTTCCGGTATCTTTCTTTTATTTGTGATGATATCCTTCATATACTTAGCATAAGGATTTACTTTAAGCATATCCGTTAAGCGTATACGTAAGAAAATAGGTCTAATCATTTCAGCAAAGCGCTCAAAATCCTCATCGTCCTTTGACTTGGATGGTTTAGGAGGAAAGGGCATGGGTTTCTGAACCCATGGTTCTCTTTCTTTACCGTGCTTCCTAGCAAAAAAATCTCTCTTATCATAACGTTGTTTCTTTGATTGTGGGTTATCAAGATCAACATCAGGTTCAAACTCTACATCATTGTTATTACTAGGTTGAGCATCTACATGAACATCATTATTAGTATTATCAGCAGGTTCATGTTCATCTCCGGATTGTGTTTCAGCATCAGAGATAGAAGTATCATTGGGATTCTCAAGTGTTTCTACATTAGGTTCACTAGAAGTTTGCAAAGTCCTATCATTCTTCTTTTTCTTCTTCTTAGAAGAACTAGGAACATCTAGAATATTATTTCGAGAATCTTTTTCAATTCTTTTAGGGTGGCCTTCAGGATACAAAGGTTCCTGAGTCATTCTACCAGTTCTAGTAGCCACTCTAACGGCAAAGTCATTTTTATTATTCAACTCATCAGGCAAATCATTTTGAGCTTTGAGTACTTGCTCAGCTTGAGTAGCAACCATAGAAGCATATTTGCTAACTCGGTGAAGTTCATCTTTAACTCTAGCCAGATTATCACCTACGCGCCCTATCTCGGAAGCATTATTCTTTAACTCTCCACCAACATAAGCATTAAAACTTTCTTGTCTAGCCATAAAGTCATCAAATTCATCCAAGCATGGGCTATGAAATTTAGTATAGGGTATTTCAAATTTATCATATCTATAGAGAGAATTTACCTTCACTACCTGTGTCGGGTTATCAAGACAATGTGGTTCTTCACGCGGTAAATTAAGACCATGTATTTCTTCAATAGGTGGTAAATTCTTAATATCTTCAGCTTTAATACCTTTTTCTTTCATTGATTTCTTTGCCTCTTGCATATCTTTAGGACTGAGAAATAAAACACCTCTCTTCTTCGGAGTGGGTTTAGGAATAGGCTCAGGAGTTGGCTCAATTGGTTCAGGAATTACTTCAGGAACTGGCGGGAAGAGTCCAATTATTTTCATTAGTCAACATATTATTCAATAATATTTCAGCTTCGTCGACTGTTCTTTCCCTGAAAACACAACCAACACAACTATCCAAGTGGTCCTTGGAAGCATCGGTTAGTCCATTATAAAAGATATCAAGTATTTCATTTTTCTTAAGAGGATGATTAGGCAAAGCATTAAGTAACCGTAGAAGCCTCCCACAAGCTTGTGGGAGACTCTCTTCTTTGATTTGCACAAAATTATATATTTCCCGCAAGGCAGCTTCTTTCTTATGAGCAGGGAAATATTTAGCAGAGAAGTAATAAATCATATCCTGGGGACTACACACACAACCAGCAGCAAGAGAATTATACCAAGTCTTAGCATCACCCTTTAATGAGAACGGAAATATCTTAAGGATGTATAAATAGCGAGACTTCTCATCATGAGTAAACAGGGTGGCTATATCATTCAACTTGGTAAGATGTGCCACAACAGTTTCAGATTCAAGGCCATAAAAAGGATCAGATTCAACTAAAGTAATAATATCAGGATCAACAGAGAATTCATAATCCTTATCAGTAACACAGATAGGTGAAGTAGCAAAAGTAGGATCGGGTTTCATTCTAGCATTAAGAGACTGTTGCTTCCATTTAGCTAATAATTTCTTAAGATCATTTCTATCATTGCAAGCAAGAATTTCCATAGCAGCTGCTTCATTCATAACATAACTCTTAGGAACAACAGGTAATACATAATCATTGGGGGAACGTTCATCATCACTATCATCAATAATAGGTTCTTCAATATTTTCATTCCCCCTAACTCTAGCAAGTTGTTCATCTAGAAATTCACCTAATGGCAAGGTAGTATCACGCACAGAAGTAGTTTCATCATGCATAGCAGAGGTGGCATCATCAATAACATGCGACATATCAGAATACATAGCAGTAGCGGGTTTAGGTGTCGCAAGCCTACTAATAAGGGAAGGAGAATCTAGTGCAGAGCTAGATGGCAGTTCCTTACCTCCCCTTGTAGTTGAGGGCAAAATCTTGGTCTTAGCATCTTTCAAGTTCTTCATACTGATCAACAGATATAAATCCCAAGTGACTCAGAGAATAGAGCTATGCTCCCCGGCAACAGCGCCATAAATTAGTCTTCACAAGTATAGGGGATCGCAACAGCTTTCGAGGGTAGAGTATTCAACCCAAATTTATTGATTCAACACAAGGGGAGCCAAAGAATATTCTTGAGTATTAGCAGTTGAGTTGTCAATTCAACCACACCTGGATAACTTAGTATCTGCAACAAAGTATTTAGTAGCAAAAGTGGTATGATAGTAATGGTAACAGTAGTAACAGTAAAGATAAATGTTTTTGGGTTTTTGTAGTAGTTGTAACAGTAGCAACGGAAAAGTAAATAAGCGAAGAACAATATATGAAAATCTCGTAGGCAATGGATCAGTGATGGATAATTATGCCGGATGCGATTCCTCATGCAATAGTTATAGAACTAGCTCCAGTTCATCAATGTAATGTAGGCATGTATTCCGTAAATAGGCATACGTGCTTATGGAAAAAACTTGCATGACGCCTTTTGTCCTACCCTCCCGTGGTAGCGGGGTCCTAGAGGAAACTAAGGGATATTAAGGCCTCCTTTTAATAGAGAACTAGACCAAAGCATTAACACATGGTGAATACATGAACTCCTCAAACTACGGTCATCACCGAGAAGTATCCCGATTATTGTCACTTCGGGGTTGTCGGATCATAACACATAATAGGTGACTATAGACTTGCAAGATAGGATCAAGAACACGCATATATTCATGAAAACATAATAGGTTCAGATCTGAAATCATGGCACTCGGTCCCTAGTGACAAGCATTAAGCATAGCAAAGTCATAGCAACATCAATCTCAGAACATAGTGGATACTAGGGATCAAACCCTAACAAAACTAACTTGATTACATGGTAAATCTCATCCAACCCATCACTGTCCAGCAAGCCTACGATGGAATTACTCACGCTCGGCGGTGAGCATCATGAAATTGGTGATGGAGGATGGTTGATGATGACGACGGTGATGAATCCCCCTCTCCGGAGCCCCGAACGGACTCCAGATCAGCCCTCCCGAGAGAGATTAGGGCTTGGAAGCGGCTCCGTGTCTAAAACGCGATGAAACTTTCTCTCTGATTTTTTTCTCCGCGAGAAGGAAGATGTAGAGTTGGAGTTAAGGTCGGTGGAGGTCTAGGGGGCCCATGAGATAGGGGGCGCGCCCCCCTGTCTCGTGGACAGGCCCTGGGCCCCCTGGTGTATTTCTTTCGCCCAGAAATTCTTATTAATTCCAAAAAGTGCCTCCGTGGATTTGCAGGTCATTCCGAGAACTTTTCTTTTCTACACATAAAACAACATCATGGCAGTTCTGCTGAAAACAGCGTCAGTCCGGGTTAGTTTCATTCAAATCATGCAAGTTAGAGTCCAAAACAAGGGCAAAAGTGTTTGTTAAAGTAGATACGTTGGAGACGTATCCAGCATCTCCAACAGCCGCCCAACGCGCAGCGCGCTAAAAAAGTGTTTGCACCGCGCCGATCGCTTGTTTTGACGCGGCGATGAGTGCTTGCTCCAGCGGCCGCTGCAAATTTTAGCGCGCACTAGTAGCTCCAGTAGGTGTGCTAAAAAGCAGCGTGCGCGAGCAGTCGGCGCTTGCCATATGTTACATTTTGGACACGAGATGATATTCCAAATATCAAAACAAAGACATGGCATAATTTAAATCACCCAAACAAGTTCGTGACATAAAAGTTCAGGCCCATAAGTTCAAATTCATGCTCACAACATCATCCAACCAAGTTCAAAATCCAAACCAATCATGACACGCAAAAGTTCACACCAACGAATGGCCCATCAACAATGAAGCATCGTCCTCGTCTTCATCTTCCTCTTCCTCTTCCTTCGATTCATCATCCGAAGACGATTCTTCCTCCTCTTCATTGTCGCGCGCCGCATCATCATGCGAAGCTCGGAAGGTGTTGGCAAGATCTTCAACGACATCATGCGAAGGTGTGTGAGGCACGCCGGAAGACATCCCGCCCATGCTGCCGAGAGGTGCTCCCATGCCTCCCATGAGAGACGCAAAACACATGCCTCCCATGCCTCCCATGCCGCCAGGAGGTGCTCCGAAGCCACTCATGCCTCCCATGGTCTCCATGGTAGCTCCAAAACCACACGTGGCACCCATGGCGCCCATGCCACCTCCGAAGCCACTAATGGTCTTCCCTTTCTTGATCTTCTTGTCCTCTCCCTTGAACAAGTTTTGTGCAATCTTGAGCTACATAAAAACAAAACAAGTTAGCACTACAAACACCAAGAACAAGCATGATGAATATGGATGAAATGGCTCCTACCCTATCTATATCATTAGTGCCACTTGGGTTAATCTTGTCAACCGGCTTTTGTGCGGCCGCCCACTTTTGACAATCTCAATTGATTATTGACCACAGGGAGCAAAGATATCGTTCCGAGCGGCCAATTCCACTCTTGTTGTGTAGATCAAAGTGCTCCTTCATCTGGTTCCAATATGCATCTCTACTTTGATCACCTCCAATGGATGGATCCCTCGACACTTGCAACCAAGTAGTGCATAGCATGACATCTTCATCATTGGTGTAGTTGCCTCCTCTTCCTTTCGGTCCGTCGATGATGCCCTCACCATCCTCATCCACCTCGAACTTATGGTCATCGAAATGCATATCATGGTTGAGACCAGTGAGAATTGTTGGAGCCAACACCCATAGTCGACATATATGCCTCATCATTGAAACTACAAAGTATATACAACAAAGCAAATAAGCTATCTATATGTATGCATTCAAAAAACAACAACAACAACAACAAAAAGTTGGCGAAATTTTATACCTTTGGGGAATTTCATCGAACACCTTGTGTGCGTTGGCCGCCGGCTCCACAAGTGAGCTCGCCGGTGCTTTGGTAGCCGTCGCGTCCATCGCATGCCCTGCAAGCTTCTTCCTCGACGACTTAGTGGAGCCGGAGCCGTCCACCGCCTTGGTCTTCTTCACGGATACCTTGCCCTTCTTCGCCCGCGTCACATTTGAGAGCTTCGAGAGGGGGGAACGTGGCTTCACGGCGGGCACCGGTGCGAGGCCGCCCATCACCAGGTCATTGCTACGTCTTGAGCTTGCCTTGGTTTTCCTACAAGAGGAAAGGGTGATGCAGCACAGTAGCGTAAGTATTTCCCTTGGTTCTTGAGAACCAAGGTATCAATCCAGTAGGAGGCTCCTCACAAGTCCCATGAACCTACACAAACAAACAAAGAACTCGCAACCAACGCGATAAAGGGGTTGTCAATCCCTTCACGGCCACATGCGAAAGTGAGATCTGATAGAGATAATATGATAAGATAAATATATTTTTGGTATTTTATAATATAGATGCAGAAAATAAAGATGCAAATAAAAGTAGATTGGAAACTTATATGATAGAAGATAGACCCGGGGCCATAGGTTTCACTAGAGGCTTCTCTCAAGATAGCATAAGTATTATGGTGGGTAAACAAATTACTGTCGAGCAATTGATAAAAAAGGCGAATAATTATGAGATTATCTAGGAATGATCATGTATATAGGCATCACGTCTGTGCCAAGTAGACCGACTCCTGCCTGCATCTACTACTATTACTCCACACATCGATCGCTATCCAGCATGCATCTAGAGTATTAAGTTCATAAGAACAGAGTAACGCATTAAGTAAGATGACATGATGTAGAGGGATAAACTCAAGCAATATGATATAAACCCCATCTTTTTATCCTTGATGGCAACAATACAATACGTGCCTTGCAACCCTTTCTATCACTGGGTAAGGACACCGCAAGATTGAACCCAAGCTAAGCACTTCTCCCATGGCAAGAAAGATCAATCTAGTAGGCCAAACAAAATCGATAATTCGAAGAGACTTGCAAAGATAACTCAATCATACATAAAAGGATTCAGAGAAGATTCAAATATTATTCATAGATAAACTTGACCATAAACCCACAATTCATCGGATCTCGACAAACACACCTCAAAAAGAGATTACATCAAATAGATCTCCACAAGAGAGGGGGAGAACATTGTATTGAGTTCCAAAAAGAGAGAAGAAGTCATCTAGCTAATAACTATGGACCCGAAGGTCTGTGGTAAACTACTCACAACTCATCGGAGGGGCTATGGTGTTGATGTAGAAGCCCTCCGTGGTGGATTCCCCCTCCGGTAGAACACCGGCGACGGCTCTAAGATGGGATCTCATGGAAACATAAGGTTACGGTGGTGGAAATATTTCTTCGGTGGCTCCCTGGATGTTTTCGGGGTATGTAGGCTTATATAGGAGGAAGAAGTACGTCGGTGGCTGCCCAAGGGGCCCACGAGACGGGGGGCACGCCCAGGATGGGTGGGCGCGCCCTCCTATCTCGTGGCCGCCTCGGCTGCTTCTTGGCTTGCACTCCAAGTCCTCTGGATCACGTTCGTTCCAAAAATCGCGCTCCCGAAGGTTTCATTACATTTGGACTCCGTTTGATATTCCTTTTCTTTGAAATACTGAAATAGGCACACAAAAAACAACAATGCGGGCTGGGCCTCCGGTTAGTAGGTTCGTCCCAAAAATGATATAAATGTGTAAAATAAATCCCATAGACATCCAAAACAGGTTATATAATAGTATGGAACAATCAAAAATTATAGATACGTTGGAGACGTATCAAGCATCCCCAAGCTTAATTCATGCTCGTCCTCGAGTAGGTAAATGATAAAAACAGAATTGTTGATGTGGAATGCTACCTAGCATAATTCTCAATGTAATTTCTCTTTATTTTGGCATGAATGTTCAGATCCAAGTGATTCAAAATAAAAGTTCATATTGACAAAAGAAACAGTAATACTTCAAGCATACTAATAAAAGCAATCATGTCTTCTCAAAATAACATGGCTAAAGAAAGTTCATCCCTACAAAATCATATAGTTAGGCTATGCTTCATTTTCGTCACACAAAGATGTTCCCAACTTCTATACCCCCAATGACAAGCCAAGCAATTGTTTCGTACTTAAATAATCTTAAACTTTTTCAACCTTCACGCAATACATGAGTGTGAGCCATGGATATAGCACTATGGGTGGAATAGAATAATGATTGGGGATTGTGTGGAGAAGACAAAAAGGAGAAAGTCTCACATTGACGAGGATAATCAACGGGCTATGGGAATGCCCATCAATTGATGTCAACATGAGGAGTAGGGATTGCCATGCAACGGATGCACTAGAGCTATAAATGAATGAAAGCTCAACAAAAGAAAATTAGTGGGTGTGCATCTAACTTGCTTGCTCACGAAGACCTAGGGCATTTGAGGAAGCCCATCGTAGGAATATACAAGCCAAGTTCTATAATGAAAAATTCCCACTAGTATATGAAAGTGACAACCTATGAGACTCTACATGAAAACATGGTGCTACTTTGAAGCACAATATATGATACTCACTACATGAAGAACAAGGTGTTACTTTGAAGCACAAGTGTGGAAAAAGAGATAGTAGCATTGCCCCTTTATTTCTTTTCTTTTTTTTCTTTTTTTTCTTTGGCCTTTTTTTTCTTTTGGCCTTTCTTTTTTTTTTCTTTTTGGGCAATGCTCTAATAATGATGATCATCACACTTTTATTAATTACAACACATGAATTACAACTCGAAACTAGAACAAGATATGACTCTATATGAATGCCTCCGACGGTGTATCGGGATGGTGCAATGAATCAAGAGTGACATGTATAAAAATTATGCATGGTGGCTTTGCCACAAATACGATGTCAACTACATGATCATGCAATGGCAATATGATAAAAGTAATGTGTGTCATGATGATGATGAACGGAACGGTGGAAAGTTGCATGGCAATATATCTTGGAATGGCTATGGAAATGCCATAAATAGGTAGGTATGGTGGCTGTTTTGAGGAAGATATAAGGAGGTTTATGTGTGATAGAGCGTATCATATCACGGGGTTTGGATGCACCTGCGAAGTTTGCACCAACTCTCAAGGTGAGAAAGGGCAATGCACGGTACCGAAGAGGCTAACAATGATGGAAAGGTAAAAGTGCGTATAATACATGGGGTCAACATTAGTCAAAAGAACTCATATACTAATTGCAAAAATTTAGAAGTCATCAAAAACCAAGCACTACGCGCATGCTCCTAGGGGGATAGATTGGTAGGAAAATACCATCGCTCGTCCCCGACCGCCACTCATAAGGATGCACAAGCCAGGTACACTTCATGCTTCAAATTTGTTACACAACTTTAACTATACGTGCATGCTACGGGACGTGCTAACTTCAACACAATCATTCTTTAAATTCATAATCACCCAACTAGCATGACTTTAATATCACTACCTCCCTATCTCAAAACAATTATCAAGTATCAAGTTGATCATAGCATCCAGTTCACTTATTATGATAGTTCTTATTATACCCAACTTGGATGCTCATCATTCTTGGACCAATTTATAATCATAGAAAATACCATGATGTTTTAAAAGACTCTCAAAATAATATAAGTGAAGCATGAGAGATCAACAATTTCTTCAAAATTAATCCACCGCCGTGCTCTAAAAGATATGTGGAGAACTAGAGCAAAAACTATCTAGCTCAAAAAATATAAGAGAAGCACATAGAGTATTCTAATAAATTTACTAGAGCACATACTTATTTTACCAGAGCGACTTTTCTACAGTGTCTCCTAAACACATGGATAAAAAAATCTCAAAAAAGCAAGAGGCATGGAGTCATGCCACATAACCCTAAAAAAGGCATGAGTAATTCCACAAATAAGATTGTAGAAGGCACCTGCACCTAAAGACATCTAAAATGCAAGGCCACACAAACTGAGTTAGGATGCATCTAAATAAGATGTCGTCCACGTTCTCATCTTCCCCACAAAGTGCATGTTTCCTAGCCCTCGGGCCATGGCGTTTGAAAACATGATCACCATTGGGAATTAGGCCCCTATCGGCACTAGTGCAGGACCCCTTTACAGGATTTCGTTATTACCGTTGCACATTGAAAATGGCACGCCAACGGTGACATGCCAAAATACCAGCAACAGTATGTGCCCTAAGACCTCGTGCCACTAACAAGATGGATACCAGCAGCGTGCGGCTACCCTAAAGCCACTAGTGTTGCCCTCCCACACCTGAAGAGTGCCAATCATATACTACTAGTGGGGTGTGGCATAACCGCATGCCACCATTGGTAGTGGCTATTAGTGGCGTGCAGCTTTCACCAATGCCACTAATTTAGCCCCCCATCCGAAGAGTGCCAATCATATACTATTAGTGGCTTGTGGCAAAACAGCACATCATCGATGGTAGCGGCTTTTTGCGGCAATGCGGCTTTCGCCACTAGTGCAACCCCCACTTGAAGAGTGCCAACCATATATTATTTGCATGTGGTGAAACTGCATGCCACTGATAGCAGTGGGTATTAGCGACATGTATTATTGACACACGCCCTCTTCTCTTCTTCTTCCCCCTCTCACTTCATTATCTTCTTCCTCTCCTCCTTCCTTCTTCCCACTACTGAGAAAGGGCTTATAGATGAACCCAAATAAGTGACAGGCGAGGAGGTGCGCCTGCCACAACTATTTTTTAAAACAAGCAGTGGCGGGTGATAAAAAGGAGCTTGCCACGGCTATGCATGTAACAGTGGCGGGCACGGCCAGAGACCCGCCATAGCTATGCAATTTCGAATTCCTTCACGTGTGACTAGCAGATGTGGCGGGCGAAGTTGCGTGCCCGCCACAGTTACCTTGCGCAGCTGTGGCCAGCAGCTACTATCTCCCGCCACAACTATATTTGGGTACCCACGCGTCAAAAAAATTCAAATCTTTTCAGAGCACGGGTGGTGGGTTCTTGTTGTCACCTGCCACAACTATATTTTTTCACGTTGGCGCCTACCACGCATGTATTGTGGTGGGAGGCTCTTCCCTGCGCCCATCACTGTTATACACGCCCTTATTCATCGCATCCCCACCCGCAACAGTTAGATCCCATTCCCCCACATTTCTCCCTCTGTCTACCGTCGTCAGCGTCATCCATCGCCACCGGCGAGGTCGCGGTCCACCGCCTTGAACGGCGTCGAGGAGCCAATCTTCCCCGTTGCGTGCGTCGTCCGTCCCTGCCTCGAGGTTCGTCGTTGTCGCCGTGCAAAGCTACCTCGAACTACTTTCCTGTGATCGTCGCTCGTGCCTTCTTTCGCATCCAACAGCGTCCTCGTCTCCGTCGAACTCGCTGTCCGTCGACGCCTCCGCCATCAACCTCAGCCTCGTCCAGCCCGCTGTCTGACTCCGACCTGGTAAGCACACCTCCCTTCTCTACCTAGAAGGGTGGAGGCATGTGTGATGATAGAGACACTCCTACTCATGTGTAAGTAGGCAGAAAGTTTATGAAATTGAGCGAGACAGAATCAAGTGAGAGCACATGGAACTCTCTACCTAGAAGCAAATGAAGCGGGGCGGTATCAAGAGGTATCACCACCCAACCCACCCGCGTGTAGGGCACGGCAGGACTGTGACCATGAGAAGAACATCATCGACCTCGCAGACTTTTCTTCACCTGTCACACAACAAGTAGTGTCGGAGGCACACCCCAAGAAGCCTTGTGTGGCAGATTTACCAAGGTACCCAGCAGACACCGTTCCAGTTGAGATCACAAGAATCAATCGACCTCCGTGGCTTTGAAGAAGACAATATTGAACCCTTGTTTACTGTGACGCATATTTTTTTTGCGAGAAAATTTCTGATCTATTCATCTTCAATCATGGCAGTACAACGAATACCAGAAATAATAAAAATTACATCCAGATTCATAGACCACCTAGCGGTGACTACCAGCACTGAAGCGAGCCGAAGGCGCGCCGCCGTCATCGCCCCTCCATCGCCGGAGTCGGGCACAACTTGTTGTAGTAGACAATCGGGAAGTTGTCGTGCTAAGGCCCCGTAGGACCAGCGCACCAGAACAGCAACCGCCGCAGATGAAGAATAACGTAGATCAGAAAGATCCAATACGAAGACACGCGAACGTAGACGAACAACGACGAGATCCGAGCAAATCCACCAAAGATAGATCCGCCGGAGACACACCTCCACACGCCCACCAACGGTGCTAGACGCGCCGCCGGAACGGGGACTAGGCGGGGAGACCTTTATTTCATCTTCAGAGAGCCGTCGCCGTCTCGTCTTCCTGAGCAGGACACAAACCCTAGCAAAACTGAAAGAAACGACTAAAAACGGAGCCCTCCCGCCGACCCTTGCCGAGATCCACCACGCCCCCATGGCCCTAGGGCCACCGGAGAGGAGGCGGACCTGCAGCGGCGACGACGGGAGGCATGTGTGATGATAGAGACACTCCTACTCATGTGTAAGTAGGCAAAAAAGTTTATGAAATTGAGCGTGACAGAATCAAGTGAGAGCACATGGAACTCTCTACCTAGAAGGAAATGAAACGGATCGGTATCAAAAGGGATCACCCTCAACCCACCCGTGTGTAGGGCACGGCAGGACTGTAACCATGAGAAGACTATCATCGACCTCGCAGACTTTTCATCACCTGTCACACCACAAGTAATGTCAGAGACGCATCCCAAGAAGCTTTGTGTGGCAGATTTACCTAGGTACCCAGCAGACACCGATCCAGTTGAGATCACAAGAACCAAACGACCTCCGTGGCTTTGAAGAAGACAATATTGAACCCTTGTTTACTGTGACGCATTGGGAGGTGTAGCTTCAACCTTCATTAGATTTATAATGGCGGTATACACATAGTCATCGGTGTTGAAGATATAGAGAGAACAAATGTCTGGTTCCTTTGAATAAGAAAAGATTTGAAAACTGAGAATGACAGCTTGGAATGTAGGTTAATTTCATGTATAACAGGTCTGAAATTTGAATTCGATACTGATAAATACTTTTCGGAAGTGCATACCATAAGATATAGATCCACCAGTAGACTACTTTTTGTAAAATAACTTTTGACTTATTTCAGTTCGCAATTTGCACAAAGCAGGTTATTGATTTCTCAATATTATCTTTGTGGTATTTCAGAAATGTTGGGTATATGGATGTTGATATCAAATACCATGAGAACTTTCAAAGAAAGGCTGCTGAAACACTTTATGGATAATGTTCTGAATTGCACCTTCCATCGGAAGCCACTTTGTTTCTGGCGATAATCAATTGAGTCATGTGTGTTGTTTACATCGGATGCAATAGCTCCTTGAGGCAACTAGTTCTTCAGTAGGGATACAACAAGATGATGGTGAATCCAACTAGGAATGACGGAGGACGATCAGCAGCACAGGCTGCAGGAATATAAACCTGATTTCCAAAAGCTTTCTTGCAACTCTTTCTCGAACAAAATGAAAATCAATTTCTATGTGTTTTGTTCTTGCATGAAACACAAGATTCGCAGAAAGATATGTTGCACCAAGATTATCACACCACGGACAAGAGACTCGTGGTCTTTCAACTCCCAGTTCATCAAGCAAAGTTTCTACCCACATTACCTCAGCAGTTGCATTTGCAAGTGACTTATATTCTGCCTCTGTGCTGGATCTGGAAACAGTTGCTTGTTTCTTGGTATTCCATGATATAAGATTAGAACCAAGGAAAACAGCAAACCCACCAGTGGGTCTCCTGTCATCAGGACATCCTACCCAGTCTGCATCAGAAAAGGCACTTACCGTGGTTGATGATGACTTACATATTTTCAGTCCTATTCCAGCACTCCCTTGGATATAGGGCAATATTCTTTTAACAGCTGTCCAATGCATGGAAGTGGGAGCATGCAAAAATTGACAAACCTTATTAACAGAGAAAGATATATCAAGTCTTGTCAATGTCAGATATTGAAGTGCACCAACAACACTTCTATACTTAGTTCCTTCTTCTGTACTCAACAGCTCCCCTTCATGTAAGGATAGCTTTTCTGTAGTAGACAAAGGAGTGCTACAAGGTTTACACCCCTTCATGCCCACATGTCTAAGAATATCATTAGCATATTTCTCTTGAGTCAACAAAATCCCATTAGGTATCTTTTTCACCTCAATGCCTAAGAAATAATGTAACTCTCCCAAGTCCTTAAGTGCAAAGTCATTTTTCAAATTCTTGAGTAAAGCTGAGGTAGCCTCTAGTGAGGAGCTAGTAACAATTATGTCATCTACATAAATGAGCATATAGATATTCACCTTCCCTTTCTGAAAGAAGAACAAGGAGGTGTCACCTTTGGAGGGCCGAAAACCAAGCTGCTGTAATTTTGTGCACAACCTGGAGTACCAAGCTCTGGGTGCTTGTTTCATACCATACAAAGCTTTGTCCAACTTACAGACATACTGAGGTTTAGTCTCATCGACAAAACCAAGTGGTTGCTTCATGTAAACCTCCTCCTCGAGAACGCCATGTAGGAACGCATTCTGAACATCCAGTTGGCGAAGACTCCATCCCCTGGTGACAGCAATAGACAGAACAAGTCTAATGGTGGCAGCTTTAACAATTGGACTAAATGTGTCCTCATAATCAATGCCATAGCGTTGCTTGAAACCTTTTGCAACTAGCCTAGCTTTGTATCTATCTAAAGTGCCATCAGAGTGTCTTTTAATTTTATACACCCACTTGCAATCTATAATATTCCTCCCTGACTTTGGAGGACCTAAATGCCAAGTTCTATTTGTCATGAGAGCATATACTCTGTTTCCATAGCACGCTGCCAGTTTTTATCTCCTAGAGCTTCTGCCACACTTCTAGGTTCTTGAGCAGCAGCAATATTTGCAAATTTAAAGTTTTTATCATACCTGGCCGTCCCATCTGTGGGAACCAACGGTTTGAAAATACCTTTTTGGGCTCGTGTACTGGGGCGCACAGGAGCAGCAGCCACAGACAATCCACCAGGCGCAACGGACGATCCACGAGGCGCAGCGGGCCGATCCGCCTCGACTGAGGTGCGGGCGGACGTTGGATCACGCGCCCGCGCAGGCGACAAGACGAGGCGATCCGCCTCACTGACACGCGGTCGGATGTGGGATCGCGCGCCCGCTCAGGCGACAGAGCGGGTTGGGGGACAGGCGACACACGCCCGTGGGCCCGTCCGCCAGAGTCATCATGACACGGAGAGGCAGCGGGGCTACGCGACGCAGTCGTGTCTGTCCCACCAGGACACGTGCGGCACGCAGAGACGGTAGCAGCGGACCCGCCAGCCGCCAGATCAGCGCCTGCCGCCGCAGGCGCGCAGGATCCTGCGCCGCCAGATCTCTCGGGATCGGCAGCCGCAGCTGGATCATTCTCGTGTTCTACGCCGATCAGGTTTGGACTGATGTGCTGCATAAAATCATGGTGCAAACTGCCATTTTCTGCTGCATTTTTTTTACTGTTTCCTGCAGCATCAGAACTCGGATTAGTAGCACAATTAACCATATGATCAACACTATCATCCCCCTGATCAGTAGGATTCAAAAGCTCCAGTGGTAACAAAAGAATTTCAGCTCTCAACTGTGCACCCGCATTAGGATACAAGGTGGAAAAAGGAAAGATGTTTTTGTCAAATACCACGTCTCTGGAAATATAGACTCTGCCTGTAGATATATCTAGGCATTTATATCCGTTGTGAAGATTACTGTATCCTAGGAAGGCACATTGTTTGGATCTAAACTGGAGTTTATGAGTATTGTAAGGCCTAAGATTCGGCCAACAAGCACAACCAAATATGCGTAGGGAAGAATAATTTGGTGTGTCACCAAATAATCGAGTGAGTGGAGTCTCAAAGTTTATAACTCTGCTTGGCATCCTATTGATTAAATAGGTAGCAGCAATGAAGGCCTCATCCCAAAATTTCAAGGGCATGGAGGCTTGAGCAAGCAATGATAGGCCAACTTCAACGATGTGACGGTGTTTATGTTCAGCTGACCCGTTTTGCTGATGAGCATGAGGGCAGGAGACATGGTGAGAAATTCCTATTTTGGTGAAAAAGGAATTCAACTTTTCATACTCCCCTCCCCAATCTGTTTGGAGAGCTAGGATTTTTCGATCAAATTGTCGTTCAACAAGGTTTTGGAAGTCATGAAATTTTTGGAAAACTTCAGACTTATGTTTGATAAGATAGATCCATGTGAATTTACTGAAATCATCTATAGAACTCACATAATATTTCTTCCTATCGTATTCAACGGCAGGACCCCACGCATCAGAAAAGATAAGTTCCAAAGGAAATTTTGATTCACTCATAGATTGAGGATATGGTAGCTGGTGACTTTTGCCCTTTTGGCATGCGTCACATACAAACTTATTATCATCATTGCTAGCACATGGTAGTTTATTCTCACTAATGATCTTTCTAACAACAATGGAAGATGGGTGATCTAAACGTCGGTGCCACCAGTCCGAAGATGGCTTGGTGACACTTAGCACATGCTTCGTGACGTTTCTCCCGATGTGTTTGAGAGGATAGAGACCTCTCCTACCCCTGCCTCGAAGTAGAACCCTCTTCGTTTCCAGATCCTTGACAAGAAAAAAATGAGGGTGAATTTCAACTAAAGTGTCATTATCAAGAGCAAGTTTACTTGTAGAGATCAAATTTTTAGTGGCCTCCGGAACGTGAAGGACATCATTCAAGTGAAGATCACGATCTGGGGTATAGATAGTTGTATGACCAATATGATTAATCGCCATACCTGATCCGTTGGCTGTGTGAATTTGCTCATTGCCGGTGTACCTCTCCCGAACTGTGAGCTTCTCCAAGTCACCGGTTATATGATCAGTTGCACCATTGTCCATATACCAGTTTGTGTCTATGCCGTACTGAGGAGCAGCAATATTGGCAGAGCATTCTTCCCCTCCCTGGTAAGAGGAGTCGTAGTGCTTCCAGCACTTCCACGCCACATGCCCAACTTTGCCACATATCTGGCACGTTGGTCGGGCGGCGGAGTTGTTGTTGAAGCCGCCACCGTTTCCTCCTGGGTTCCCACGGCCGCCACCACCGTTTGGCTTGTTGTTGAAGTTCCGGCCGCGGTCACCACCGCCGCCGCCTGGTTTGTTGTTGAAGGCGCGACCGCGGTCACCACCGCCGCCGTCGTTGCCGTTCTGCTTGTTGTTGGAGTTGTTGAAGCGCCCACGTGACACAGCGTTGGCGGAGGACTGGGAGGCTCCCCCGCGAAGATTCATACGTGTCTCGAAGCTCAGTAGCTGCGAGTACAGCTCCGGGATAGTCACCGGTTCGACCCGTGAGCACATGGCAGACACCACGGGGTCGAACTCCTCCTCCAGCCCGGCAAGGATGTGCGACACCACATCTTCTTCGTCCACCTTCTTCCCTGATGCAACCAATTCATCACAAAGGGTTCTAACCTTACCAACATACTCTGTAATGGTGGAGTTGCCCTTCTGAAGATTCGCCAGTGCAATCCCGACATTGACAGACCGCGCTCGGGTATGCGAGGTGAGCATCCCCTGCATGGTGTTCCACAGCTCTGCTGCGGTGTGGCAAGTCGCCACCTGAATGGCCATCTCACGTGGTAGCGTAGTCAATAGGTAGGAGAACACCTGCTGATCGTGAGCGTACCAGGTGCCGAACTCAGGGTTGGGGGCCTTCGACTTGGTCTTGCTGTCGCTGCTAGTAACCTCGATCGACATGGGCGGCACCTCCTGCTCCAGATCGGGGAAGTCCGCCATCTGCGCCCCCCTGATGGCAGAGAGGATGGTGGCACGCCAGAGGGCTTCGTTCCCTCTCGAGAGCTTCTCTGTGGCGATGTGTGCAAAAGGAGATGAGGGGAACGTATTTGCGAATGAGCTCGCCATGGATGAATCTAAGGTAGGCTTTGATTACCATGTAAGAAACTAGAGGTTTTGGTATGAAGCGTATGCCTCCTGGCAGGGACGCGTGCGTGCTTATATGCTCAACAAGGTACAAGATACGGCAGGTGGTTTTGGGCTTGGCCCCTCATCCAAGCTATACAGAATATCTACAGAAGATAGGGATCACCTCTAACCACCTGCCTTAAGTTACAAGATAACACACACGCACATAATCACAATCGTGACAATGTCACGTTACAACTTAAGCCTATCGTCTAACATTCGATACTGATAAAATCTTTTCGAAAGTGCATACCATAAGATACAGATCGACCAGTAGACTATTTTTTGTAAAATAACTTCAGACTTATTTCAGTTCGCAATTTGCACAAAGCAGGTTATTGATTTCTCAATACTATCTTTGTGGTATTTCAGAAATGTTGGGTATATGGATGTTGGTATCAAATACCATGAGAACTTTCAAAGAAAGGCTGCTGAAACACTTTATGGATAATGTTCTGAATTGCACCTTCCATCGGAAGCCACTTTGTTTCTGGCGATAATCAATTGAGTCATGTGTATTGTTGACATCGGATGCAATAGCTCCTTGAGGCAACTAGTTCTTCAGTAGGGATACAACAAGATGATGGTGAATCCAACTAGGAATGGCGGAGGACGATCAACAGCACGGGCTGCAGCAACATATGGGGAATGCAACCTTTGAATACCGTAACAACATATGGTGGAATAAAGATTATGTTCCTGCTAGCTGGATAATGCTTGCTAGAGTCCTTTGAGAAGAAGATACTATCATATAAGCTCTTCTATGTGATTCAATAAGACTGTGTGTATTCTCTGGCTGAACGCTTGCTCTTCTATGAGATCTCCTGCCGGTCATTTTTATGTGCATATGTGTTCAGTAAGATGTTGGTTGATACCATAACTACACAACTTTGAAGGCCAAGCTTATGTATTACTATAGAAAGTTCCCAAGGTCAGTTACATATTATGGAATTTCACAGTAGAAGATGGGGAAAAAGGTGCACAAATACTTTCTCTATATTGACTACACAATTTTAGAATTCAAGTTAAGTCAATAATACTTTCTCTAGGCAAACACGCATCCATCCAGGTTTACAAGTGAAGAGTCTGAATGATGCCCCCACCAGGTAAACAAAACATCGTGCACTAAGGTAGTCAATTTATCGGTAAACTGGAAGAGAGAAGCATGCATCCATATTGCAGTACACGAATAATTTAGCTAGTACTGTACTACATTACGAGGTCCACACCAATCAAGTATTCTCAGGCCACTAATAACTACAGAAATTCAAATTACGACTGGTTGTCGTCCATCATACACAGTCACCACTCCGGCTGCTGCAATGCGAGAGCTACCAGACTTGTCATTCCTTCACCATATCCATCATATAATTATTATCTCCACGGACGAGGAAGATCCATGTGTGAGCCGCTCCTTAATCCGACGCATGCTAGCTTTATGCACCTTGGATCTTTCAAGGTCGATGGCATTGCAGTCCTCGCAGAAGTATTCACTGTCCAGTTCGATTCTCTTCAACCCCACAGCTCGTTCCATGACAAGCCTTATATAGTTTGTCACTTTGTCTTCATCCTCGCACCCAAAGATTGACAGAAGCTTCAAGTTCACGTGCTTCAAATCCTTGGATGGCTCCCACACCACGTTGGTCTTCTCGGCACTATGCTCGGGCGTTTTGACACATGAATGTTGAGATAACTTCACATAAGGGCATAAATATAGAAAACACGTGTTAATTAAACTCGCCACTAACCCATGCAGGACAACGTATGTAATAAAAATTGCAATTAAATATAAGTTCAGGCCCCTGTAGAATTTTTTGGAGGAATTTGCATGAACTAATTAAATCCTAGGTGACGTACGACATGAATATGCTTGTAGGGTTACTATGAAATTAGAGCTATATTCCCAATGTTTCATTCAACCAAGATACTTTGTAATAAAAAATTCTAATCGAGAGGGCTAAGTGCGTCACTTGATGCAGAGGTTACGCCTTTCCTCCTTTTGTCGAAGAAACATAGGACGGATTTTTGGAGAACTCTAACATGAGATACGATCCAGCAGTTTTTTGTTTTGTCATGCATGGACATTGTCTTCCTGCAAAACTGCAAAGCGGCTTGTATGCACTACTTTTAGTATTTGTGATCAAGTTGGTGAGTGGTTGGGAAGTAGATCAACTTGCTGATATGTTTTAATGCTAAAAATGTAGAATGTGTCATGTACAAGCTAAGATGTGGACTAAACTAAAAAGAAGATTAAGTAACACTTACTGCAATATTCAGTAGGGCAGGTGCAGCCTCAAGGATAAACAGGGTCCAGCTGAGATCACACTCAAGGAAGATTCCGAAAAGATACACAGAGGCTAGGTTTCTAAATATAGGAGCAAGGTTCTTCGGATGTTCTGGCTGAATCCAAATCTACAGCAAGGAGAACAGAAATACACAGCTGAAATTGGTAGAGAAGAAAATATGACATGTAGATGCAGAAAATACTAATGACGTGTGAACAAATTAACTTTACCATTTGGTGGGAAAAATCGAGAGACAGTTTCGACAGGTTCCTGGCACTCCTTGACAGGCACTCGCTCAGCGCGAATGGCGCCTGCCACGCCATGGCAAAAGATGAGAGACGTACATGACGGAGCTCTGGAACATAGCCGAAGTGCACCGGGGGGTTCTCGTAGGGCCAATATAGGCATTGTACTTCCCTAAGCTTCGGGAGAGAGACGAGCTCGATCCGTGTGCATCTAAAGCATACGAACTTGAGCTCCTGGATCCCAGAATGATGTGCATCGATCTTGAGCGAGGAGTCCTCTAACAACCTGCAGATTCTGAGGGTGAGGTGCCTAAGCCCACCGCAAGCGCTAATGAGGTTGGTGAGATCGGAATGCCCAAGCGAATGGTGCTGGAGTGTAAGCCCGGTGAGCCACGAGAAGGCGACCGGGTAGGCACGGGAGAAGGACATGAACTGCTGCCCAATCTCAGCCAGCAGCGAGGCCGTGTTGCTCACGGGCAGTGGGGATATGCAAAACTCAAGGCATTCGGTCTGGCCCAAGCTAACAATGTCCTCGACGAGCCGGGCTATGGAGCTCAGGTGAGGGGAAGACATGTAGAAGCCGAGGATGAGGACCCTGAGGGCACCACGGACGCACTCCCCCTCGGCCAGAGGAACCAGAGTCAGCAGCGCCCGTGCCGCGCCCGTGAACGCGTCCATGGCCTCGAGCGGCGTGGCGCCTTGGAATCGAGCGACGTCGAGGTGCACGCGCGAGAGGTGGTTGGGGAGGCGCCGCCAGCGCGTGGAGAGCGCGCCGGCGCGGACGGCCTCGCGCAGGTCGAGGCGCTCGCGGACGTCGAGGAGGAGGTGGTCGGGGAGCGCGCTGATTCTGTCGTCGTGATCTTGACCGGCGATGAGCTTGGGCGGCGGTGACTCCATGGTCGGGATTTCGGGGTTGACCGATTGAGGGAAACCCTAGGTGGGATCAATCGAGCGGCGGCAGCTCCTCTGGCGCTCCGGTCCCCACCTCCCGCGCGTGGCCGCCGATCTGGACGGGACGGGGAGCTCCGCCTCCGCCGCGCGGCCACCTCGATGGATCCGACGACTCCCCCCAAACTCCTCCTCGATTTCCCTCCGGCGGGCGTGCCGCTGAAATCGAGGGTCAGCTTGGATTTGGTGGTTGACTGGATTGTGGGTGCATTGGATTTGTGCTGCTGCTACTGGATGTGGATTGTGTCCGTCGGCGTCGGCGTCGGCGGCTGGAATTAATTGGATGGGGAGAGACGAGACACGAGGAGGAACAAGAAGAGGCTCGCCACAAAGTTGTGTTTTTTTCCTTCTCGTGGGAGGACTCATGTGTAGTGTGTGATTTTTTTTTAGGGAATGTGATTTTGCATCTTGTACGCGGATACAAAATATATAAAAAAATGTATTTCACAAGGAAAACATCACTACGATTTTTTTCAATAAGAAATTGCAAGTGTAAGTGCAATGCATAAAACCACCACAATTGTGTCCCAACTTATAAAGAAACACCACAATTCAAAATGTGACGAAATGTATCGAACGCTATTGTTTGACAGTAACACAAAACACCGACAAAAAAAAATGAGCAGTTTTTAACATGGCAAAGCGGCCACATGGCAGCAGAGCTGGCGGTCGGTCGATAACGGCTCGGCCGGGACGCCGCTCGGTCGGAGCCTAGGGTTGGCTAGGTTCCGATAGGGTGGCCTCTCTCTCTCCCCTCTCGTGATTCCTGTCCTCTTTCCCATGGCGGCGAAAGAACCAGTAGGCGGAGGCGGAGAGAGCACAGTAAATCCCCACGATAACAGACGACAAGGAAGGTGGCAGAGCATCCCACAACGACGAGGAAGATAAGCATTTTCCATTCATGGATGCCACTGCCAGAGCATGCGGCGGCGGCGATGGCACTGGCCCATAGGGTGGCCCATACCCCAACGGGCAGCCACCTTTGGACTAAAGGAATATGAGGTGTTGAATTAGTTACCTTCACTGTATTTGTCTCGATTTAGATATTAGTGTTAGACCTAGGATGGAGCAGCTAAAGTTGCAAAAAACATCATTTTTACCACTTTCAAGGCGAAAACAGAAGTGAAAGAGTTCTATAAGCCGAGGAAGAGGAAGATTCAGAGTGCGAACTTGAACCTGACCACCAATATGGTGGTGTGGTGTCCAGTTTGGCAACGATCATGATGGCCAGCGGTACAGGGTCGAGGCAGTGCTTTAGTTGCCAGCTCTTCCTCAGCGTGCTCCACATGTCTCTTTTGAGTCTCGCCATGTCACCGCGGAGTCGTAGTTGCCTAGAGGTGCCTAGGCGGTAGCGATGATAGGTGACTGATGGTCTTTGTGGAGGTGTTGGTTGGCGCCAACTCTGTCCACTTCTCATGTGTTTTGGTGGTCTTCTTAATCAGAGTTGTTTGTGAGCCTACATCGGTGTTGGAGAGGAGTTGGACCTCCTTATAAGGGTTTCTCTTTCACATGCTATTGGAGCTTCAGAATAGAAGAGGCCCTTGTGCACTCCTCCTCCGTTCGCCTTGCGACGCCACACCTCATCACGATGCGATGCACCGTGTCGCGCGTCGCGGGAATGAGTCGAGCCAAGCTCACACCTATGCGCTTATTTTTGCGGTAAATAACAAAGAGTTTCTAACAGCTGGACCACGATCTGAGACGTCTAATCGTGGGTTGTCACGGACTCGGACGTGGGTCAAGCCCACTTCTCTCCACGCGGCTGCGTGATGTCTACTATGCAACTTCATTCTTGTAGACACTTGTTGGGCCTCCAAGCGCAGAGTTTTGTAGAACAGTAGCATTTTTCCCTCAAGTCGATGACCTAAGGTTTATCAATCCGTGAGAGGTGTAGGATGAAGATGGTCTTTCTCAAATGACCCTGCAACCAAATACAAGAAATCTCTTGTGTCCCCAACACACCCAATACAATGGCAGATTGTATAGGTGCACTAGTTCGGCGAAGAGATGGTGATAAAAGTGTAATATTGATGGTATAAATATATTTTTATAATTTGAATAAATAAAAACAGCAAGGTAGCAAATATTAAACGGGCACAGAAACGGTATTGCAATGCTTGAAAATGAGGCCTAGCGTGCATACTTTTACTAGTGCTATCTCTCAACAATGCTAACATAGTTAGATCGTATAACCATCCCTCAAAGTGCGATGAAGAATCACTCCCAAGTTCCTATCTAGCGGAGAACATAAGACGGAATTGTTTGTAGATACGAAACCACCTCAAAGCTATTCTTTCCGTCCGATCTATTCAAGAGTTCGTACTAAAATAACACAAAGCTATTCTTTCCGTTGGACCTATCCTAGAGTTCGTACTAAAATAACACCAAGCAAATTCAGATTTATAATATTCAATCCAACACAAAGAACTTTAAAGAGTGCCCCAAGATTTCTACCGGAGAAACAAAGACAAGAACGTGCATCAACCCCTATGCATAGATTACCCAATGTCACCTCGGAAATCCGCGAGTTGAGTGCCAAAACATATATCAAGTGAGTCAATACGAAACACCATTATCACCACGAGTATTCAATTGCAAGACATGTATCAAGTGTTCTCAAATCCATAAAAGTATTCAATCCGATAACAATGAAATCTCAAAGGGAAAAACTCAATTCATCACAACAGGATAGATAGGGGAAAACACCATATGATCCGACTATATTAACAAAGCCCGCGATACATCAAGATCGTGACATCTCAAGAACACGAGAGAGAGATTAAACACATAGCTACTGGTGCAAACCCTCAGCCTTGAGGGTGGACTACTCCCTCCTCATCGTGGTGGCCGCCGAGATGATGAAGATGGCCACCAGAGATGATTCCCCCCTCCGGCAGGGTGCCAGAACGGGGTCTAGATTGGATCTCATGGATACAGAGGGCTTGTGGTGGCGGAACTTCTGATCTAGGGCTACCCCGAAGGGTTTTAGAATATTTGGGAATTTATAGGGCGAAGAGGCGGTTCAGGGGGCGCCCGAGGTGGGCACAACCCACCAAGGCACGCCTGGGCCTCCTGGCGCGCCCTGGTGGGTGTTGCTCCCCTCGAGCCACCCTCCAGGTGCTTCCTTGGCCCACTGGATGTCTTCTGGCCCAAAAATATCCTCCAGAAGTTTCATTGCGTTTGGACTCCGTTTGATATTGATTTCCTGCGATGTAAAAAACATGCAGAAAACAACAACTGGCACTGGGCACTATGTCAATAGGTTAGTACCAAAAAATGATATAAAATGACTATAAAATGATTGTAAAATATCCAAGAATGATAATATAATAGCATGAATACTTCATAAATTATATATATGTTGGAGACGTATCAGCATCCCCAAGCTTAATTCCTACTCGTCCTCGAGTAGGTAAATGATAAAAGAAATAATTTATAAAGTGTGATGCTAGCACAGTGCATAAGTTTGATCAACGATAATTTCAATCACTTTTCCTAGCATCATAACAACAATCCTTTCTTATAAAACTTCTCATGTTATTGTAGCAACCGATTCACATGTTAAAGGTCAAACAATGAATTCTCTAGAAACTCAACAACCTGTGTTCTCAGTCACCAAGCAATTGCAATTCAACATATTCAACAGAGTCTAAGTAAGAGCTCCACATACTCAACCATCATATATTCTTCTATGATTGCTAACACTCACCGCATACACATGAGCAAAACGTTTCAACCGGACACATAGATAACGAGGGGCTTATAACTTCGCCTCCCAACGTATTCACCTTTGGGTGATGTCAACAATAATAACTCATGCTACCCATATCCAACTGGATATATGTGCCTAGATCTTTCCTCACCACATGATGCTTGCCAAAAGATAAAAATAAAAAGGAATAGAGAGAAAAACTTTGACTCTTTGCATAAAAGTAAATACTGAAAAGTAAAAGATAGGCCCTTCGCAGAGGGAAGCAGAGGTTGCCATGCGCATATTTATTTGTATGCTCAACCTCTTAGTGTAAAAATAACGTCATGTTATATTGCCCCTTATGATAGCAACCTTTTATTATGCAGTCTGTTGCTTTTATTCTTTGTCGTCACAAGTTCGTACAACGCTCAATTTTCTCTTACACTTAATGATCTAACACTTTTAGAAGCAATTTTTATTGCCTTATTGATGACCCACAAGTGTAGGGGATCTATCGTAGTCCTTTCTATAAGTAAGAGTGTCGAACCCAACGAGGAGGAGAAGGAAATGAAAAGCGGTTTTCAGTAAGGTATTCTGTGCAAGCACTGAAATTGTAGGTAACAGATAGTTTTGTGATAAGATAATTTGTAATGGGTAGAAAGCAATTAAAGTAAATAAGATGCAGCAAGGTGGCCCAATCCTTTTTGTAGCAAGGGACAAGCCTGGACAAGTTCTTATATGAGAAAAGCGCTCCTGAGGACACATGGGAATTATCGTCAAGCTAGTTTTCATCACGCTCATATGATTCACGTTCGTTACTTTGATAATTTGATATGTGCGTGGAATGGTGCTTGGGTACTGCCCTTTCTTGGAAAAGCATCCCACTTATGATTAACCCCTATTGCAATCTTCCGCAACTACAAAAGAAGTATTAAGGTAAACCTAACCATAGCATGAAACATGTGGATCCAAATCAGCCCCTTACGAAGCAACACATAAACTAGGGTTTAAGCTTCTGTCACTCTAGCAACCCATCATCTACTTATTACTTCCCAATGCCTTCCTCTAGACCCAAACAATGGTGAAGTGTCATGTAGTCGAAGTTCACATAACACCACTAGAGGATAGACAACATACAACTTATCAAAATATCGAACGAATACCAAATTCACATGACTACTTATACCAAGACTTCTCCCATGTCCTCAGGAACAAACGTGGTACTCACAAATCATATTCATGTTCATAATCAGAGGGGTATTGATATGCATTAAGGAACTGAACATATGATTTTGCACCAAATAAACCAACTAGCATCAACTACAAGGAGTAATCAACACTACTAGCAACACACATGTACCAATCTGAGGTTTTGATACAAAGATTGGATACAAGAGATGAACTAGGGTTTGAGAGGAGATGGTGCTGGTGAAGATGTTGATGGAGATTGACCCCCTCCCGATGAGAGGATCGTTGGTGATGACGATAGTGATGATTTCCCCCTCCCGGAGGGAAGTTTCCCCATCAGAACAGCTCCGCCGGAGCCCTAGATTGGTTCTGCCAAGGTTCCGCCTCGTGGCAGCGGAGTTTCGTCCCGTAAGCTTGCTTATGATTTTTTTCCAGGGTAAAAGACTTCATATAGCAGAAGATGGTCACCGGAGGCTTGTGAGGGGGCCCACGGGGCAGGGGGCGCGCCCCACCCTCGTGAACAGGGTGTGGGCCCCCTGACGTTGATTCCTTCGCCAGTATTTTTTATTAATTCCAAAAATGACTTTTGTGGAGTTTCATGACTTTTGGAGCTGCGCAGAATAGGTCTTCAATATTTTCTCCTTTTCCAGCCCAGAATCCTAACTGCCGGCATTCTCCCTCTTCATGTAAACTTTGTAAAATAAGAGAGAATAGCCATAAGTATTGTGACATAACGTGTAATAACAGTCCATAATGCAATAAATATCGATATAAAAACATGATGCAAAATGGACGTATCAACTCTCCCAAGCTTAGACCTCGCTTGTCCTCAAGCGGAAGCCGATATCAAAACATATGTCCACATGTTTAGAGATAGAGGTGTCGATAAAAAATAATACGGACATGAGGGCATCATGATTATTCTTATAATAGCAACACACACACACACGCACACACACACACACACACACACACACATATATATATATATATATATATATATATTGTCATATGATTTCTTATGCTGAAGTAACAATCTATTCACAATGTCAACTATGGTTCAGAAACTTCATTGAGAACTAACAAACTATCATCTCAGTCATTGAAGCAATTGCAATTTATCATAACATAGGAAAGAGTCAACATAAGAGCTTTTCAGCAAGTACACATACTCAACTATCATTTAGTCTTTCACAATTGCTGACACTCACGCAATACTTATGGTTATGAAGTTTTAATCGGACACACAGAAAGATAGGGGCTTATAGCGTTGCCTCCCAACATTTTACCTCAAGGGTAATGTCAACAATAATAGTCCATGCTAACTTACATCCAATTGGATAGATATATCAGGATCTTTCCAACATGAGGTGCTTTCCAAAGGATAAAATGTAAAAAGGAAAGGTGAAGATCACCTTGACTCTTGCATAAGATATAAAACATAAAGTAAAAGATAGACCCTTCGAAGAGGGAAGCAGAGGTTGTCATGTGCTTTTACGGAATCTTAATGCAAAAGAACGTCACTTTATATTGCCACTCGTGATATGAACCTTTATTATGCAGTCCGTCACTTTTATTACTTCCATATCACAAGATTGTATAAAGCTTATTTTCTCCACATTAATAAGTCATACATATTTAGAGAGAAATTTTTATTGCATGCAACATGACAACTTACTTGAAGGATCTTACTCAATCCATAGGTAGATATGGTGGACTCTCATGACAAAACTGGTTTAAGGGTGTTTTGGAAGCACAAGTAATCTTTTTGCTTGATGCAATGAATTTGGCTAGCATGAGAGGGAAAGGCAAGCTCAACATGTTGGACGATCCATGACAATATATTTTAAATAAGATGTGAGAAAGCATAACCCATTACGTTGTCTTCCATGTCCAACGTCAACTCTTTTAGCATGTCATACTTTAATGAGTGCTCACAATCATAAAATATGTCCAAGATAGTATATTTGCATGTGAGAACCTCTCTTTCTTTATTACTTTCTATTAATTGCAACGATGACCAAAACTATGTTTGCCAACTCTCAACAACTTTTTTGCCTCATACCCTTTATGTGTGAAGTCATGATCACTATACATAAGATCAACATGGTCTCTTTTATTTCCTTTTATTCTTTCTATTTTCTCAAGATCATAGCAAGATAGCAAAACCCTTGACTCAACACTAATCTTTATTATAAATAGCTCACGGACTCGATTACATAGAGGGGTCACAAAGCAAAACTCAAAACTAATCCATACCAAAACTTTATTCTACTAGACCAAAAGGATCAAACTAAGAAAAACTATAAAGATAGGAGTGTGATGGTGATATGATAGCGGGGCACCTCCCCCAAACTTGGCAGTTGCCAAGGGGACTGCCCATACCCATGTGATTATGTCTCCTTTGCTGGTGAAGAAGGTAGTGTTGTTGATGATGTAGGCTTGTCCTCCGTTCCAGGCATAGGATCCCCATCATAGAAAGATGATCGAGTCTCCGGGATCCTCAAATCTGCAGCCAAACTCATCCTCTTGAATCTATATTCATACTCACAATTTTGGTTTTGCAGGTCATAGATCTGGACTTGGAGGTGCTCGATTTTCTCATGAAGCTTGAAGATGGTCTCCCCAATGTCCTTGGCATCCTGCTTGTGTTTGTTGGTGAACTCCGCTATCATCATCTGGTTTGCGTTGAGTCCGCGTTCCACCATCCCTAGGCACTTGAAAACTTGTTGTTCCATTGCTTCAAGTCTTGTCTCCACGCTTCCGGTCCTCCTTGGTCCCTCAACATCGCGGATGTGCAGCACCCCTCACGCATCTCAATGGTTTGAGGGTGTTGCAGCACCTCTGCGAGGTAGGGATTGATGACCTTCTCGAAAAACTGGTCCTTGGGGGCGCTTGAAGATGTCATGGTGATTCAGATCTGTCAGAAAAACAGCTCAGAACAAAGACATAGGATATTTGCGTGATACAGAGGTCAAAACCTCCGGGAGATTATATAATGAATATTTACCGACCAAATGAAGTATCATGCAAGAAAACGGAGTCCGGAGAGCATACGAGGTGCCCACGAGGCAGGGGCGCGCCTAGTAGGGTAGGGCGCGCCTCCACCCTCATGGACGCCTCGTGTCCTTCCCGGACTACTTCTTATTTTTCCTATTTTCTTAAACTTGCAAAGTGGCCCGCTCTTCGCGCGGGCTAGTATTGAATATAGTTTGGTTAAAATAAATTCATACTTACCAGTTGTTTGGGATGGTTATTAGGTGGTGATTTTAAGGATATAAGAGTGACCCTGTTTTTGAAATTTTTTAGTGTGTCGTGCTCAAATCTACATGTTTGCCTAGTATGGCTGTATTGATGTGTACATTATTTGTGGCTAGCTTGACAATCCTGTTTAGATGTTTTATAGTATCATATGCACCAAATTTGAGTAAATATGAGTGATTTTGTAATGATTATATCTTTTTTTTCATAATCCCATGGAGCATATGTTAGCATGGATTTATTTAAAAAATTGCATCACCAAAGTTACATAATTTACGCTCAAAATACGTATATGGTCTATAATTTTTCCCTAGATGATGTACATCAATCATAGGTGTCTTTTTTCATAATTCATAGCTGATTTTTTTTTTGAATAATATATAGCTGATTATTTGTGTTGTTTGTAGTAAAATTATTTTTTCGTACTTGAATGATTAGTTGGGCTTTTAGGCCAATAGGCTCACGTAGATGCACACAATGTTTTGGCATCTCTCACAGTCCAGAGTATAGACCTTCACACAGAGGCTGGTCTTGCCAGATCCTCTTTGTCCCATTTCTCCTTTCCTTCCTTTATCTATTGGCTCCCGGGTTGCTGCTCGTGGCTGATGTCCAACTAATCAAAGAGCGAAGACACCCTCCATTTATCCATTGACTCCCAGTTTAATGTCATCGACTGATGTCCAGCTACGCAAGGTGCAATGTCGGTGTTGTTGCTGATCCGATATGCCCTTGTCGGCATGGATCTCATCTCCCGTAGCCATCTGAACTAAGTTCATTCTCCACAAGACACATCCACATTAGTGAAAATCAAGGCCGGCTAACACGTCATCTTCATCCTCGGTAGCGGTTGCCATCTAACGTCCGTAGGTTCAACTTTTTTCCCTTTCCTGTTCATGTCATATTCCCCCCTTCTTATCATTTTCCTGTGTTTGTATTGTTGAACTGATGTAATTAAGGTAGTGAATATATAAATTGCCTATACACTTTATTTGTACCTGCTATCGATATTGGCAGTTTCCCCCTTACCCCTATTCATATTCAAGATCTCAACTATGTAGCGAGCCTCTCAAATAATATTGAGCATCAATGTTAGGTATGAATGAGTTGTTTCCATCAAATGTTGCTGCACGCTTCCACTACTTCGGCATATCAGTAGACCATATACATCCTGTATATTAGTTATTAGTTTGAAGATAGTTTGTTGTATATAATTTTTCCATGTACTGATTCTCATCTACCAAAAAGTAAGTCAACATGTTGAAGAATTATACTAAAAGTGTATTTACCATGCCTTTAGATATTTATTTATATACTATTACCCTTAGTTCATCCCTTTATTGTGACTCTTGAGAATGCTTTGGATAGCTACAGTTTTTTCATCTTGAGATGGAACGTACGTCCGTTCCAAAGATAGCTGCAGTTTTTTTTAGATGGAGCGCTCTTAGATCTAATACATTAATTAGGTTTTTAAGTTATAGTTTGATCAAATCAATGACCATATATTTCTGATAATTATGGAAATTTTTAGTTTATCTATCCTTTTGTGATTAACCCGTCAAGCACTTTTTATGTAGCACGTAATCTTTATTTTAGGATTGAGCCGTATGTACAAGCTACGGTTAGCTGCAGTTTTTTTTTCTTTCTGAGATAGAGCGCTCTTAGAGATCTATAATAATCGATTAATTTTGTACGTATGTTCAAAAAAAATATTAATTTTGTACGTACAAGCTACGGATAGCTGTAGTTTTTTTTTTCCTTTTGAAATAGAGCGCTCTTATAGATCTATAATAATCGATTAATTACGTACGTACATGCTATGAATAGCTGCCGTTTTTTCCTTTCTAGATGGAACGTATGTACATGTTAAAGATAGCTGCAATTTTCCTTTTTCTTTTTTGAGATGGAGGTTTTGAGATACGTACATCTAAACACTATTAGGAAAAAGGCTATAGATGATATGGACACTAATGACGCACCAGACATGTGGTGCGCCACTACTATATACTAATGGTGCACCATGTGTTGGTGCGCCATTAGTGTCCAAATACTAATGGCGCACCATATCCACGGTGCGCCACTAATAACAATTTTTTTTTTAAAACTAGTAATGGCGCACCAGGGGATAGTGTGCGTTAAACTAGTAATGGCGCACCACATCCACGGTGTGCCACTAGTAATTCTTTTCAGTTTTTTTTCAAAAAAAAAATTTCAAAACTAGTAATGGCGCACCATATCCACGATGCGCCACTAGTAATTTTTTAATTTTTTTTCAAAACTAGTAATGACGCATCGTGTGTGTGGTGCACCATTACTAGTTCTAGTAATGGCGCACCACTCCCATGGTGCGCCATTACTAACTTGGCCCAAAAATTCCACCGAATCCACACCCCCCCTCCCGTGGACCGCCTTTTCAGTTTAAAAAAAAATAAAAAAAATGATGGAAATGTCAAAAAAATAAAAGAAAATAAGTTTCACATGTGATATGTGGTCTAGTTGTTGGGAAAATTTACAAATATGAATTTCGACTTTATTTGCAAAATCTCTCTGGAATTTGTAAAATGGGCATAACTTTTGCATACGAACTCGGATTAAAAAGTTTTTTATATGAAAAATCATCTACTCAAAAAGTTACCTCCCAATTTAATGGGGCGAACCCCGTTAAACATTTTTAAAATCCTCAAAAACCTAACAGAAAAAAAGTTACGGGGCTTTCAAGATCTAGAGGCAAAAAAATTCAAAAAATTTCAAACTTACTAGTGGCGCACCGTTTGTTAGGTGCGCCACTAGTAACAGAAACAAAATTTGGTGTTGAATTTTTTTTTGAATTTTTTTTTAAAAAATGATACATAATATGACCAGGAAGTTTGAAATATTTTTCAAAATTTCATCATACTCATGAACATGAACAAAGTCCAAGACATCAACACGGTTTAATAGGATTGATATGATAGATATATCAACAAGTGCCTGTTAAGTGAGGTGGTGCTGGGGTTGGATAGAACTGCAAAGTTAAGAGTGCTCGGGCTGGAGTAGTGTGAGGATGGGTGACCTTTCAGGAAGTTTGACTAGTTAGTGCGATTTGACTTGAGATTAAGCCATAGTGACCCGAGATTAAGAAAAAATTGAAAGAAAATTATGAAAAAATATTTGAATTTTTTTTGTTAATAATGGCGCACTTCTATGTGGTGCGCCATATTAAGTCAGATAGTAATGGCGCACCGTGAGCTATACTAATGGCGCACTGCCTGGTGCGCCATTAGTATCTGATATACTAATGGCGCACCTGTGGTGCGTCATTACTAAAAAATTCTAATGGCGTGGTGCTGGTGGCGCACCTGTAGTGCGCCATTAGTAGGCAAAACAGGTGCGCCACTAGCAGGCCTTTTTCTAGTAGTGAAAGATAGTGACAGTTTTTTTTGAGATGGACTGCACTCAGATCTAATCCATTAATTATGTATTTTAAGTTATGGGTCCACCGAATCAACGACCAGATGTTTCTAACTATTGTGGTAATTTCTACCTTATTTATCTTTTTTCTGATTAACCCATGAAGCACTTTTTATATATAATAGATATTCCAAAATGGAGAAATACTGCTGTAAAAATTGATTTGGAGTCGGTTTACTTACCGTACCACGTACCTATTCCTTTTCGGAGTCTGGAACGTTTTGGAGAGTGTCCCTTATGTATTCCTCCGGAGTTACGGTTTCAATAACGTTAGTTTCAACATTTATTGGGTTACCTGAGATATAATGTTTAATTTTTTGACCGTTCACCACCTTCGGATTTGTGCCCTCGAAGTTGTTGATTTTTATGGCACCGAAACGATAGACTTCCTCGATAACGTAAGAGCCTTCCCTTTTAGAAAGAAGTTTTCCTGCAAAAAATCTTAAACAAGAGTTTAAAAGCAACACATAGTCACCTACATTAAACTCACGCTTTTGTATCTTTTTGTCATGCCATCTTTTAACTTTTTCCTTAAATAGTTTGGCATTTTCATAAGCTTGGGTTATCCATTCATCAAGTGAGCTTATGTCAAATAACCTCTTCTCACCGGCAAGTTTGAAATCATAATTGAGCTCTTTAATAGCCCAATATGCCTTATGTTCTAGTTCAAGAGGTAAGTGGCAAGCTTTTCCATAAACCATTTTATATGGAGACATACCCATAGGATTTTTATATGCAATTCTATAAGCCCATAATGCATCATTAAGTTTCTTGGACCAATTCTTTCTAGATATATTAATAGTCTTTTGTAAAATTAATTTTAGTTCTCTGTTACTCAATTCTACTTGACCGTTAGACTGTGGGTGATATGGAGATGCAATTCTATGATTAACATCATATTTAGCAAACATTTTACGAAAGGAACCATGAATAAAATGTGAACCACCATCAGTCATTAAGTATATGGGGACTCCAAACTTCGGAAAAATAACTTCTTTAAGCATCTTAATAGAGGTGTTATGATCAGCACTACTAGTTGGAATAGCTTCTACCCACATAGTAACGTAATCAACAGCAACTAAAATATGTGTATACCCATTAGAGGCAGGAAAAGGTCCCATATAATCAAAGCCCCAAACATTAAATGGTTCAATAACAAGAGAATAGTTCATAGCCATTTCTTGACATCTACTAATATTACCAATTATTTGACATTCATCACAAGACAAGACAAACTTACGGGCATCTTTGAAGAGAGTAGGCCAATGAAAACCAGATTGCAATACCTTATGTGCAGTTCTATCTCCAGCGTGGTGTCCTCCATATGCCTCGGAGTGACACTTGCGTAGGATCTGTTCCTATTCATGCTCAGGTACACAACGTCTAATGACACCATCCACTCCTTCTTTGTAAAGGTGTGGGTCATCCCATAAGTAATGTCTTAAATCATAGAAAAACTTTTTCTTTTGCTGGTATGTAAAACTAGGTGGTATGAATTTAGCAAAAATGTAATTAGCATAATCAGCATACCATGGAGCAGTACGAGAAGCATTTATGACAGCTAATTGTTCATCAGGAAAGCTATCATTAATAGGTAGTGGGTCATCAAGAATATTCTCTAACCTAGACAATTTGTGTGCAACGGGGTTCTCAGCTCCCTTTCTATCAATAATATGTAAATCAAATTCTTGTAGAAAGAGAACCCACCTAATAAGTCTAGGTTTAGCAACTTTCTTTTCCATAAGATATTTAATACCAGCATGATCAGTGTGAATAGTTACTTTACAATCAACAATATAAGGTCTAAACTTACCACAAGCAAATGCAACTGCTAAAAATTCCTTTTCAATGGTACCATAATTCCTCTGGGCACTGTCTAGAGTTTTACTAGCATATTGAATAACATTTAGCTTCTTATCAACTCCTTGTCCTAGAACATCACCTACAGCATAATCACTAGCATCACACATAATTTCAAAGGGTAAATTACAATCAGGTGGTTGAACAATAGGTGCAGAAATCAAAGCTTTCTTAAGTATTTCAAATGCTTCTACACAATCATCATCGAAGACAAAAGGAATATCTTTTTGTAATAGATTAGTCAGAGGCCTAGATATTTTAGACAAGTCCTTAATGAACCTCCTATAAAAACTGGCATGACCAAGGAAACTTCTTATACCTTTGATGTCCTTGGGACACGACATCTTTTCAATAGCATCAACTTTAGCTTTATCAACTTCAATACCTCTTTCAGAAATTTTATGCCCCAAGACAATGCCTTCATTAACAATAAAGTGGCACTTCTCCCAGTTCAAAACAAGACTAGTATCTTTGCATCTCTGCAAAACTCGTTCAAGGTTGCTCAAGCAATCATCAAAAGAGGATCCATAAACGGAGAAATCATCCATGAATTCCTCACAAATATTTTCACAAAAGTCAGAGAATATAGCCATCATGCATCTTTGAAAAGTAGCAGGTGCATTACATAAACCAAAAGGCATAAGTCTATAAGCAAAAGTACCAAAAGGGCAAGTAAAAGTGGACTTTTCTTGATCATCTGCTGACACAGGTATTTGAGAGAAACCAGAGTAACCATCTAGAAAGCAAAAATGTGTATGTTTGGATAGTCTTTTTAGCATTTGATCAATAAAACGTAAACGGTAATAATCCTTTTTAGTAGCTTTATTTAATTTGTGGAAATCAATTACCATCCTATAACCTGTAATAATTCTTTGTGGGATCAATTCATCTTTATCAATAGGAACAACAGTAATAGCTCCCTTCTTAGGGACACAATGGACAGGACTTACCCACTGACTATCAGCAACAGGATAAATTATACCTGCCTCAAGGAGTTTTAGTATTTCCTTTCTTACCACTTCCTTCATCTTAGGGTTTAGCCGTCGTTGCTGATCAATAACTGGTTTGGCGTCTTTCTCCAATTTTATTTTGTGTTGACATAGAGTGGGACTAATGCCCTTAAGATCATCAAGAGTATATCCAATAGCATCACGGTGCTTCTTCAGAGTTTTCAATAATCTTTCCCCTTCCGGCTCTGAAAGGTTAGCACTAATAATAACAGGATATATCTTCTTTTAGTCAAGATAAGCATATTTAAGAGTATCAGGTAATGCTTTAAGCTCAAACACGGGATCACCCTTAGGTGGTGGAAGATCCCCTAGGATTTCAACAGGTAAGTTGTGTTTCAAAATAGGACCCTGTTTAAAGAATACTTCATCTATTTCCCTTCTTTCATTCATGAACATATCATTTTCATGGTCTAGCAAATATTGTTCTAAAGGATCAGTAGGAGGCACAACAATAGAAGAAAGACCAATAATTTCATCCTTACTAGACAGTTCTTTATCATGGGATTGTCTATGAAATTTAGCAAAAATAAACTCATGAGTCATATCATCCAAGCCAATCGTGACAACATCTTTTTTGCAATCAATTCTAGTATTAACAATATTCAAGAATGGTCTACCAAATACGATGGGACAAAAGTCATCTTGTGGGGAACCAAGAATAAGAAAATCAGCAGGATATTTAACTTTCCCACACAAGACTTCAACATCTCTAACAATCCCAATTGGTGAAATAGTATCTCTATTGACAAGCTTAATTGTAACATCAATATCTTCTATCTCAGCAGGTGCAATATCATGCATAATTTCTTGATATAAGGAAATAGGTATTGCACTAGCACTAGCACCCATATCACATAAGCCATGATAACAATGATCTCCTATTTTATTAGAAATAACAGGCATGCCTACAACAAGTCTATGTTTCTTAGCATCAGGTCTAGCAATTCTAGCAGCTTCATCATAGAAATAAATAACATGCCCATCAATATTATCAGCCAAGAGATTTTTAACCACAGCAATATTCGGTTCAACTTTAATTTTCTCAGGTGGTGTAGGTGTTTTAGTATTACTCTTACGAACCACAGTTGAAGTTTTAGCATGATCTTTTATCCTAACAGGGAAAGGAGGCTTCTCAATATAAGTAGTAGGGACAATAGGATCACTATAAGTGATAGTATTTTCTTCAACTTTAATAGGTGCAACTACTTTTACTTCAGTGGGAGGATTATATTTAAACCACTTCTCCTTAGGAAGATCAACATGAGTAGCAAATGATTCACAGAAAGAAGCTACTATCTCAGAGTCGAGTCCATATTTACTACTAAATCCACGAAAAGCATCGGTATCCATAAAAGATTTAACACAATCAAACTTAGGTGTGATACCTGACTCCTTACCATCGTCGGAATCCCAATCGTCAGTGTTGCGTTTAATTCTTTCCAATAAATCCCACTTGAATTCAATAGTTTTCATCATAAAAGACCCAACACAAGAAGTATCAAGCATTGTGCGATTGTTGAGAGAAAGCCGAGCGTAAAATTTTTGAATAATCATTTCTCTTGATAGCTCACACTACTAGAGAAAAGCTTACCAGTAGCGCTTGTTTTTGTGCTACCAGTAGCGCGGGGGCCAGCGCTACTACTACGGCGCTACAACTATTTTGTAGCAGTAGCGCATTTCTAGACCAGTACTACTGGTAAGTTCAAGTACTAGTAGCACGTTTTAGGCCAGCGCTACTGCTAACATTTATATATTTTTTTATATTTTGGCATTGTACAGGTTTAAACAAATATATCTTTTATACAATAACAACTCATCATGAACTAGTCTGTTTAAATAACATATTCATTACCAGTAGTCATCACCACCAAACAATGTTCGTCAATGAGACATCATATATATAACAAGTTGGTCACTAGTCATAATCACAACTCCTCATCCTCCTCATCAACTCTAACAAATTATAGCACATAATAACACATTCTACCTAGTACCTACTCCTCTCATAGGACCTACTCTACCCTCTCTTAGGTAAAATATCATAAAACAAGATAGGCATTGACTCTTCATTAAGAAAACTGAACTCTCCATAATGAAGAACAGGGATCATCTTGTCTCCAAGTCTTGGCCTACGCACAATGTTGCTTCCAAGTAGCTCTCTACGATGGTTGAAACATTTTTTCCAATCATTTATTATCATGGCTTCCTCGCTTTTAGAAATCCGGTATGGACAGGAGTGATCTGGATACTGTGGTTGACCTGGCCGTGGTGGCCTTAAGCTCATAACATCAACGCGGCCTCTTGGCAACATCAGATGAGGCACACAATCCATCGGAATTTTCTGTTCAAAAACATAGTAATAACTTTGTAGTTAGCAATGTAGTTTAGTTTTAGAAAAAATTATGCAAAAGATGCACGGATGTCGTAATAGTAGAAAATCTTACCATGCTATCTCCATTGATGTTACCGTAGCACACCGCATGCACTAGTGACACATATTGACCATAATTTTGAGGAATTCGATAATAGCTAGTGTAATTCTCAAGATCAGTAAAAAATGTGATAAGACCATCTTTCTCCTTATAAGTTAATTGTGCTTCATCATTGTAGTAGTAGGTTATGTCTACCATCTTCCGTACATTTTTTGAAGAATGAAAATAAGCTGTCAATGGAAATAAGCTGTCAAATATTTTGAAATAAACAATATAAATTACTTAGTAAATATGTTTCAGAAACTCACACATCGGTAGAACTGGAAGCGTGTCAACAAGGACCCAAATGGTCATATCATTTTCGTCGATGTCAAGATCACCAAGATCGAAGGTGAGAAGCATATCCTCATGAAAATCATACGCCTTGGAAAGGGCTTCCCAATTCGGGCAACCAAAATTGGATGAGTTCATAGAATTGTATAGTTTTACAGCAAAATCATAACCATGATGGGTCCTTAGTTGAATTATCTTTGTCTCCGTGCTTTCATGATCTTCAAAACCCATCTTCTCCAAGACATAGCGTCTTGCGTGGCATGGGATAAGCTAGTCAAATTGTAAAAGACGGAAATTAGACATTGAAGAAGCAGAGAAGTCATGCAAAAATAACAAAAAACACTTGTCATCATTGCGTACCGTATCAACATTGAAGGTCTCTTGGAGCTTGATGCTGAAGCCGACCTTCTACCAGGTGAGGCCTGTCGCACAGACCGCGCTCGTCTTCGCAGTAATCGCACATAGCGAATTCCCTTTTGTCGTCAGACATTTCCTAATAGGTAATTAATAATTCATCATGAATACATATGTAGTAGTTTGTAGCACAAACCGCGCTCATCTTTTGCATTCAATAAGCAAATAAGTAATAGGTAATTAATAATTCATCATCGAATACATATATAGTAGTTGTAGCAAAGATCATCATATAATATCACTAATACATCTCGAATGATAGATCCTCTAGGTTCAGTGGGCCGCGGTGGACACCCAAAGAGAAGGAACCATCACCGGATCATAGCTCCGGTGAGATCCCCAAAGAATCTGCCAAGTATTGGAGAACCGGCCGTTCGCCAACGCAATCAAGTAGCGTTGGACGTGCACGTTCTCCTCCGTGACACGGTGTTGTACCACCTGCGCGGGGGACTGAAGCCTCTCCACCGATGCAGGCCCACGTGACTGCCACCAAAGAAGCTCCGGGTCGACGACGGGCTGGCTCCTCACTAAGCTGCGCTTACCAGAAGGTAGCACAACCCAGTACCAGCCCGGCGGAGCCCAGTCCCGGACATGGCCCCTCGGCTCAAGCAGGATTCCTCCGCCGAGTCGACGACGAGGATGCGTGATAGGCATCGTCGACGTCGAGAACAAAATGCTTAATTATGAAAACAAAATTAATAAACACTTAGCAAAATTTGACATGACCTTTGCTAAAAATAGGACCAATCAAGCGCCTGAAATTTGCCAGAACGTAAACGAATTGACATTTCTGGCAAAACATAGGCCACTCGGAAAAATATGACATGTCCAAAATGTGACATGTTCAAAATATGACATGTCCACTGCAAATTTGCATATAACAGGAAAAATTGCTTTAACTAAAAAAGTAGCAACAATTGCTTTAACTAAAAAAATACCTAGAATTCTATTAACTACACCTAAAACAACTAAAACACCTAAAATTCTATTAACCACACCTAAAACAACTAAACCACCTAAAATTTTGTTAACTACACCTAAAACAACTAAAACACCTAAAACTCTTTTAAATACACTTAAAACGAATTCAACATTATTCTAAGAACACCTACATTGTTCTAAGAACCTTCCTTTTTAACTAAAACACCTACAAATTTAACTAAAACACCTAAAAATTCAACTAAAACACGTACATTATTTAACTAAAACACCTACAAATTTAACTAAAACACCTAAAAATTAACTACTCTCTAATAACTATAACTAGGGAGGGAGGGAGGAGTACCTCTCGGTGGAGGAGGGCCGGTGCGGGGGGGCGACCGGCGGGGGAGGATGGCCGGTGTGGGGGGGTGGGGCGGCTGGCAGGGGAGGAGGGCCAGTGCGGGGGGGGGGGTCGGCAGGGGAGGAGGGCTGGTGCGGGGGGCGGCCGACAGGGGAGAAGGGCCGGCGCGGGAGAGGGCGGCTGGAGTAGGACACGGGGGTGGCGGCCGGATCGGGGGACGACTGAGGGATTCGATCTGGTGTGAGCGTGTGAGTGTGAGTGAGGGAAGGGGTGGTGCGCGGGCCGGCACGGGAGGAAGCAGAGAGGTGGGCTTAGCGGCAGCGCGGGGGAGGCTGCCTAGCGCTATAGCTAAAGCTGCAAGGAGGGCCCGAGAGCGTGGCCCATTAGCAGTAGCACTGGCCGTGAAATCCAGCGCTACTGCTAACGTGCACTTGTAGCGCTTGTTCTGGCCGGCGCTACTGCTAAATAGCAGTAGCGATGGGTATCTAACCAACGCTACTGCTAAATGTCTACCTATAAGCATTTTCCTAGTAGTGTCATGATTGGGGCATGAATATAACATTGACTTAAGCCTCCCCCAAGCTTGAGCGATGCTTTCTCCTTCGCGAGGCCAAAAATTATATATGTAATTACGATCACGATGAACAAGATGCATAGGATAAAACTTCTGGTGAAATTCCAATTTCAATCGTTTATAGTTCCAGGATCCCATATCATCACATAGCCTATACCATGTGAATGCGACTCCCTTCAAAGATAAATGGAATACCTTCTTCTTGATAACATCCTCAGGCATACCTGCAACCTTAAATAATCCACAAACTTCATCTACATAGATTAGGTGCAAGTCGGGATGTAATGTTCCATCTCCTGTAAAAGGATTAGCTAGCAGTTTCTCTACCATACCTGAAGGAATTTCAAAGTAAACATTTTCAGTAGGTTCAGTACGTTGAGGAGCAACTCTTTGCTCTACTGGTCGGGGTGAACATACCCCGAACAAGCCCCTCAAAGGATTACTTTCCATAGTAACAAGTGATAGTAAATTTCAGCACACTATATAAATTTTTCCTTACCAAGTTCCACTTACCAAAGGCGGTTCACTCCCCGGCAATGGTGCCAGAAAAGAGTCTTGATGACCCACAAGTGTAGGGGATCTATTGTAGTCCTTTCGATAAGTAAGAGTGTCAAACCCAACGAGGAGCAGAAGGAAATGACAAGCGGTTTTCAGTAAGGTATTCTCTGCAAGCACTAAAATTGTAGGTAACAGATAGTTTTGTGATAAGATAATTTGTAACGGGTAGAATGCAATTAAAGTAAAAAAGGTGCAGCAAGGTGGCCCAATCCTTTTTGTATCAAAGGACAAGCCTGGACAAGTTCTTATATGAGAAAAGCGCTACCGAGGACACATGGGAATTATCGTCAAGCTAGTTTTCATCACGCTCATATGATTCGCGTTCGTTACTTTGATAATTTGATATGTGGGTGGACCGGTGCTTGGGTACTGCCCTTTCTTGGAAAAGCATCCCACTTTTCAAGCATCCGCAACTACAAAAGAAGTATTAAGGTAAACCTAACCATAGCATGAAACATGTGGATCCAAATCAGCCCTTTACGAAGCAACACATAAACTAGGGTTTAAGCTTCTGTCACTTTAGCAACCCATCATCTACTTATTACTTCCCATTGCCTTCCTCTAGGCCCAAACAATGGTGAAGTGTCATGTAGTCGACGTTCACATAACACCACTAGAAGATAGACAACATACATCTTATCAAAATATCAAACGAATACCAAATTCACATGACTACTTATAGAAAGACTTCTCCCATGTCCTCAGGAACAAACGTACTACTCACAAATCATATTCATGTTCATAATCAGAGGGGTATTCATATGCATTAAGGATCTGAACATATGATCTCCCACCAAATAAACAAACTAGCATCAACTACAAGGAGTAATCAACACTACTAGCAACCCACAGGTACCAATATGAGGTTTTGATACAAAGATTGGATACAAGAGATGAACTAGGGTTTGAGAGGAGATGGTGCTGGTGAAGATGTTGATGGATATTGACCCCCTCCCGATGAGAGGATCATTGGTGATGACGATGGTGATGATTTCCCCCTCCCGGAGGGAAGTTTCCCTGGCAGAACAACTCCGCCAGACACCTAGATTGGTTCCGCCAAGGTTCCGCCTCGTGGCGGTGGAGTTCCGTCCCGTAAGCTTGCTTATGATTTTTTTTCCAGGGTAAAAGACTTCATATAGCAGAAGAAGGGCACCAGAGGCCTGTCAGGGGGCCCACGAGGCAGGGGGCGTGCCCTAGGGGGTGGACGCGTGCCCCACCCTCGTGAACAGGGTGTGGGCCCCCTGACGCTGATTCCTTCGCCAGTATTTTTTATTAATTCCAAAAATGACTTTTGTGGAGTTTCAGGACTTTTGGAGTTGCACAGAATAGGTCTTCAATATTTGCTCCTTTTCCAGCCCAGAATCCCAGCTGCCGGCATTCTCCCTCTTCATGTAAACCTTGTAAAATAGGAGAGAATAGCCATAAGTATTGTGACATAACATCTAATAACAGTCCATAATGCAATAAATATCGATATAAAAGCATGATGCAAAATGGACGTATCACTTAGTGCACCGACGACAACTTACTTGAAGGATCTTGCTCAATCCATAGGTAGGTATGGTGGACTCTCAAAACAAGATTTGGGTTTAAGGGTTGTTGGATGCATAAGTAGTATATCTACTTGGTGCAGAATTTTTGGCTAGCAAAGATAGGGGGCAAGCACCACATGTTGAAGGATCTATGAAAATATAACTTCTATGTGAATATGAACAAACATAAATCATTGCGTTGTCTTCCTTGTCCAACGTCAACAATTTTGGCACATAAAATTTTGATGGGGGCTCACAATCACAAAAGATTTCCAAGATAGTGTATTTGCATGTGAACTTTCTCTTCCTTATACTAATTATTCGTGAATTGCTTGTATGACCAATATTGTGATTATCAAGCCTCAAAATATTTTACTTTCTAAACCCAATGTGAAGCTACCACTAGGCATGATATGATGACATTCAATTTATTCAACAATTTACTCATAGGATATAAGTGAAGCACAAGAGTAAATGACAAGCTACTCCAAAAAGATATAAATGAAGATCATGGTCATATTATTTCTTTCTCTCAAATTAATTTAAGTGAAGCAAGAGATAATTTCTTAAAAAACACTAAAGCACACCGAGCTCAAAAAATATATAAGTGAAGCTCTAGAGAAATTCCATAGAAAAGAGCTTCATTGACGGGATGTGAGTGCTGCTTACTTAGCCTCCCTGGCAACTATTTGAGGACTCTATTTTATTTAAAAACTTCAGATCTAAATATTTTATTAGAACAACAAGAAAAACAAAATAAAATGACATTCCAAGCATAGCACAACTCATGTGAAGAAGCAAAAACTTAGGCTCAATCGATACTAACCGATAATTGTTGAAGAAGAAAGGTGGGATGCCTACCGAGGCATGCCCAAGCTTAGATGCTTGATACTTATTTGAATATTAACTTAGGATGCCTTGGGAATCCCCAATCTTGAGCTTTTTTCTCCTTAGTTCCTCTCATATCACGGTTTCCCTAAATCTCAAAAACTTCATCCACACAAAACTCAACAAGAACTCGTGAGATAAGTTAGTATAAACTAATGCAAAAACCTTATCATTCTCTACTGTAGGAAATCACTAAAATTATTATTCAACATTGCATACTAAATTCCTCTGCATATTTAATAGTCCTATCCTCAATTAGAATCATCAAAAAAGCAAACGTATGCAAACAATGCAACCATAACAGCAATTTGCCAAAATAGTACAGTCTATAAAAAATGCAAGATTCATCATACTTCCCTAACTCCAACAATTATGATAAAAATACTACACTGTAGAAAATTTATCAGATATTATTGTGCAAAAAGTTTCAACAATTTATCATATTCTGACTTTTCAAGGGAATTTTTTCAACATCGATAAACTTTCTGTTTTGAAACAGCAACATGTATACTTGCAAAATAATCATGGCAAAGGCTATCATTGCCACTTTTATTGAAATAAAAGATTCAAAAAATTATTATAAATAACAGCAAGAAAATCCTAACAAAATGAATTGACGCTCCAAGAAAAACACATATCATGTGACGAATGAAAACATAGCTCCAAATGAGGTTACCAATAATGTTGGAGATGAAAGAGGGGATGCCTTCCGGGGCATCCCCTAGCTTAGTTGCTTGGATCTTCCTTGGATATTAACTTGGGGTGCCTTGGGCATCCCAAAGCTTAGGGTTTTTTCACTACTTATTATCCTCATAACGACATCTCGCCCAAAACTTGAAAACTTCAATCACACAAAACTTAACGGAACTTTGTGAGATAGGTTAGTATGATAATGAGCAAACCATTTCACTTTGGCACTGTCAAAGATAAGATTCATAACTGTTTCCACACAAGGCCTACTGTATCATATCATTTCCACAATTTATATTGAGCAATATAAGCCATATAAACAAGGAAACAAGCAAACTATGCATTGAAAACAGAATCTGTCAAAAACGGAACAATGTGTAGTAATTTGTACTCAAACCATACTTCTGCTACTCCAAAAATTATGAAAAAATATGATCACGTGAGAAATTTGTATATTAATATTCTGCGAAAAGAATCAACTCAAATTCACTCTTCTGTAAAAAAATGATAGTTATTTTCGTGAGCGCAAAAGTTTCTGTTTTTCAGCAAGATCAAGTCAACTATCACCCATGATCGCAAAGGCTTTACTTGGCACTTTATTGAAACAAAGACAATAAAACATGATTACTACAGTAGCCCCCTAATCATGTGAACACACAAAAATAGTAGGTAAAATAGTTGGGTTGTCTCCCAACAAGCAGTTTTCTTTAATGCCTTTTAGCTAGGTATAATGAGTTCAATGATGCTCGCATAAAAGATAAGAATTGAAACACGAAAAAGAGCATCATGAATCACATGGCAAGCACATTTAAGTCTAACCCACTTCCTATGCATAGGGATTTTGTGAGCAAACAACTTATACAAGCAATAATCATCTAGCATAGGAAGGAAAAACAAGTGCAACTTCAACACCTTCGACATAAAGAGAGGAAACTTGATATTAGTGAGATATGTAGAAGCATATGTTCATCTCTCATAATAATTTTCAGTAGCATAATGAATGAATTCAACAATATAGCTATCACAAAAAGCACTCTTTTCATGATGCATAAGCATAGAAATTTTATTACTCTCCACATAATGAAGTTTCTTATCATGAATAGTGAGAGCAAATTCAACAAAATAACTATCATGTGATTGAAAATTAAAATCATGATGACAAGTTTCATGGTTATCATTATTCTTTATAGCATACATGTCATCACTATAATCATCATAAATAGGAGGCATTCTTTCGTCATAGTAAATTTTCTCACCAAAACTTGTGAGACTAAAAATATCATCTTCATCAAACATAGCATCCCCAAGCTTATGGCTTTGCATATTGTTAGCATCATGGATATTCAAAGAGTTCATACCAGAAAAATTGCAATCTTGTTCATCATTCAAATATTTTGTGCCAAACATTTTATTGACTTCTTCTTCTTCTAACAATTGAGCATGATTTTCTGAACCATCATTTTCAAGAAAGACATTACAAAGATGATCAATAATATGATGCAACCTCAATTCCAATTTTTTATGTAGTTTTCGTTTTTTAAACAAAACTAGTGATAAAACAAGAAACTAAAAGATTCGATTGCAAGATCTATAGATATACCTTCATGCACTCACCTCCCCGGCAACGGCGCCCGAAAAGATCTTGATGTCTACTACGCAACTTTATTCTTGTAGACACGTGTTGGGCCTCCAAGCGCAGAGTTTTGTAGGACAATAGCAATTTTCCCTCAAGTGTATGGCCTAAGGTTTAACAATCTGTGAGAAGTGTAGGATGAAGATGGTCTCTCTCAAACAACCTTGCAACCAAATACAAGAAATCTCTTGTGTCCCCAACACACTCAATACAATGGAAAATTGAATAGGTGCACTAGTTCGGCGAAGAGATGGTGATAAAATTGTAATATTTATGGTGCACAAGGGGTGGGGCGTGGCCCCCTCCTTCCTTCTCCTTCTCCCCTCCTTCCTTTCCCTCCGGTAGAAGAAAGGAAAAGGCGGGGGCGAATCCTACTTGGACTAGGAGTCCAAATAGGACTCCCCCCTTGGCGCGCCCCTCCTAGCCGCCGGCCTCTCTCCCTTCCTCCTTTATATACGTGTCCAGGGGGCACCCCAAAGCACAACAGACAATCTCTTAGCCGTGTGCGGGGCCCCCCTCCACCGTTTAGTATTCTGATAGTATCATCATAGTGCTTAGGCGAAGCCCTGCGCGGATCACATCACCAACACCGTCATCACACCGTCGTGCTGACAAAACTCTCCCTCGACCGTCTGCTGGATCAACAGTTCGAGGGACGTCATCATGTTGAACGTGTGCTGGACACGGAGGTGTCATACGTTTGGTACTCGGATCGGTTGGATCATGAAGAAGTTCGACCGTTTTCACCAAGGTCCGAGCTCCGGCCACCGCCGCGAGCTCCATTCCGGTGAGCCCCGGCCACCCCATCTCCTCCTGCTTGCACTACCAGATGCGCGTGCGCCCCAGCTACGCTTAGCATTAAACCATCGTCCAAATGGTCGCCAGAGCAACCTTTCCGACGTCCTCCACCGCCTTGAGTCATAGTCGGCAGCTAAACACCGGCCTCACCCTGTTTAGGTTAGTTTAATGACGTCCATGGGTCACTGATAGGTGGGCCCCGGCCCTGCTAATTTTGGTTAAGCTTTTAATTAAACCTAAATAACCCAGTGACTCACTGACAAGTGGGCCCACGCCCCACTGGCAGTTTAGTTAGTATTAACTTAACACTAATTTACCCTGTTAATTAGTTGAGTCACTGACCAGTGGGCACCACTGGTCAGGTTTGACCGTGGTCAGCCCTGGTTGACCTGTTGACATCATGATGCTGTCATGCTGACGCCATTAATCATTTTCTGGAATAAAAATAAACCAGGAAATTTCAGAAAATAGCTAAACTTCTAAAAATCATAGAAAATAATCGGTAACTACAAATGAAATAATTTATATATGAAAAATAATGAGAAAAATCCAATCTTTCCATCTGTACCATTTCCATGTATTTTAGAACAACTTTTGCTACTGTTTAGGTCAAAACAAATAAATGACATTTAAATAACCCCATGTGGAGTTTGAATTTAAACCTTTGGTTCAAACCAACTTCATTTAATCTGGTTGCTAGTTGCATTAGCACAACAAGAGCATATTGCCATGTCATGATCATGCATCATATTGTTGCACTGAATTGATTGTGTTCCCTCTTGTTTGTCGGTGTTTGTCCCCTCTCAGTAGACATTGTTCCGACGATGTGATCGATGACACTGATGAAGACACAATGCTATCTTCATAAGTGCCAGGCAAGCAAACTCCCTTTGAACATTCCAATACAATCCTACTCTCTCGCTCCTGCTCTCTTTTACTGCATTAGGACAACAAGATTCAACTGTTACATGTTGCGGTAGTTGAACCCCTTTTCCTCTGCATGACCTGTCTTTGCAACAGTAAATAGTTGAAACCCACTAGCATGAGTAGGAGTTGTTTGGGCCATGATGTTCCTACTCATTTATGCTCACTTGTTATGTCTGCCATGCTTAGAGTTGTGTCGGGTGTGATCCATCTGGGCGATGAATTGAAATGATCATGTCCTAATGTTGAGACTTAAGTGTCTTGACCCGTTTTGGTCAAGTTGGTGATGAGAGGCAGTGTTGGAGAACATGGTGGATTGTCTCGTGATATGGCTCAAAGGAATTGAGTTCCGTGCTTATCAGAGCCTACCTTGCGGTTACACGAACATTTGCGGTCAGGTGTGCGGGTAGGTGACGCATGACGCGTGTGTCCGGGTGACACATGACACGGCACAGTGTCTGGACTAGATGTAGATACATGTTCCAAGAGGGAACGTTGCTGATGGGACGAGGAAGGGTTCCTTTGAGTCAAGATCAACATGATCTATTCGAATAGCCGCGTCCGCGGTAAAGGACTACTGGGTTGCTTGTGCAGTTCATAGACAAGTGAAAGTGGATACTCTAAAATACACAAAATAAGCATGAGTGCTATGGATGGTCTTCTCATAGGGAGACGGGAGCGGATCCATAGTGGTGTATTGATATGGTGAATATGTAGACTTGTATGCGCCATCTCAAAAGAGTTACCAGCAGTCATAGTACAGGATAGCCACTGAGTCAAAGCTGACTTGCTGCAGTTAAACTCCATCACCCCTTTGTTGATACTATGCATATGTAGCTAGTTCTGATGTAAGTCTTGCTGGGTACATTTGTACTCACATTTGCTTAATTTATGTTTTTGCAGAGAGACTTCAGTCTCACTAGTAGTTTCGCGTAGACTTCACGTTTAGCTTGTTACCTCAGCTACGATCTTGTACCCTTGGGAGGGTCTTGTAGATAGTCAGGCTTCTCAGCCTTTTTCATTTGTAGATGTCTGTACTCAGACATGTTATGCTTCCATTGCTTGTATGCTCTGTATGTTGGGTCATGTGACCCATGATTGTAATTCTTACTATGTATGACTCTTCGGAGCGTTCTGAATAAATTCTTTGAGTCGTAGAATTTTGTTGTGATGTCATGTTGTATTTGCACATATCGAGCATATTGTTTGTATGATTTTGAAATTCTTGGTATGTGTGTGATTCGACAATCTAGTTGTTTATTCTGATAGCCTCTCTTATGGGGAAATGTCTCCTAGTACTTCCACTGAGCCATGGTAGCTTGCTACTGCTCTGGAACACATGGGATGATCGGTATGTGTCCTTTACTCATGTGTCTGCCCCTTCGGGGAAATGTCACGCGTTGTTCCTTTAAGTCCTTGTAGCTTGCTACGACATGGGTTCATATGTTGATGACCGACACGTGCATTGCTGGGTCATGTATGTCTGTCCCTGTAAGTTAGCAGTGCCACCTTGGGTTTACGACTAGTCATGTCGGCCCGGGTTCTCTGTCATATGGATGCTAGCGACACTATCATATACGTGAGCCAAAAGGCGCAAACGGTCCCGGGCCAGGTAAGGTGGCACCCGTGGGGATACTGTGCGTGAGACCACAAAGTGATATGATGTGTTACATGCTAGATCGGTGTGACTTAGGATCGGGGTCCTGATAGCTAGCCTCCGTTTAGTGGTGCATATTGATATTCAAACAAAAAACTGTATGGAAACTTGGCATTCATCATCATTGCTGCAGATGCCACTACATTGGCATTGCAACCAAAAGGCAGCATTACTTGCCAATCACGTACTACTACTCCACTTCCAACTAATTCTAACTAAACTAAGATCAGAATCACATCTAACTAAATCTTGAGAGACACCTCCATAGATGCCCCGGCCCCAATCAGATACGTAGGTGGCATAAGCAAGATGAACAGCAGTAGCTTCTCCGCAGTGACTGTCGGCATGCTGCTGATTGTCATGACCTCCATGTCTACCATATACCTGATGCCCTTTACTGTAAAAAAGATTGGGAGGCGTAACTTCAGTAACATTGCAATAACAGTATATATATAGCCATTGGTGTCGAACATAGAGAGAGAACAAATGCTTGCTTACTCTGAACAGGAAGGGATTTGAAAATTGAGAATGATAGCTTGGAATATAAGTTAATATCATGTACATAATGTCTGAAATTTGAATTCAAAACTGATAAATTCTTACCAGAAGTCCATAACATAATATACTGCTTGATCAAAGTAAGTCCATACCATACATTCTTACATTCTTACTGGAAAACTATTTGTTGTAAAACAACTTCAGACTTACTTTCAGTCTGTAATTTGTAGAGAAGGTTAACATTAATTTCTCAAATACTAATTGTTACGGCCGTAGAGGCCCACCGGGCAATATTAGCCCACAAGTTATCTTAGGTTAATTCTTATGCAAGTTATCTTAGGTTAATTTTTATGCAAGTTATCTAGGTTATAAATATAGGTTGTAAGACTCTTTTTGAAATTAAGCAATAACGATAATTCTATCATATTGCCCGGCTCCAGAGGAGCCGGAAACCCTAGCCGCACCCTGCCCTAGCTGCCGCCGCCCTTCTCCTCCCTCACGACGGCGCCAATGCGCCAGAGCCGCCGCCCTCGGCCCCAACCCTCGTTGTTCTGCCCCTACAACCTACGGAGCAGAGTCGGTAGGAACCCTAGTCCTACCAATTTGGTATCAGGTACCCGGGATTCGACTATGTCTTCGACGCCTCCAATTCCGTCACCACCGCTGCTGCCCGTCAACTCCACCACCGCCGCTGGCACCAACTCCACCACCGCCACCGCTTCATCGCCAGGCGTCACGGCCTCGCTCTCGGCGGGCGCCACGGCGTCGCTCTAGGCACCGATCTTCCCTGCACCCGGCACCGCGCCGGGCCACGGCCTGTCGCCACCCCCAGTCCAACACGCGATGCCGTCCCCCCCCCCCCGTGCCACCGCAGTTTACGCCGGAGGCCATGGCCGGCGTGCTCAATGACTTGGTCGTCGCGGTCCAGGGCATCCGCCTCTACTTGGCTAGCCCGTACGGGCCGCCCCCGCAGCTCCATCCGGCCATGACTGCGGGACAGCCGATGCTGCCATGGTACTTCGTTCCCGCGGCCATCACCGAGGGTTACCCGGCGCTCCCTCACCGGCGGCTCCGACGCCGCCTTGTCCACAGTGGCCGACGCCGACACCTGCGCCGCCGCCCGCCGCCCAGGGCCCACAGTGGCCGGCCTACTCCGTTCCCACGGCCATCGCTGGGGGCTACCCGGCGCTACCGTCGTCGGCCGCTTCCACGCCGCCCGGGCCCCAGTGGCCGACGCCAGCGCTCGCGGTGCCACCCGCGCCGCCAGCAGCCGCCCAGGGCCCGCAGTGGCCGGCCTGGGCCGCGCCACCCACTGCCTCGCCGTCCCTCCCGGCGGCCACAGTGTAGGTTCCACCGCTGCCACCGCCCAGCCCTAGCCTGGGCCCGTCCGCGCCAGGCGGTCTTCTGATCCAGGAGGTCCGATTCCCATCGTCACCATCTCCGCTTCCGGGCTGGCTCCACGGGACATCGCCTCCGCCGGTTTACACGGCGGCCCGGGAGCCGTCGGGTTCCCAGTTGCAGCCCGGGGCGTCGGGTGCCACGGGGGCCTACGCTGGCCTTCCCACCATGGACCAAGCACCGTCATCAACTCTCCGCACCACCGAGGCAGTGGGCCATGGCGCGCCAAACCAGCAGCCGCCCCGGTTTGCCAAGCTCGACTTCGCCACTTACGACGGCTTGGATGACCCGCTTAACTGGCTCAACCAGTGTGACCAGTTCTTCCGCGGGCAGCGCACACCCACGTCGGAGCGCACTTGGCTGGCTTCCTACCATCTCCGCGGAGCCACACAGACATGGTACTACACCCTCGAGCAGGATGAGGGCGGCATGCCCCGGTGGGAGCGCTTCTGCGAGCTGTGCCTTCTTCGCTAAGGACCGCCATTACGCGGGAGCCGATTGGCCGAGTTGGGCCGCCTACCTTTCACCTCCACGGTGCAGGATTTCGCCGACCGCTTCCAGGCCATGGCGTGTCACGCGCCAGGTGTGACGGCCCTGCAGCGGGCTGAGCTCTTCATCGGCGGCCTTCCAGATCACATTCGCGTCGACGTGGAGCTTCGCGGACCCCATGATCTCCAGTCGGCCATGTACTACGCCCGCGCGTTCGAGCGCCGCGCGGTGGCCATCCAGCAGGAATCACCGTCCCGGACCGCTGGGTCACTACCAGGGCCGGATTCCGCGCAGGGTCGGCTGCGCAGGCTTCTGCGGCACCCCTCGCCGCGACCGTGAGACGCCCGTTCCGCCGGCTCACCTCAGCTGAGCTCCTCGAGCGTCGCCGCCAAGGATTGTGCTTCAACTGCGACGAGCCCTACACGCCCGGCCATGCCTGCCCGCGACTCTTCTACCTGGAGGTTGCAGACCACATTCCGGAGGACGCCGTCGCCACCGACTTGGCCACCCCAGCTGTCGAGAAGGTGTTTGACGCTGGTTGATCGCCTGGAAGAGTTCCGCCAGCGCTTCCCCACCTTACAGCTCGAGGATGAGCTATTTGTGTAGGCGGGGAGAAGTGTTACGGCCGTAGAGGCCCACCGGGCAATCTTAGCCCACAAGTTATCTTAGGTTAATTCTTATGCAAGTTATCTTAGGTTAATTCTTATGCAAGTTATCTAGGTTATAAATATAGGCTGTAAGACTCTTTTTGGAATTAAGCAATAAAGATAGTTCTATCATATTGCCCGGCTCCAGAGGAGCCGGAAACCCTAGCCGCACCCTGCCCTAGCCGCCGCCGCCCTTCTCCTCCCTCGCGACGGCGTCAACGCGTCGGAGCCGCCGCCCTCGGCCCCAACCCTCGCTGTTCTGCCCCTACAACCTACGGAGCAGAGTCAGTAGGAACCCTAGTCCTACCACCAATAGTTTTGTTGTTAACAGATTAGAAGATCATTTGAGCAAAGCATCACAAATCAATAGTTAGATGAATTGTTTCAGAAGTCTGGTCAATAGTATCTTGGTGTTATATTCTAGAAATATATGGTATTACTATTTTGGTATCAAATAATATAAGAACGTTCAAAGGAAGCCTCAAAAAATTACGGATAAATATGAACAAAACGCTGCATTAATATCTGGTGTATTTGCAAAGAGCAGCCATTCATATGAGTGGGCACACTAGAGTCTTGAAGGCACAGTTGAAGCTGCCAAAATCCCTGCAAGGGCAACTGGTTCTGAACTGTACCTTTCATTGGTAGCCAATTTGTTGGTGGCAACAATCAATTCAGTCATGCCTTATTTTGTGGAAAATGGCTCTTGAGGGGGGATCAGCAACACCTGCTGCATCAATGTATGGGGAATGCTAATTTTGAACAATTTCAACCGTTTAATAACAAAAGATGGAATTCAGGCAGCGAAGTTTCCCAAATCGCCGGTTCTTATTGATTCGGTCAGATGTTCTTATTGATTAGACAAATTCAGGTAGCAAACTTTACAAAAGACCTGAGCAGGTCAACAAAACAGCATATAGTAGGCATGCAATTTCTTGGTAAATTGAAAGGGAAAAGCTTTCATCCAGATTACAGTATACACATAATTAAGCTACTACATTGCGAGGTCCACACTGATCAAGTGTCCTCAGGCCATTAATAACTACTCACTCCGTAAACTAATATAAGAGCGTTTAAAATACTAAAACAGTAATCTAAACGCTCTTATATTTCTTTACAGAGGGAGTAGAAATTAAAACTGGCTGCGCCTCATACACAGCCATCACTATAACTGCTGCAAGCATGTGAGCGCTACGAGACACATCATTACTTCACCATATCCTTCAACTGATTATTACGACAATGTGTGTCTAGCACGGTGGTAAAGACCTCCTGGAGTGGGGCTACCAACCAAGATTAGAATCCTGGTTCTCACAAAAAAAGGCCCCTCGCTGTGTATACTTGTGTTGTGCAAGCAAGCGTGTTCGCTGCGTATACTTGCGCTACCAACCCGGCGTTCAGGGCCTTTTCTCAACATAACAAGATAATGCCTTTGGGACTTCTCACCCCTTGGGTTGAGGTTTTTTTTTCCAGCGGATTATTATCTCCACATGCAGAGTGAATCCATGGGCAAGTTGCTCCTTAACATGATGCCTACTAGCTTCATCCACCTGGCATTTTCTTTCACAGTCGTTGCAGTCTTTGCATGGGTATTCACCAAGCAGCACGATTCTCTTTAACCCCACAGCTCGTTCCATGACTAGCCTTATATAGTTTTTCACCTTGTCTTCCTCCTCAAACCCTTGAATTACGAGCCTCTTCAAGTTGAAGTGCTTGAAATCCTTGGATGGTCCCCACACCACATTGGTCTTCTCGGCATTGTCCTCGGGTGTTTTCGCACATTGTCGTGTTCGAGATAACTTCATGTAAGGACATAGAAAATAAATGACGCATGTTAATTAAACCTGACACCAACCCTTGCAGGACAACAATGTAATAACAATTGAAATTAAATATTTCTTTGGTAGGACTAGGGTTCCTATCGACTCTGCTCCGTAGGTTGTAGGGGCAGGACAGCGAGGGTTGGGGCCGAGGGCGGCGGCTCCGGCGCGTTGGCGCCGTCGCGAGGGAGGAGAAGGGCGGCGGCGGCTAGGGCAGGGTGTGGCTAGGGTTTCTGGCTCCTCTGGAGCCGGGCAATATGATAGAACTATCTTTATTGCTTAATTACAAAAAGAGTCTTATAGCCTATATTTATAACCTAGATAACTTGCATAAGAATTAACCTAAGATAACTTGCATAAGAATTAACCTAAGATAACTTGTGGGCTAAGATTGCCCGGTGGGCCTCTACGGCCGTAACAATCTTCCATTAAAAATTTGGAACACCAACAGTACTAATATCTAAGTTTAGGCCCGTGTAGAGTTTTTGAAAGTAACTTGCATGAACTAAATCCTAGTCAAATTAAGACACGCCAATATGCTTTGGATAAACACGAGGTAGGATCCAACATGATTTTGTTTTCGTCTTGCATGGACATTGTCTCTGCAAAATTCAAATGGAACGTCAGAACTTCTGTTTGCATTGCATTATCATTCATACACAACATAGTCCATGTGTTCCACATATCATAATTACTATGCGGCCTGTACGCACTACTTCTAAAGTTTGTAATGGATTAGAGTCAGTGAGTGATCAAAAATCAGATTAACTTGGTGGTATGTTGTTAGTGCTGAATATTCGGAAACCTATCACACTAGACGGAGTCATATCCAGGCTAAGATGTGGATTCAATTAGAAAGAAGGTAGAGTCACAGGCTTACTGTAAACTTCTGCAGGGCAGGTGCAGCTTCAAGGATAAATAGGGTCCAGCTCAGATCACACTCAGGGAAGATATTAGAAAGGGACAAATCGGACAGATTTCTGAATATAGCAGTGAGCTGCTTCGGATGTTCCGGCTGAATCCATATCTGCACCAAGGAGAGGAACACAAATAGACAGCTGATATTAGTAAAGAAGAACATATGTTATGTGTGCAGAAGAACTTTATATGGTCCATAGATAGAAATTAGCTTTACCATTTGGTGGTGAAAATCGAGATGCAATGTCGACAGGTTCGTTGCACTCCTTGACAAGCACTCACTCAGCAGGAATGGCGCCTGCCACGCCTCGGCCCTACAAGTGAGGCTGACTCCACGAAGCTCTGGAACATAGCCGAAGCGCAACGGAGCGCTCTTAAAAGACCATTGGCAGTAAACTTCACTGAGCTTGGGGATAGAGATGAGCTCAATGTGCGTGCACTCAAAGTAGAAGAGCTCGAGCTCCTGGAGCCCAGTGTCGTTGCCGTATAGGCGATCGGGCGAAGAACCTCGAGCTGAAGAACACACGCACGCGAGAGAGAGGAAAGTCCTTTTGTGCCGCAGCTAACAACGCAACGTTTTCTGTTTCATTCCTTTACCCTTTATCTGTTACAACCGAATAGCTAACAACCTCCCAGTGGACGCGCTATGATCCGTGACGGCCGCGCCATCCCACGGCCACGTTCCACAGCGCATGCATCCACCAGGAGGAAAAGAAGGAAGAAGTGGTCAGTGCTTCGAACGGCATCTGATCCACAGCTAGCTACGTGCATGGGCAGGTCACATCACCCGCATGCATGCATTATTCAAAGGAAAAACGGAAAACAATTATCCTAGCAACGTGAGCTTAATAAGGCCAACAAATCTCCCCCTTAAGCTCAGCGTTCACTAGTGATTTCTCTGACCCCAACTTTCTGACACAGCTCGATGAAGCGCACTCGCCCTAGTGCTTTGGTCAGTGCGTCCGCCACTTGATCATGAGTCCCAACGAAGTCGATCTTCACTTGTCCAGTTTCAACGCAGTCATGGATGAAATGAAACTTTACATCTATGTGCTTACTGCGATCATGATGAACATGATTCTTCGCCAAAGCAATCGCGGACTTGTTGTCAACCATGAGCTTGAACTCCGACGGAGCTTGTCCCCTCATCTCTGCCACCAGCCTGCTCAACCACAAACCTTGACAAGTTGCAGCTGCCGCGGCTACATATTCTGCTTCGCAAGAGCTGATCGCAACTACCTTCTGCTTCTACAATGTCCAGGAAACAAGGTTGTCCCCAAGAAAGAAGATCTGCCCAGAAGTGCTCTTGCGGTCACCAACATCCCCAGCGTGGTCGCTGTCACTGAATCCAAGCAAAACACCACTGCCACCACGCACATATCTGCACCCATAGTTTAGGGTCCCTCGGACATACCTCAAGATTTGCTTGACAGCTGCCCAGTGAGTTGTGGTTGGCTTCTCCATGAACCTGCTCACAATTCCAACGGCATGTGTGATGTCTGGACGTGTGTGAACTAGGTACCTTAGACTCCCGATCACGCTGCGATAGAGGGAGGCGTCGCACGCCTTGGCTTCATCTTCTTTTCTTAGCTTGAGCCTGCACTCCATGGGCGTATGACTGCTGTTACACCCGCTCATACCTGCCACTTCAAGTATTTTCTCTGCATAACGACGCTGACATAGAGTGATCACATCCTCAGACTGACTCACCTCGATGCCCAAGTAGTAGCTCAAGAGCCCGAGATCACTCATTTTGAAGAGTTGTTGCATTTGCTCCTTGAATGCTTTGATATGAGGCTTGTGAGTACCTGTGATGATCAAGTCGTCGACATACACCCCCACCAGTAGGTAGGACTGATCATCGCCTCTGCGGTACACTGCATGTTCTAGCGGGCTCCTGACAAAACCAAGTGAGATCAATGTTTCATCAAGCTTCGCATACCAGGCCCGTGGGGCTTGACGAAGCCCATAGAGCGCCTTGCTAAGCTTCAGAACCTATTCCTCGCCTCCATTAGCAACATATCCAGGTGGCTGCGCGACATAGACTTCCTCAATCAGATCACCATTGAGGAAAGCGGACTTTACGTCCATGTGATGAACCTCCCAGCCCGAGTGCGCGGCCAACGCGAGGAAGAGACGCACGGTCTCTATGCGCGCCACGGGCGCGAATACTTCTTCAAAATCTACGCCTTCGCGCTGAGCATACCCCTTTGCCACCAATCTGGCCTTGTGTTTGATGATCTTGCCGTCGGGGCCGCGTTTAACCTTGAAGACCCACTTCAGCCCAATTGCCTTTTGTCCTCGAGGAAGAGAAGCTAGTTGCCAGGTTGAGTTCTCGGCAATAGACTCCATCTCTGCATCCATGGCCCCCTTCCAGTTGGCGTCCGCCAGCGCGTCCTCGACGTTCGCCGGCTCCTCAGCACTTAGCAGGCAATGCTCCATCGCCTCTCGCACGGCCTCCCCTTCGGTCTCATCTAGGATGCAGGAGACACGGAAATAACGGATGTTGCCGGCGTCCACGTCCCGACGATTCTCGTCATGACTGAGTGGCGTCGCCCACCGAATCTCTCTGCCCTCCACGGGTGTAGCCGCCTCGGACTGTGGTGTCCCGAGCGAGCTCCCCCCGGACGGCGTTGATCCGGACTGCGGCGTCCCGTGTGCGCTCCCCCCAGGCGTGGCCGCACCGGAGCGTGCGTCTGCTGATGCAGGTGTGGAGGGGGACGCCGGCGTGTGCGGCGAGTTGATGTTGATGGGCGTCCCGCGGTCGATCTCATGAACACCATGGTCCGTGGTATACACCACGGTGAAAGTGCCCGGCGCGGAGTATGCCCCCGCCGCGCCAGGGACACGCCACGCCCACGGTCTGCTCTCCTCGAACACCACGTCTCTGGACACTTGCACCTTCTTTGTTGCCGGGTTGTAGACGCGATAGGCCTTGGAACCCTCTTCATATCCGACGAAGACCATCGGCGTCGAGCGATCGCTAAGCTTTGTGATGCCAGGGCCGACATGCTTGACGTGGACTGTGCACCCGAACATGCGCAAATGATGCACCACGGGCTTGCGGCCGTGCCACGCCTCATAGGGCGTGACTCCCTCCATGCTACGAGTGGGAGCACGATTCAGCACATACACCGCGGTCCTGACTGCCTCAGCCCAGAAGAAAGCCGGCATCTCCATGCTCTTCATCATACATCTCGCCATCTCCACCACCGATTGATTGCGCCGCTCTACAACCCCGATTTGCTGCGGGGAGTACGGAGCGGTCGTGTAATGCTTGACGCCCAGCTCCTCGCAGTACGCCTTGAACTCGCCAGAGTTGAATTCTCCACCCCGGTCCGACCGGAACGCCCGCAATTTGCAGTTGCCGCTCGCCTCGGCGTGAGCCTGGACCTTCTTGAAGCGCTGGAAGGCCTCGTCCTTCGTTCTCAGAAGCTCTGGCCACATATAACGACTGTAGTCATCCACTATTAGTAGGAAGTACTTGTTACCTCCCGGCGTGGTTGGCTCGATCGGACCGCAAAGGTCCGTGTGCACAAGCTCCAGCCCGCGCTCTGCCCGGTACACCGAGGACTGTGGGAACGGCGAGCGATGTTGTTTGCCCAGGGCGCACCCGTCGCAATGTTGCTCGACACGGTCGATCACAGGCATCCCGCGGACCATCTGCTTCACGGACATGGCACGGAGGGCACGGAAGTGAAGATGGCCCATACGGGCGTGCCAGCGCCAGGTCGGGTCATCCCCTTGTGCCAGCAGGCATGCCGGCGCGTCCATCGCGAGAACACCGGTGTATAGGCGGTTGCCTGATCGCCTGACACTTGCCAGAGTGCGTCAGGCTGGGTCTTTGATGACCATGAGCCCATCTTCAATGTGGATGACGCAGCCGGCCTCGTCCAGCTGTCCCACCGAGACTATGTTTGTCCGGAGGCTCGGGATGAAGTAGACGCCCGCGAGCGCGCGTTGGTCACCACCTTGGCAGCGGAACACCACCGTGCCGCGACCGCGAATGGCCACGACCGAGCCATCGCCGAACTTCACCGTTCCATGCACGGTTTCGTCGAGAGATGCGAAGACTCCCCTGTCACCCGTCATATGGCTACTGGCTCCTGTGTCAAAGAACCAAACGCCATCCGGGGAGGGCACATGGAGCACTTTCTCCTCGTTGAGGTACACCACTTGGGGTGCAACATGTCGTGTCGCGTCGATGGTGGTGACCACGGCCATATAGAGACCCTGATCATGCTCGGCCTGGACTTCATCTAGATGTGCCTGCTCCTGCTTGCCTTTTTGCTCCTGCTCACGAAGCCATGTCCGTCACTCCTTCTTCCAGTGCCCGGGGATGCCGCAATGATGGCAATTCCCCTTCTTCTTCTTGCTGCCGGAGCCGCCCGCGCCCGCGCTCCCCGGAGCACCCTTGCCGCCGCCGTGTGACTTGCCCTTGGCGGGTGATTTGCTCTTGCCAGCGTTGCCGCCGCCACCTCCTGATGACGAACCACCGCCTCCGCCCACCTTGTCGCGGGCCAGCCACTCCTCGTGAGTGAGCAGGAGGCGCCCGGCAGGCTGCGCGCCGTCGTCTAGATCGTAGTGGTCCTCGCACGCAGAGAAGCGACCGACGAGTTCCTCGATCGTCATGGCCTTCAGATCGAGAAGGGACTCGATCGCCATCGCCATCGGACGATAACGGCGCGGCACCACCCGGAGGAATTTCTGCATGGCCTTGTGCTCGGTGACCGGGTCGCCGAACAGCTCGAGATCGGAGATGAGGGCGGAGAGCCGCAGCCCGAAATCCTCGATGGACTCTCCGTCTTTGAACCGGAGATCCTCGAATTCTCGCCGGCGCACCTGCGCCTTGGCCTCGCGGGCGCGCGCGCTGCCCATCCTCATCGTCTTGATCGTCTCCCAAGCCGTCTTGGCCGTGTCCTTGGCGGCCAGCACACGCAGCAGCTCCGGCGGGACGCCGGTGAGGATTATCTGCAGCGCGCGCCGGTCGTCATTCTCGTCGGCGCCGTCTTCAGTCACCACGGTCCAGACTCGGGCGACCTGCAACTTGACTTGCATGAGGAGCACCCACTCTTGGTAATTGGTGCGGGTGAGCATCAGCGACGACCCCGACTCCTCGCGCACGACGCGCTCCACCATGCGGATCTCGCCGCTGCCGCTGCCAGTGAGGCGCGCGACCGGCGCCTTGGACGAAGGCGTCTGCGATGGTGATCTGGTGCCGCCTTTGTTCTTCCCGTCAGACTCGTCACCCGACATCGCTGCCGCGGATCAAACACCGCCGGCCACCGGAGGATCGCACACCGCCGGGCTCTGATGCCAATTGTCGTTGCCGTATAGGCCATCGGGCGAAGAACCTCGAGCTGAAGAACACACGCACGCGAGAGAGAGGAAAGTCCTTTTGTGCCGCGGCTAACAGCGCAGCGTTTTCTGTTTCATTCCTTTACCCTTTATCTGTTACAACCGAATAGCTAACAACCTCCCAGTGGACGCCCTATGATCCGTGACGGCCGCGCCATCCCACGGCCACGTTCCACAGCGCATGCATCCACCAGGAGGAAAAGAAGGAAGAAGTGGTCAGTGCTTCGAACGGCATCTGATCCACAGCTAGCTACGTGCATGGGCAGGTCACATCACCCGCATGCATGCATTATTCGAAGGAAAAAGGAAAACAACTATCCTAGCAACGTGAGCTTAACAAGGCCAACACCCAGAGCTGGGCACGTCGATCTTGAGCACGGAGTCCTCATCAACCAGTTGGCAGAAACTCAAGGTGAGGTGTATGAGCCTGTCACAGGCCCTAATGAGGTCGGTGATGTCGGAGTGCCCAAACGCAAGCTTCTTGAGGGTAAGAACCGTGAGCCACCGGAAAGCGACCCGGTAGTCGCGGGAGAAGGACATGAAGTGCTGCTCAAACTCGGCGAGCTGCCGGGCAGTGTTTCTCCTGTATGGCGAGCCTGTGCCAAAATGGAGCCTTTTGGTTTTGCCGCCGCTGACAACGTGCTCAACGGCGCCGCCGATGGAGCTCAGGTCGGGGGGCGACAGGTAGAAGCGGAGGCTGAGGGACTTGATAGCATGACTGTTGCTGCAGTCGCACTCGCGCTCGGTCAGCAAGCTCCGTGCCGCGCCTGTGAACGCGTCCATGCGCTCGGGCGTCCTGGAGCGGCGGAAATGGCCGGCGTTGAGGTACAGGCGCGAGAGCGGGTGGGGAAGGCGTGGAGACTGCGCCGGCGCAGACGGCCTCACGCAGGTCGAGGCGCTCGAAGATTTCGAGCAGGAGGTCGTCGGTGAGCGTGCTGATTCTGTCCTCCTCTCAGCCGGCCTGGAGCTTGTGCGGCGGCGACTCCATGGCCGGGATTCGAAGGCCGATTTGTTGGTTCACTACTAGGGAAAAGCCTAGCAGCAGCGCGGGTTTTGGGCCTATTAGCAGCGCGGGGGCCGGCGCTACTAATAAGGCGCTACAGCTAACTTATAGCAGCACCCGCGCTACTACTACTACTACCAGCGCGATTTTTTTTTGAATTTTTTCGAAAAAATATTTCGATTTTTCCCCCTAATTTTCAAATTTCTGAATTATTCTAACCTCAAATCTCTAATCACCCCTCATCACTGCTCAATTTAATCTCTAATCACCCCTCATCATTCCAAATCATCTAACTTCCCGGACGGTCACCGTCAATCCTATTAACCTCAGGAATTTAGCTTGAGCATGAAGTCACACATTTCACTATTTGAGTTTGAAACTATTGTTCTAAAAAATTAGTAACACTAATATTTCTTGAATAATTAGTTTGACCACAGTTTGGCCATAGTTTGACCAGATTTGACCAAAATTCAAAAAAACTAAAATAATTACTTAGTAACACTAATATTCTAGAATAATTAGTTTGACCATTATTTGACCACAGTTTGACCACATAGTTTGAAATTTTTTCGATTTTTCCCACTCTAGATCTTAAAAGCTCCGTAACTTTTTTCTGTTAGGTTTTTGAGAATTTTGAAAATGTTTAACGGGGTTCCCCCAGTTAAATTTGGATGTAACTTTTCGAGTAGATGATTTTTCATACAAAAAACTTTTTCATCCGAGTTAGTATGTAAAAGTTATGCCCATTTTTACAAATTCTCGAGAGATTTTGCAAATAAAGTCGAAATTCATATTTGTAAATTTTCCCAACAACTAGACCACATATCACATGGGAAACTTATTTTCTTTTATCTTTTTGACATTTTCATCATTTTCTTTATTTTTTTAAAACTGAAAGGCGATGGGGGGGTAGAGTTTGAAAATGAGACCTTTAGTAGTAGCGCGGTTTTTTACCCCTTCGCTACTACTATGGCACCACTTAGTAGTAGCGAGGGCTAAAAACCAACGCTACTGCTATCAAACTTAGTAGTAGTGAGGTTTTAAAAACCCGCGCTACTACTATGGCATGTCCCGGGGGGCACGGTAGAGACCACTTAGTAGTAGCGAGGGTTAAAAACCCGCGCTACTGCTATCAACTTAGTAGTAGCGAGGTTTAAAAACCTGCGCTACTTAGTAGTAACTTTCTGTGTATAGGCTTTTCCCTAGTAGTGGTTGAAACCCTAGTTGGAACCAACCGCTGAGATGCGGCCAAGGAGGCGGCGCCCTGCTCCGAGGACGAGGCTCCTCATCTCCACTCCGGCGCTCCGCTGCGCACCCCCCGCGGGTGGCGGCGGATCTGGACAGATCGATGGATCCGCCTCCTCCTCGATCCCCTCCGGCGGTGCTGCTGCTAGTTGATGAGATGCATGGTTAGCGTCGATCTGGTGGTTGATTGGATGGTGGATGCATTGGATTTGATTTGTGAGCTCTCGCCGGAGGAGACGCGAGCACCGGAGGAGACACAGCAAGCACAACAGCTTCCTGCTCTGCTAGAGATGGGAGGAGACTCTCCCGAACTGTTTTAAAAAACCTGTATTCACTCTATTTTTTCATGTACAGAAAAAACGTATTTGCTCTTAGTTTTTTTCAAAACACTTTCGGTCTATTCATCTTCAATCATGACAGTACAACGAACACCAAAAATACTAAAAATTACATCCAAACTCATAGACCGGCTAGCGACGGCTACAATTACTTAAACGAGACGAAGGCGTACCGCCGCCATTGCCCCTCCCTCGCCAAAGGTGAACCAACCTTCGTTTATATGGTTGGGTATCTTCCGGCGTAATTAGCCCCTGCTGATTCAAGTTCTAGAATTAACATGGGTGCTTGCGTATTTCCTGTCATGGTATGACGTGCCGTCAACTAGATGGTTCCGGTGGCGACTTTTACAAGGATGTGGGAAGCTTGTGTGTGTGTTGTGTTCATAGGGACTAGATCGGCAACGCGCCTTGGCGCGAGGGTGCCGGTCCTAACGATATGGTCAGGCCGTGAAAGATCAAACGGCATGATGCATTAGTTGTTGGGGAACGTTGCAGAAAATAAAAAAAATTTACGCTTCACCAACATCAATCTATGGAGTTCATCTAGCAACGAGAGAGAGAGGAGTGTATCTACATACCCTTGTAGATCGTGAGCGGAAGCGTTCAAGAGAACGGAGTTGAGGGAGTCGTACTCGTCGTGATCCAAATCACCGATGATCCTAGTACTGAACGGACAACACCTCTGCGTTCAACACACGTACGGTTCGGGAAGACGTCTCCTCCTTCTTGATCCAGCAAGGGGGAAGGAGAGGTTGATGGAGATCCAGCAGCACGACGGCGTGGTCGTGGAAGCAGCAGCGATCTCGGCAGGGCTTCGCCAAGCTCTACGAGAGGCAGATGTGTTGCAGAGGGAGAGGGAGGCGCCAGGAGCATGGCGTGCGCAGCCCTCCCTCCCCCCCTCTTTATATAGGGCCCCTAGGGGGGGCGCCGGCCCTAGGAGATCCAATCTCCAAGGGGGGCGGCGGCCAAGGGGGGTGGCTTGCCCCCCAAGCCAAGTGGGGCGCCAACACCCCTAGGGTTTCCAACCCTAGGCGCAGGGGGAGGCCCAAGGGGGGTGCACCAGCCCACCAGGGGCTGGTTCCCTCCCCACTTCAGCTCATGGGGCCCTCCGGGATAGGTGGCCCCACCCAGTGGACCCCCGGGACCCTTCCGGTAGTCCCGGTACAATATCGGTGACCCACGAAACTTTCCCGATGGCCGAAACTAGACTTCCTATATATAATTCTTCACCTCCGGACCATTCCGAAACTCCTCGTGACGTCCGGGATCTCATCCGGGAATCCGAACAACTTTCGGGTTACTGCATACTAATATCTCTACAACCCTAGCGTCACCGAACCTTAAGTATGTAGACCCTACGGGTTCGGGATACATGCAGACATGACCGAGACGACTCTCCGGTCAATAACCAACAGCGGGATCTGGATGCCCATGTTGGCTCCCACATGCTCCTCGATGATCTCATCGGATGAACCACGATGTCGAGGATTCAAGTAATCCCGTATACAATTCCCTTTGCCAATCGGTAGTTACTTGCCCGAGATTCGATCGTCGGTATCCCAATATCTCATTCAATCTCGTTACCGGCAAGTCACTTTACTCGTACCGTAATGCATGATCCCGTGACCAAACACTTGGTCACTTTGAGCTCATTATGATGATGCATTACCGAGTGGGCCCAGAGATACCTCTCCATCATACGGAGTGACAAATCCCAGTCTCGATCCGTGTCAACCCAACAGATACTTTCGGGGATACCCGTAGTATACCTTTATAGTCACCCAGTTACGTTGTGACGTTTGGTACACCCAAAGCACTCCTACGGTATCCGGGAGTTACACGATCTCATGGTCTAAGGAAAAGATACTTGACATTGGAAAAGCTCTAGCAAACGAACTACACGATCTTGTGCTATGCTTAGGATTGGTTCTTGTCCATCACATCATTCTCCTAATGATGTGATCCCGTTATCAATGACATCCAATGTCCATAGTCAGGAAACCATGACTCTATTGATAAACGAGCTAGTCAACTAGAGGGTTGCTAGGGACATGTTGTGGTCTATGTATTCACACATGTATTACGATTTCCGGATAACACAATTATAGCATGAATAATAGACAATTATCATGAACAAGGAAATATAATAATAATAATTTTATTATTGCCTCTAGGGCATATTTCCAACAGTCTCCCACTTGCACTAGAGTCAATAATCTAGTTACATTGTGATGAATCAAACACCCATAGAGTTCTGGTGTTGATCATGTTTTGCTCGCGGAAGAGGTTTAGTCAACAGATCTGCGACATTCAGATCCGTATGTACTTTGCAAATATCTATGTCTCCATCTTGAACATTTTCATGAATGGAGTTGAAGCGAAGATTGATGTGCCTGGTCTTCTTGTGAAACCTGGGCTCCTTGGCAAGGGCAATAGCTCCAGTGTTGTCATAGAAGAGAGTGATCGGCCCCGATGCATTGGGTATGACTCCTAGGTCGGTGATGAACTCCTTCATCCATATTGCTTCATGCGCTGCCTCCGAGGCTGCCATGTACTCCGCTCCACATGTAGATCCTGCCACAATGCTCTGCTTGCAACTGCACCAGCTTACTGCCCGTCCATTCAAAATATACACGTATCCGGTTTGTGACTTAGAGTCATCCAGATCTGTGTCGAAGCTAGCGTCGACGGAACCCTTTATGACGAGCTCTTCGTCACCTCCATAAACGAGAAACATATCCTTAGTCCTCTTCAGGTACTTCAGGATATTCTTGACCGTTGTCCAGTGTTCCTTGCCGGGATTACTTTGGTACCTTCGTACCAAACTTACGGCAAGGTTTACATCAGGTCTGCTACACAGCATGGCATACATAATAGACCCTATGGCCGAGGCATGGCGGATGACACTCATCTCTTCTATATCTTCTGCCGTGGTCGGGCATTGAGCCGAGGTCAATCTCACACCTTGCAATACAGGCAAGATCCCCTTCTTCGACTGATCCATATTGAACTTCTTCAATATCTTATCAAGGTATGTGCTTTGTGAAAGACCTATGAGGCGTCTTGATCTATCTCTATAGATCTTGATGCCTAATATGTAAGCAGCTTCTCCAAGATCCTTCATTGAAAAACACTTATTCAAGTAGGCCTTAATGCTGTCCAAAAGTTATATATCATTTCCCATCAAAAGTATGTCATCCACATATAATATGAGAAATGCTACAGAGCTCCCACTCACTTTCTTGTAAACGCAGGCTTCTCCATAAGTCTGCATAAACCCAAACGCTTTGATCATCTCATCAAAGCAAATGTTCCAACTCCGAGATGCTTGCACCAACCCGTAAATGGATCGCTGGAGCTTGCATACCTTGTTAGCATTCTTTGGATCGACAAAACCTTCCGGCTGCATCATATACAGTTCTTCCTTAAGATAGTCGTTAAGGAATGCCGTTTTGATGTCCATTTGACATATCTCATAATCATAGTATGTGGCAATTGCTAACATGATTCGGACGGACTTCAGCTTCGCTACAGGAGAGAAAGTCTCATCGTAGTCAACCCCTTGAATTTACCGATAACCCTTAGCGACAAGTCGAGCTTTATAGATGGTAACATTGCCATCCGCGTCCGTCTTCTTCTTAAAAGACCATTTATTTTCTATCGCTCGCCGATCATCGGGCAAGTCTGTCAAAGTCCATACTTTGTTTTCATACATGGATCCTATCTCAGATTGCATGGCTTCAAGCCATTTGTTGGAATCTGGGCCCGCCATCGCTTCTTCATAGTTCGAAGGTTCACCGTTGTCTAACAACATGATTTCCAGGACAGGGTTGCCATACCACTCTGGTGCGGAATGTGTCCTTGTGGACCTACGAAGTTCAGTAGCAACTTGATCTAAAGTACCTTGATCATCATCATTAATTTCCTCTCTAGTCGGTGCAGGCACCACAGGAACATTTTCCTGAGCTGCACTACTTTCCGGTTCAAGAGGTAGGACTTCATCGAGTTCTATTTTCCTCCCACTTACTTCTTTCGAGAGAAACTCTTTTTCCAGAAAGGACCCGTTCTTGGCAACAAAGATCTTGCCTTGGGATCTAAGGTAGAAAGTATACCCAATGGTTTCCTTAGGGTATCCTATGAAGACACATTTTTCCGACTTGGGTTCGAGCTTTTTAGGTTGAAGTTTCTTGACATAAGCATCGCATCCCCAAACTTTTAGAAATGACAGCTTAGGTTTCTTCCCAAACCATAATTCATACGGTGTTGTCTCAACGGATTTAGAAGGTGCCCTATTTAAAGTGAATGTAGCTCACTACTAGAAAAAGGGCTATAGATGGGATGGACACTAATGGCGCACTGTACATGTGGTGCGCCATTACTAAATACTAATGGCGCACCATGTGTTGGTGCGCCATTAGTGTGCAAATACTAATGGCGCACTACATCTCACGTTGCGCCATTAGTAAAAGATTTTTTTTAATTTTTTCAAAACTACTAATGGCGCACCGTGGGAGTGGTGCGCCATTACTAGTTGAACTAGTAATGGCGCACAATCCCACGGTGCGCCATTAGTAATTTGGCCCAAACATTCCCCCGAATGCACCCCCCCTTGGACCGCCTTTTCAGTTTCAAAAAAAAAAGAAAATGATAGAAGTGTCCAAAAAATAAAAGAAAATAAGATTCCCATGTGATATGTGGTCTAGTTGTTAGCAAAATTTACAAACATGAATTTTCGACTTTTTTGCAAAATCTCACGAGGATTTGTAAAAATGGGCATAACTTTTGCATACGAACTCGGATGAAAAAGTTTTTTATATGAAAAAGCATCTACTCGAAAATTTACATCCGAATTTAACTGGGGGAACCCCGTTAAACATTTTCAAAATCCTCCAAAACCTAACAGAAAAAAAGATACGGGGCTTTTAAGATCTGGAGAGGCAAAAAAATTCAAAAAAATTCAAACTCACTAATGGCGCACCTGCCCATGGTGCGCCATTACTATCTTCCCGCCTTCAAAATTCAAAATAAATCAAAAAAAAAAGTTACTAATGGCACACCTGCCCATGGTGCGTCATTAGTATCTTCCCGCCTTCAAAATTCAAAATAAATAAAAAAATAAAAAAAATAGTAATGGCGCACCTGCCCACGGTGCGCCATTACTATGTCGTATATATGGCTGAGCGTGTCCTCTCCTCCTTACCTCTTCATTCTTCTCCTCCACTCCACCTCTCCTCCACTCCACCTCTCCATCGTCCCTTCTCTCCTCCACCATACTACCCTCCTCCTCTCCGGCGACCTCCTCCTCCTCCTCTCCGGCGACCTCCTCCTCCCTCCTCTCCTCCCCTCCCCTCGCCTCACGGTTTCTCCTCCCTCCTCTCAGGTGAGCTCCTCCTCCCTCCTCTCCGGTGAGCTCCTCCTTCCTCCTCTCCTCCCATCCCCTCATGGTTTCTCCTTCCTCCTCTCCGATGCTCCGGTGAACTCCTCTCCGGCGACGTCCTCCTCCTCTTCGGCGACGTAGGCGAGCGCCTCTGCGGTCACCTCCTCCTCCTCCTCCTCTCCGGCGAACTCCTCTCCGGCAAAAGAACACGGCAAAAGAACGTACAAGACCCAAAAACGGGAACAAATTTTGAAATAATATCGTGCAAAAAAATGAGCAAAAAAACGAGCAAAAAATGGGCAAAAAAATCACGATCCAGATCCAAATTCAAAATTCAAAAATAGCAATGGCGCACGGTGGGGGTTAGACGGTGCGCCACTACTATTTTCCCGCCTTCAAAATTCAAAAATTCTAATGGCGCACCGTGGCCTATACTAATGGCGCACTAGTGGCCTATACTAATGGCGCACCGTGGCCTATACTAATGGCGCACCAGTGGTGCGCCATTAGTATACCAGATACTTATGGCGCACCACTGGTGCGCCATTAGTAAAAATACTAGTGGCGTGATACTAATGGCGCACCAGTAGTGCGCCATTAGTAGGCAAAACTGGTGCGCCATTACTAGGCCTTTTCCTAGTAGTGGCTGTCTCTAGAGCGTATCCCCAAAATGATAGCGGTAAATCGGTAAGAGACATCATAGATCGCACCATATCCAATAGAGTGCGATTACGACGTTCGGACACACCGTTACACTGAGGTGTTCCAGGCGGCGTGAGTTGTGAAACGATTCCATATTTCCTTAAGTGCGTACCAAATTCGTGACTTAAATATTCTCTCCACGATCTGATCGTAAGAACTTTATTTTTCGGTCACGTTGATTCTCTACCTCCTTCTGAAATTCCTTGAACTTTTCAAAGGTCTCAGACTTGTGTTTCATCAAGTAGACATACCCATATCTACTTAAGTCATCAGTGAGAGTGAGAACATAACGATAGCCTCCGCGAGCCTCAACACTCATTGGACCGCACACATCAGTATGTATGATTTCCAATAAGTTGGTTGCTCGCTCCATTGTTCCGGAGAACGGAGTCTTGGTCATTTTGCCCATGAGGCATGGTTCGCATGTGTCAAATGATTCATAATTGAGAGACTCTAAAAGTCCATCAGCATGGACCTTCTTCATGCGGTTGACACCAATGTTACCAAGGCGGCAGTGCCACCAGTATGTGGGACTATCGTTATCAACCTTACATATTTTGGTATTCACACTATGAATATGTGTAACATCACGTTCGAGATTCATCAAGAATAAACCATTGACCAACGGGGCATGACCATAAAACATGTCTCTCATATAAATAGAACAACCATTATTCTCGGATTTAAATGAGTAGCCATCTCGTAAACGAGATCCAGATACAATGTTCATGCTCAAAGCTGGCACTAAATAACAATTATTGAGGTTTAAAACTAATCCCGTAGGTAAATGTAGAGGTAGCGTGCCGACGGCGATCACATCGACCTTGGAACCATTTCCGACGCGCATCATCACCTTGTCCTTCGCCTGTCTCCGCTTATTCCCAGCTCCTGCTTTGAGTTACAAATATGAGCAACCGCACCAGTATCAAATACCCAGGAGCTACTACGAGTACTGGTAAGTCTATACATCAATTACATGTATATCACATATACCTTTAGTGTTGCCGGCCTTCTTGTCCGCTAAGTATTTGGGGCAGATCCGCTTCCAGTGACCCTTCCCTTTGCAATAAAAGCACTCAGTCTCAGGCTTGGGTCCATTCTTTGGCTTCTTCCCGGTAACTGGTTTACCGGGCGCGGCAACTCCCTTGTCGTCCTTCTTGAAGTTCTTCTTACCCTTGCCTTTCTTGAAACTAGTGGTTTTATTGACCATCAACACTTGATGCTCCTTTTTGATTTCCACCTCCGCTGACTTCAGCATTGAAAATACTTCAGGAATAGTTTTCATCATCCCCTTCATATTGTAGTTCATCACCAAGCTCTTGTAGCTAGGTGGGAGCGACTGAAGGATTCTATCAATGACCGCCTCGTCCAGGAGGTTAATGTCCAGCTGGGACAAGCGGTTGTGCAACCCAGACATTTTGAGTATGTGCTCACTGACAGAACTATTTTCCTCCATCTTACAACTATAGAACTTGTCGGAGACTTCATATCTCTCGACCCGAGCATGAGCTTGGAAAACCATTTTCAGCTCCTTGAACATCTCATATGCTCCGTGTTGCTCAAAAAGTTTTTGGAGCCCCGGTTCTAAGCTGTAAAGCATGCCGCACTGAACGAGGGAGTAATCATCAGCACGTGACTGCCAAGCGTTCATAACGTCTTGGTTCTCTGGGATGGGTGCATCACCTAGCGGTCCTTCTAGGACATATGCTTTCTTGGCAGCTATGAGGATGATCCTCAGGTTCCGAACCCAGTCCAAATAGTTGCTGCCATCATCTTTCATCTTGGTTTTCTCTAGGAACGCGTTGAAGTTGAGGTTGACATGAGCGTTGGCCATTTGATCTACAAGACATTTTTTTTGCAAAGGTTTTTAGACTAAGTTCATGATAATTAAGTTAATCTAATCAAATTATTTAATGAACTCCCACTCAGATTAGACATCCCTCTAGTCATCTAAGTGATACATGATCCGAGTCAACTAGGCCGTGTCCGATCATCACGTGAGACGGACTAGTCATCATCGGTGAACATCTCCATGTTGATCGTATCTTCCATATGACTCATGTTCGACCTTTCGGTCTCTTGTGTTCCGAGGCCATGTCTGTACATGCTAGGCTCGTCAAGTTAACCTAAGTGTTTTGCATGTGTAAATCTGTCTTACACCCGTTGTATGTGGACGTTGGAATCTATCACACCTGATCATCACGTGATGCTTCGAAACAACGAACTTTCGCAACGGCGCACAGTTAGGGGGAACACTTTCATGAAATTATTATGAGGGATCATCTTATTTACTACCGTCGTTCTAAGCAAATAAGATGCAAAAACATGATAAACATCAGATGCAATCAAATAGTGACATGATATGACCAATATCATATAACTCCTTTGATCTCCATCTTCGGGGCTCCATGATCTTCTTCGTCACCGGCATGACACCATGATCTCCATCATCGTGTCTCCATGAAGTTGCTCGCCAACTATTACTTCTACTACTATGGCTAACGGTTTAGCAATAAAGTAAAGTAATTACATGGCATTTAATCATTAACATGCAGGTCATACAATAATTAAGACAACTCCTATGGCTCCTGCCGGTTGTCATACTCATCGACATGCAAGTCGTGATTCCTATTACGAGAACATGATCTCATACATCACATATATATCATTCATCACAACTTTTGGCCATATCACATCACAAGGTATATGCTGCAAAAACAAGTTAGACGTCCTCTAATTGTTGTTGCATGTTTTTACGTGGCTGCAATAGGGTTCTAGCAAGAATGTTTCTTACCTACGTAAAAGCCACAACGTGATATGCCAACTTCTATTTACCCTTCATAAGGACCCTTTTCATCGAATCCGCTCCAACTAAAGTGGGAGAGACAGACACCCACTAGCCACCTTATGCAACTAGTGCATGTCAGTCGGTGGAACCTGTCTCACGTAAGCGTACGTGTAAGGTCGGTCCGGGCCGCTTCATCCCACGACGCCGCCGAAGCAAAATAAGACTAGTACTGGCAAGAAAGTTGACAACATCTATGCCCACAACAAATTTGTGTTCTACTTGTGCAAAGAGAACTATGCATAGACCTAGCTCATGATGCCATTGTTGGGGAACGTTGCAGAAAATAAAAAAATTCTACGCTTCACCAAGATCAATCTATGGAGTTCATTTAGCAACAAGAGAGAGGAGTGCATCTACATACCCTTGTAGATCGTGAGCGGAAGCGTTCAAGAGAACGGGGTTGAGGGAGTCATACTCGTCGTGATCCAAATCACTGATGATCCTAGTGCTGAACGGACAGCACCTCCACGTTCAACACACGTACGGTTGGGGAAGACGTCTCCTCCTTCTTGATCCAGCATGGTGGAAGCAGAGGTTGATGGAGATCCAGCAGCACGACGGCGTGGTGGTGGAAGCAGCAACGATCTCAGCAGGGCTTCGCCAAGCTCTACGAGAGGGAGAGGTGTTGCAAAGGGAGAGGGAGGCGCCAGGAGCATGGGGTGCGTAGCCCTCCCTCCCCCTCTTTATATAGGGACCCTAGGGGGGCAGAGGCCCTAGGAGATCCAATCTCCAAGGGGGGGGCAGCGGCCAAGGGGGGTGGCTTGCCCCCCAAGCTAAGTGGGGCGCCCCCACCCCTAGGGTTTCCAACCCTAGGCACAGGGGGAGGCCCAAGGGGGGTGCACCAGCACACCAGGGGCTGGTTCCCTCCCCACTTCAGCCCATGGGGCCCTCCGGGATAGGTGGCCCCACCTGGTGGACCCCCGGGACCCTTCCGGTGGTCCCGGTACAATACCGGTGACCCCCAAAACTTTCCCGATGGCCGAAACTGGACTTCCTATATATAATTCTTCACCTCCGGACCATTCCGGAACTCCTCGTGACGTTAGGGATCTCATCCGGGACTCCGAAAAACTTTCAGGTTACTGCATACTAATATCTCTACGACCCTAGCGTCACCGAACCTTAAGTGTGTAGACCCTACGGGTTCGGGAGACATGCAGACATGACCGAGACGACTCTCCGGTCAATAACAAACAGCGGGATCTGGATACCCATGTTGGCTCCCACATGCTCCTCAATGATCTCATCGGATGAACCATGATGTCGAGGATTCAAGTAATCCCGTATACAATTCCCTTTGTCAATCGGTACGTTACTTGCCCGAGATTCGATTGTCGGTATCCCAATACCTCGTTCAATCTCGTTACCGGCAAGTCACTTTACTCGTACCTTAATGCATGATACCGTGACCAAACACTTGGTCACTTTAAGCTCATTATGATGATGCATTACCGAGTGGGTCCAGAGATACCTCTCCATCATACGGAGTGACAAATCCCAGTCTCGATCCATGTCAACCCAACAGATACTTTTGGGGATACCCGTAGTATACCTTTATAGTCACCCAGTTACGTTGTGACGTTTGGTACACCCAAAGCACTCCTACGGTATCCGGGAGTTACACGATCTCATGGTCTAAGGAAAAGATACTTGACATTGGAAAAGCTCTAGCAAACCAACTACACGATCTTGTGCTATGCTTAGGATTGGGTCTTGTCCATCACATCATTCTCCTAATGATGTGATCCCGTTATCAATGACATCCAATGTCCATAGTCAGGAAACCATGACTATCTATTCATCAACGAGCTAGTCAACTAGAGGGTTACTAGGGACATGTTGTGGTCTATGTATTCACACATGTATTACAATTTCTGGATAACACAATTATAGCATGAATAATTGACAATTATCATGAACAAGGAAATATAATAATAATCATTTTATTATTGCCTCTAGGGCATATTTCCAACTTTAGTATGAAGGCAAGTTTAGCACATGTAACAGGACAACCAATTATCGAGTTTAATGGTAAGAAAAAAATTCACACTGTACCAGAAGTGTAACATCATCAAGTTCAACATGGTCATGAGATTATAAAAGTTAACCCGTCCCGGAAGCAAAGCAACATCCAATTCAGCACGGTCATATGATTACCAAAGCTAATTAGCTAACATTAAGTTCAGTAATATGAGCTGGAACACAAGAGAGCAAAAGCCAACAGTGGCAATAGAGATAAAACTACGATGCCATAGCTTGGTTCAATTGCCTCCATGAGTGACATTCCATTTGAGATGTGACGTCAAAAATGACCAACAAAATATCAGTGACGTTTGTCCTGCTACCAGATGTCTCTGTTTTGTGCCTGGCAAATTTGGCAAAATTTCTCATAATTCTTAAATATATCACTTTAATAAGAAAACTGATACATGCACACATATGTAATGAAATTAAACTTGAGTAATGCAACAGTAGAGTGAAAGTCTCATGAATATGGGAAGAAATGTTACAAATGTTCTACGTCCTTTTGATACTACCAATCCAAAGTGATTATTTCTATGGGAATTTTTTAATGAGCTGTAGTTAAATTATGTTCTTGATGAATAACAGTGGCTCTGAACTGTACATGACCATAAGAAGTGCATCCATAGACAGACCCTTTTGCCTTTGATATTATGATACACAAAAGTCCTTGATAAATAAAGTGTATCTAAGTCAGTAGTATAACAAACTACCTGGATAGACTGGGCCTCAATGGAACCTCCTAGAGTATTGATCCATACATGGCGTAGGTACACCACTACCGACCAACTACAACACCATGCTAACAGCCCGCCTTGCCGATACCTACCCGCCTACACTTGGTCCTCTTGCCCGGGACACTGCATAGCAGGCAACACATAAACTTGATCACACAAACCTTAATAATTTTTCTGCTTGCAAAATAAAAGAGCATATTCCTATACCACAAAGATGGGACGACGACCATCTCAGTCAGAGGAGGTAGTGTATGATTAAAAATGGTAGTTTGTTGTATTAAAAAATTGTAGAAATTGGGGTGGACATCTGTGGATCTACCATGTAAGTAATATATCGAACATAATTTGGTCTCACTATTGGTAGATCTTAGAGAACAACAAAGTATTACAGAAAACAAAACATGGGACCGTACATATTCTACATAACGCACCACTGCACCATATAGATACAAGACAGATCAATTAGAAGGGGCAACTTGTGCTCTATTTATGAGAGATATAAATCAAATAATATTCAAGAGACTGAAAAATGATGGCAAGAACAAATCAAATAATATTGCAAGATACAACACATTATGAAAGATCATACCTCGACAAAGAAAACCAAGGACAGTAGATCCGCGGATGGCCACCGCAATTTCTACAATTATGCAAAATAAAATACAAGGTAAGAAAATCACTGAATTATAATTGGAAACTGAATTTTGTTCTGAACCATAGCATGCACTTGACAAAGTTAAATACCCAGAAGGAAAATATCATATGTTGTAAAGATCATAGAGAGATCGAATTGATTGGAGTCTCTACTAAACACTTATCGACTTCATCATAAGGCCACTATGCTTGCTTCTGACAATTCTGCTTCTAACTAAAGTATAAAAGTATCCAATGAGATCAGAAACGTGCCGGTTACAATGTTGTGACCTAGTACGTAATGCACAATTTGATAGCTCAGTTGATAAGAAATCACATAGGACTAAAAAAAATTCACTACCTTTAACTATGTAATCACCTGAAAAAAATTGCATAATTGTTATGATAATCCTGCTGGTACAAACTATGATAGTTAGGATAATAACCTTGGTGTTTTCGTTATGAAAAAAAACACCAACAATCATGAGGCCCTTAAGGAATCCATAAGGTACATGGTTCACATACGTATTCTAGATGCAACAATAGATGAGCATACAAATTGATTTGAAATTTCCTCGCAAACATACAGAACGTGGAAGCAAACTACAGATAGAAGAGAAATAAGGCAACATGCAAAAGAGAAACTGGCCTCAGCATGATACCTGTTACTTTTGCGATCAAGTGTTCGTGGCCCAAAATTTCAAAATGAAGCTTGAAGATTCAGATCAATAAAAAATACATTGTCACTGCATGCACAGGCTAGCACCTCTGGAATGAGAGAAATAGAAGTCTTCCAACGGAAAACTAAGGCTGCGCCCTTGCTTTTTCACTTGAATAGAGATGATATTAGCCTCACTACTGATGAGTATGTGAAGTAACCCCTCTTTGTTATACAGCCAAGAGAGCTCCAGACTTCCTTTTTCCTTTTTTTACCTTTAGTTGTCACTACAAGAAATATGTCAATTTATGACCTTCTGTCAGTGACCCTCGAAGAATTGGTCATAAATTTATGACCATTTTAGACCAATTGGTCAAAAGCTGCCTGGGGGCTCTAAATCCTAAACCATAATGACCATTTTGGTCAGAAAGGTCATAATTTCATCAGAGGAAATGGTCGTAAAGCTAGTAGCATTGTCCACTGCCTCATGCCTACCTGATAACGACCAATATAAAATGGTCACACACTTGAGTTTGAATGAATTAGGATGATTAGGCAGCCACCTCAACAACCTCGCTTATGTGTCACTGTCTAGGTGTCATTTTTGCTTGAGTTTTAATATTCAACAGACAGACAGGGCACACACTGACAGGCGGGACCCATTTGACAGTTGGGGCCGAGCGCTTAATTCGCCCAAAAAAGATGCACGAGGCGGGACTCGAACCGACGACCTCACGCTTGCTTCGCTCGCATGCTACCGCTAGGCTAGAGAGGGACAGTTGCTCACATCTGGGAGTTTATCTATACATTATATAGAACTACGGCTCTCTCGTATCATTGACAAGTGGGACCTTTCGACCAGGTTTAGCAACACTGACAGGCGGGAACAATTTGACAGGTGGGTGAGCCACTGACAGGTGGGTGACCGAGCATTTAATTCCCTAAAAAATGTGCGCTTTAATTCCTAAAAAATGTGCGCTAGCGAGGACTCGAACCCACGACCTGGCGCTCGCTCGCTCGTTCGGTACCGCTGGGCTAGAGAGGGATTGTTGCTAATGTGTCGGTAATTTTCTATATACTATACAAAACCAGGGCTCTCTCGTATCAGTGACAAGTGGGGCCTTCCGACCAGGTGGCGGCGGGTGGCATCGAACAGAGCAACACTTAGCGTTTTTCTAGGTTTGCCGACCAGGTGGCGGCGGGCGGCGGCGGAAGCAACCAGCAAGCGTCGCTCGGATGAGGGCGGGGCCGGTGGGCGGCGGGCGGCGGCCGGCGGGCGGGGGGCGGCGGCCAAAGCAACCAGTAGGGGCCGCTCGACTTGCCCACGACCTCGCTGCAGGTGACCTCGCCCACGGCCTCACGGCGGAAGCAACCAGCAGGGGCGGAGGCGGGGGCGGGGGCGGGGCCCACGACAGGAATGGCGACCTCGCCGCTCGCGTCGCCCACGCATGAGGGACTCGCCGCCGCCGAGCATGGGGGAGTCGCCACCGCCGCAAGCAGACCTCGCCCATGTATGCACCCCTCTCCTTCCCCCTCCTCTTCCCCCTCTCCTCTCTGTTGATGTCAATGATTTGATGTAGATTTGTTAGGAAAATCTTTAGAGTGATTTGATGTAGGTTTGTTGTAAGCTTGGAAAAATCTCTTGGAAATGTCATTGATGAATTTGGTAGAAATTGTGAAGAGAATTTCTGTTGATGAAATTATTAGGAGAATTGTTGTTGATGAAATTGTTAAGAATTCTTTTGGAATTCAGTCAATTGTTACTGGTAAATTATGTTTTCAGCAATCAATAGAACAGAGCTCGAGTTGGTCTTTCCCTGAAACAGGATCCTGGGGTTGATGTATATTTGATGTTACACCTCTGAAATTTCAGCCTCAAATCCGTGAAAGGACCTGAATATTGATGTAGATTAGATATAAACTAGGAAAACTCTCATTGATGTAGATTCGATGCAATCTTGGAAATGGCATTCATGTAAATTGACAGTGGTGTTATTGTTGGTGGTTTAACCAAAATAGTTCTTAGTGGCAGCATATATTGTTATTGTTGGTTGTTTAACCACCTCTGTTTTTTGTGAACCATCATGTTTTAGTTAGCTTTTCTTTTCTCCCATGTGAAATCTGTATTTCCATTTGAACTACTTTTTATTGCTCCCATGTGAAATCTGTAAACCATGTGAACTGGACTAAAGTAGTGAGGAATTGGAAATAGCTGAATGTTGTGCTTAGGCAGTTAGCATATAAACTTGGGTGCCTACCTTATTTTCTGGAATTTTAGCTTCCATTACTTCCATCCATTTTCATTAATTAATGTTGATGCACTTAGATTGATTTGCTAAGTTGCAACAATTTGTTGTCTTTGGCAGATTGATAGAAGCTGGATTAGACAAGGAGTTAGAAAGTTTTCGAAAGAACATATGAAAGGAGTTGATGATTTCATGGCATTTGTTCGGGCAAATTTTGCCAACGATGCTCACATTCTTTGCCTATGTTGTGAATGCCTCAACCGTCCAAGAATGGCTCAAGGAAGAGTGGAAGATCATCTGCTTCTTAATGGGATGTCCAGCACATATGATAGATGGATATATCATGGAGAACCTTTAGACAGACAACCTCAACATTTGAAGATGATACAGAGGCCCCTCATATGATGGGTGGTGGTGATGCTGGCATTGATTTCATGGAAAAGGTTTTGCGAGATAATGCTCTTTTGGAGGAAGAGGATGGGCATGAAGATGATAGGATTCCTGACCTATTGAAGGATTTGTACGATGCTGAAGATCGTGCTGATGGACAGAAATCGTTGTTTGCTAAGGTGTTAGAGGAGGCGAAGCGCGCAGCTCATGAAGGGGGTAAATTTTCAAGATTTACCTTCACCGTGAAGTTACTCCACATCAAGTCTTTCTACCGGATTAGCAATGCCGCATTCAACGCAATACTCCGTCTTTTGAGCTTGCAATTCCCTGACAGTTGTGTTCCCAGATCTTATGATGAAGCATTGAGCATAATCCGCAGGCTGGGGTTAGGTTATGTGTCAATACATGTGTGCCCAAATAACTGTGTCTTGTTTCGGAAGGATATAGCAAAGCATGACAACTGTCCAAAATGCAATGCATCTAGGTGGAAAGATGCTGATGGGAAGAAGTCAATACCGGAGAAGGTACTGAGGCACTTTCCCTTGATACCAAGGCTGCAGCGGATGTTCATCTCGAAGAAATCATCGCGTGAGGTACAGTGGCACAAGCTGAAGCGGCAACCTGTGGACAATGAGCTGAGCCATCCAGCAGATGGAGAGGCATGGAAAGAGTTTGACCGTATACATTTTGATTTTGCTGCAGATCCAAGGAACATAAAACTTGGCATTGCCACAGATGGGTTTAATCCGTTTGGGAACATGAGCACGTCTTATAGCATGTGGCCAGTTTTTGTGGTGCCGTACAACCTGCCACCATGGGCATGCATGGATCAGTCCAACTTCATGATGTCATTGCTTATCCCGGGTCCAGATTCTCCAGGAAAGGATTTTGATGTCTTTATGGAGCCCCTCATAGAAGAACTGCTCCAGCTCTGGACTGGTGTACCTACATACGATGCCTTCAGTCCGGAAGAAAAGTTCAATCTACGTGCTGCGATCATATGGTCCATCCATGATTTCCCGGCTCTGCACACTCTGTCTGGGAGGATCACAGCGGGTTATCAGGCTTGTGTCCATTGTGACAAAGACCCTTGCTCAAAGAGAATAAGGAGCAAGATATGTTATATTGGGCACCGCCGCTTTCTTCCCCGAAACCATCGCTGGTGAAGAAGCAAAGATTTTAATGGTGAGAATGAAACCCGTGACAAGCCAGCTGAATTCACTAAAGAAAAGCTGGAGCAGCAACTTGAAAAGGTTAAAGATGTGAGACCAGGAAAGCTGGCGAAGAAAAGAAAGCATGAGGAAGGTCAATGTTGGGACCAGAGGTCTTGTTTGTGGGACCTGCCATACTGGGTTGATTTGAAATTAAGGCATAATCTCGATGTAATGCACATTGAGAAAAACATATGCGAGAATCTGCTAGGGACGTTTCTGAACATTGAAGGGAAGACAAAGGACACGGTTAGTTCTAGGCTTGATTTGGAGGACATGGGCATAAGAGAAGATTTGCATCTACAGCACAATGAAGATGAAGATTCATTTGAAATTCCACGAGCAAGGTATACAATGAATAAAGAACAAAAGCTTGCATTCTGTGAATTCCTAAGAGCGGTGAAATTTCCAGATGGTTATGCTGCTAACCTAGCAAAGTGTGTTACTTCTGATGGATTCAAGCTTTCAGTACTGAAAACCCATGATTGTCACATCCTCCTCCAAAGGATTTTACCGGCGGGCCTCCGAGGAATCATGCACAAGGATATATATGAAGCGGTTGCTGAGCTGGGAAATTTCTTTAGAGAACTGTGCTGCAAAACCCTCAAGTTAACTGTCTTGGAAAGACTTGAAAAAGAAATCCCAATTATTCTTTGCAAGCTCGAGAAGATTTTCCCTCCAGCTTTCTTCACCGTGATGGTCCATTTGGCGGTGCACTTACCCAAAGAGGCAATGCTTAGAGGCCCTGTGCAATACGGTTGGATGTACCCAATCGAAAGAAGGCTGCTTACTTGTAAGCGTTATGTGCAAAACACAGCAAGACCTGAAGGTTCTATTGTTGAAGCATATGTCGTTGACGAGTGCTTGACTTTTTGCTCTAGATACTTTGGTGATGTGGAAACAAGATGGAACCGGCCGGGCAGAAATAGAGAGCGGTCTGATTCACAAAGTGGTGATGTCTCTGTTTTCAACCATGGTGTGAACTTTCTTGGAGCCTCACAATACTTGGAGGCTGGTGATGAGTATGACAAGATGGTTTGGTTTGTGCTCAGCAATTGCACCGAGGTTCTACCATATATCGAGTACGTTATATCTTGTGCACTCATTATATATATATATATATATATATATATATATATATATATATATATATATATTTTGCTTGGGTTGGCACCAGCCTAATGTTTTAATTCACATGTTTTGTTGGCATTGTAGGAAATGCAAGGAAGAGTTAAATCATGAAGAAAGCAATATCAATGTTGATAAAAGGGTTGCCAAGGTGTTTGCTAATTGGTTTAAGAATCATGTGAGATCTTTAGCCACATGTTTTATGTTTTCTGTGTTATTCACCCATTGTTAAATACCATTGTTTGCTAAATGGTTTATTTGTGCAGATTGGAAAGTTGCATGAGGAGAAGAAGGTCAGTGATGATCTATTTGCTTTGGCATGCTTATCGGATAAGCGAGTGAGAGTGTATTCAACATGCATTGCTGACGGTGTCTGGTACCACACCGTTGACCGCGAGGAAAAAAAGGATGACACAGAATAGTGGAATCGTCACTGAGGGGTCACATGATGGTGAGATCATTGACTTCTATGGTCAGTTGAGAAGCATCGTAGAGTTGCAGTACAACTCTAGTGGAGGCATCCATCGCTCGGTTCTCTTATTTCGCTGTGACTGGTTTGAGCTTGGTAGCAAGAAGAGGAGAGACTCTTTTGTCAAATATGATGGCCACTTCAAAAGCATCAACACTGCAAGGTGCTGGTATAAGAGTGATCCCTTTATTCTAACAACACAAGCAACAATGGTGTTTTATCTGCCAGACACTCTTTTGCACGGAAAATGGCGAGTTGTGCAAAACTTTCAGCACAGACACTTGAGGAGTGTGACTGAAACTGAAGTGGAAAAGGGCCCCGGTGATGGTGGACTAACATACCAAGATGATGACTCTACGGAAGTTCTGTTGCAAGCTGATGATGACTCTATGGAAGTTCCGGTGCAAAGCAGAGTGCGAAGGGACCGGGAACGTGTGATCGTTGGTGCTGCAACAGTTGAAGGCATCAAGAAAAGAAGAAAGGTGGTAGAGGATGGACATGAAAGCGAGGATCAGGAAAACTGGACTGATCATACTATGCCGCAATATTGTAGTGATGATGAGGAAAACAGGAGTGGGCATAGAGTTCCTTGTTTTCGTATCGACGACGATGAGTAGCGAATGGACATGAAGGTAAATTTGGTCTCCTTGGTGATCCTTTTAACTCTCTGTAGTTTTCCTTCTTGTGCATATGCATGGTGATCCTGATGTACTGTAGTGGTGTGGTCTTATAAATTTGGTCTTTTATCTCCAGGTAGCAAAATGCTTGAAGATCCTGATGGCTGTAGTGGTGTGATCCTGATGGCTGTAGTGGTGTGGTCTTATAGCATGGAGCTGATGGCAAAATGAAGTTGTGCTCAGAATGTTGTCAAAATGTTGTCCGGTTTTTGTGATCATGTAGTTTTTGTGATGGCAAAGCTGATGGCTGTAGTTTTTGAACTGAAGTGGATGATGTCTGGTTTTGCTTCAACTGAATTTTAACTGAATTTTGCGCTATTTTAACCCATTTCATTGTGAGCAAAAAGATATGCGCCAGCGGGGACTCGAACCCACGACCATACGCTTGTTTCACTATGTTTCTACCACTGGCTTGGAAGAGGTTGCTGGTTTTGTACTCTATGCCCAGCCTTTTCAATGTATCAAACAACTCGCTGACAATTGGGCCCGCTCCTCCTCCTATCCACTCTTTTTCCCCCTCCCCCTCTCCACTCCTCCTCTCCACTCGACCCGCTCCTCCTCTCCGCCGCCACCAGCTTCTTCCTCTCTCCGTCGCCGACTCTCCGTCACCGTGGGTATGAATCCGCTTCCTCTTCCTCTTCCTATCTACTGTTATGATAGATTAGGGTTCTTGCCGCCGGATTAGGGTTTGATTAGGATGTTTTTTAGGGTGACGGCGACGCCTCCCCGGCGCCTCTGCTGGTCCGACGCCTCCCGCGTAGCTTGCCCTATGCCGCCGGCAACCACTTCTTCTCGGAGTCCGCCGCGGTAAGCCATCCGCTTCATATCCTCTCTCCTTTCTCTTCTTCTCTAGGGTTTGAGAAACTAGTATTTGTTATGCATAATAGGCATCTATTGGTGGATTTAGGCATATTGTTCTTGGTGGATTTAGTATGCTCTGTTGGTAGATCTAGTATGAACTGCATTTGTACAGTAGTTAATTCTCTTAAGATAAGTTGTAATGCATGTTTGTCCTTGGGTGTATCTGGCATATTCTGAATATTAAGTGGAAAAGAAGCTTGTCTCTGTACACATTGTTGTTTCTTTTGCCTAGAATCATGGGCTGTGGTCTCTGAATTTTTTTTGTGGAATTCTGTATGGTTTATTTTGACGATCAGGAGATGAATGCCAAAGCATGTTGGATGCTGCTAGTTTTATCTTGAGAAACTGGAGGCATCATAAAAATTCTGTATGGTTCTATTGATGATGCATGAAGTATTTCCTGCTATAATTTTCTTCAGTCACACTGTTGTTTTGCTGTGCTTGATAAACCCGAGACTTCTTTCTTGTGTAATACTGAAACTGTTGTTTTACTGTACACTATTGGTCAATTTATAGTAGATATGGTTCTGGTCAATTTATAGTAGATTTTAGTGTTGTTGCTGTTGGTGGTCACCTGATGATGTTGCTGTTGCTGTTGATGTTGATGTGTTTGTTTTAGTGTTAGTTTACAATGCTATTGATGTTGATGTGCTTGTTTAATTTACAATGTTGCTTTTCAGATAAGTGAGATGGCTGGCTTGGAAGGTTTCGAGTTCTTCGAGATCATAATTGAGAAATCTTGCAGTAGGCAGGTATGTTTATCATCACTCATTTCTTTATCATCACTCTGCTGTCTAGTGCTTGATTGCCACAATTAACCACTGCTTGACCCTCGCTGCAGAGGCTGCCTGACAAGTTTGCGAAGATGCTCGCCGGCTGTGAGCCCCACAAAGTGAAGCTGCGGGAGGCCGGCAGCGGGCTTCACAGGCTGTGGGAAGTGTTGGTGGTGTTTGATGGTGAAGGCCACATGTACCTAGGGCCCGGCTGGGAGCATTTCGCCCGCGCCCATGAGCTACAGCTCGGGTACTTCCTTGTCTTCCGCTACGACGGCGACGCCATGTTCACCGTGAAGATGTTCGACAACACCATGTGCCGCATGTACTACCAGCACGACGACGATGCCAGTAAGCTCTCTGCCTCTCTTCTTCATGTCCTTTTGGCTTCCTCTACCTGCACGACGACAACACCATGTTCACACTTTGTTACATTTGGCCAGGCAATGGGAGCAGCAGCAGGGATGACGAGGAGCAGAGCGGGGATGACGACGAGGAGCAGAGCGGGGATGACGAGGAGCAGCCTATTCTGGCTGACGACGAACATGCTATGGTGGTGGCTGACGACGACCCTGCTATGGTGGTGGCGGATGACGACCTTGCTATGGTTGTGGCGGACGACGACCTTGCTATGGTGGTGGCGGACGACGACCTTGCTATGGTGGTGGCGGACGACGACCTTGCTATGGTGGTGGCGGACGACGACCTCGCGATGGTGGCGGCGCCTGCAATCCCACAGCTTGGCGATAGGACCATGCCAATTGTGGTAGAGGAGTACATCCACGTTGGGATTCACCACTCTGAGCGCATCAGGTTGATGAAGGAGAAGAAGGAGGAGTGAAGATGTTAAGAAGGTGTTCAGCATGTTAGGTTTAAGCTTGTTAGTGTAATATGAACATGTCAATGTTAAGTATGTTAGGTTTAATTTTGTGCATGCTCATGGATGCTGTATGGCAGTGTCATCTAAACAAGTCATGTTTTTAACAATGAATATTCAGTTTGGTAATTGATGGGAATTGAAATTTTTTATGCATGCTCATGGATGAAAGATAAAATTATTGGTTTTTGTGCATGCTCCTGTATGAAACAATATAAGTTTCATTTTTTGAATGCTAAAAACATGACTCAAACCCTAGCCACGGACGACCGGCGTGACTAAATCCGCCGGTTTTTGAAAACACCGTAAAAATTCAAAAACCGTTTTTCATTTTTTGAATGCAAAAGACATGCGTTTTTCGTGAAGCGACTGCAAGGAGGGGCACCCCAAACGGCGCCATTCCATGTCTATCTCAAAGTAGACCCTATTTTACGGACGGTCGCCAAAAAGCATGCATTTCCGACCGTCGTAGCTACTCCCGGCAATTCGGACCACCTTCGGCCGATTCAGCTAGAACCGGCTGGAATTTGAACTGCGGGTCCTCCATAGCTTGCCCGTTATTTTCACTAAAAATGCTTTTTATCTTCACAGGTAGGCATTTCATCACAGAATCGACAACAGATTTGTACGGCTCAAACCCTAGCCGCGGACGGCCGCCGCGACGAAATCGGCCGGTTTATGAAAACACCGTAAAAAATTCAAAAAAATGGGAGACCTCCGCGTCACATCATCAAATGTGGCCTACCAACTAACAAAAATACTAAACTTGCAATACCGACGTTTTCTTGAAAAAGTGTTCTTTAAAACGACCTACCATGAATGAAGATTCATGCCTTTCAAGCCAAACTAGCAATGATATGGCCGCATCCGTTGAATAGTTTCTGATAATATGCCCAAATTGGGCGCATGCCTCCGTCTTGTGATGGCAAACAATGCTGCCAAAGCGAGGTTCCAACTTGTTTAACAAAAAAAAACCGTTTTTCATTTTTTGAATGCAAAAGACATGCGTTTTTCGTGAAGCGGCTACAAGGAGGGGCACCCCAAACGGCGCCATTCCATGTCTATCTCAAAGTAGACCCTATTTTACGGACGGTCGCCAAAAAGCATGCATTTCCGACCCTCGTAGCTACTCCCGGCAATTCGGACCACCTTCGGCCGATTCAGCTAGAACCGGCTGGAATTTGAACTGCGGGTCCTCCATAGCTTGCCCGTTATTTTCACTAAAAATTATTTTTATCTTCATAGGTAGGCATTTCATCACAGAATCGACAACAGATTTGCACGGCTCAAACCCTAGCCACGGACGGCCGCCGCGACGAAATCGGCCGGTTTTTGAAAACACCGTAAAAAATTCAAAAAAATGGGAGACCTCCGCGTCACATCATCAAATGTGGCCTACCAACTAGCAAAAATACTAAACTTGCAATACCGGCGTTTGCTTGAGCTACTCAGTATGATTTTAACCTTGATTTCTACAAAGTTTACAAAAAAAACCCTATTTTTTTCTACACCCAAACCCAAAAGGATTTCCCTCCACCAAAATTTCCCTCTCCCAAAATTTTCCTCCACTCCCTCCACTCCCTCTCCCACTACTAGGCGGGACCCACCACTCCCTCTCCCACTAACACGCGGGATCCCCTCCCCTCCCCTCCCAAAATTTCCCCATTCCCCTCCCCTCTCCCCGAGCCGCCCCGCCGACGACCACTCCCTCCCCTGCTCCGTGCCGCCCCGCCACGCCGCACCGCGGTGCGCCACCCACCCCGACGACGAATCCACCCTTCTCTCTCCCCTCGACGACGGTTGCTACATCGACGGCTACATCAGCGACAGTGAGTACATCGGCGACGGTGGCTACATCATCCACATCATCAACGATCGACGACGGCGACAGGTACCCCTCTCCTCTCCCCTCTCCCCCTAGGGTTCGGTAGATCCCCCTCCTGGTCAACCTAGGGTTAGGATTCGGTCGATCTAGGGTTAGGATTCGGTCAATCTAGGGTTAGGATTCGGTTGATCTACGAGCTCCTGGTGGTTCTTGTTCATGTTCATTGGACAAGTTGTTCATGTTCATCGAGCTCCTGGTTCTTGTTCTTGTTCATGTTGATCTAGGGCTAGGATTCGTTTTCTTGTCGATCTAGGGTTAGGATTCGCGCGTCGGCTCCTCCCTCCCTGCTCGAACCCTACTGATCCAGAACGTGCTCGCCAGATTCACTCATGGTGCTTGGCTTGGGTCACAGTTGGTTATGTTGCATGCATGTCCTTGTGCACTTGTAGTGTTTGATCCCCCTCATGGTTTAGGGTTCATGTTGATGGAGAGGAAGTGCATGATTTTAGGGGATGGGGATGGATGAGGAGGTGGATGAGGTTTGAGGAAGACCTCCCTCCGGTTCATGGTTCATGTTGCACTGATGTTCATGGTTCATGGATGAGGAGGTGGATGAGGTTTAGGGGATGAGGTGTATGCTTTAATTACTTGGCTTGTATCAGTAGCACTTGGAGAAGGTGCCCCTCAGGGCCTCTCATGCTACCCATTCCTGTTGTTTTGAGGTTATGGGTGGGTTTGCTTGTATTGGTTTGGTTATATTGTGCTTGTGCGTTGGTTTGGTTCGTGGCGTGTTTACCGCTCTTGTGAGAGGGGCGCTGTGTCACTCATGTTTCTGAACCTGGTGTTTATGTCGTATCTCTCTGATGAGATGTATGGCCAAGTGAATGTTGTCATCATCACGATTCACCCCTATGAAACCAGTAGTTTATTTCCCTTTGATTTCATCGAAAATGATGCCTTGTGCTGGCCCAAGATGTTGTAATATCGTTCCTTTTTTGCGGGTATGGCATTCTTTCTGTACTCAAACACAAAAGCAATTTGTGTTAAGTAGAAGGTGATGTGTTCAGTCACCAAGCTATAGTGGAATTACATGATTCAGATGAGCATTTCTTTATCAGCATAGAGGCTATCCCGTGTGGCCCTCTCGCCTTTTTTTGTTGTTGTTGTTGTTGCAAAGACCGGGAACTTTATTGAGTAGTTGAGAGTATTTTTTTCATCTGCTTTTGTACTTCTGCAAGTACTGTTGTTTCATGCTTTACTAGTGGAAACATCTAGTTGTTTTGAAGGTCCTCATGATATACTCGTCTAGCTTGCTGTCAGACTGTCTAAGCATGTGTACATGACACTAATTCACTAGTTCATGTTGCTTGCTTGCTAACATACATGTTGCTTGCAAGCATACATGCTTAATTAGGGTTTCCATTAGCAGTACTTGCTTGTATCAGTAGCACATGGAGAAGAAGCTACTTGCTTTCTTATTAATTAGGGTTTGTATCAATAGTATTTGCTTGCTTCTTTTCAATTTCCTTTAATGCTTGCTTGTTGCTATTAGTAGCACTTTGCTTGCTTGCTTGTTTAGTGTACATATATTTCCACTGTACATGCATGCTTGTTTAGTGCACTTACATGTTTGCTTAATTAATAACAGTACATCACTGTATGTGCATGATGGTCCAAATGCTTTCCTTTATTGATACAAGTGCATCGTTTTACTTTATCCCTGTTGTATCTGATTGTTGTTTATTCTATTTTGCAACCACCACCTCAAGATCATCCATGGCAAGGAGGACAAGGTCAAGCATGAGGCCAACCGTTGGTATGCAACTTGCTCCTTGTGGTTATACTGTCAGTTTCATAAAATCTGTGTCTTAATATGCTAAGTGAAATGTATTGCTGCAATCTGAATAAGCTGGCTTAATTGTGCCTGTGTGCTGTTAGTCTTCCTTACCTGAATAACTAGGATTAAATGATAATAAAATTACATAAGATATGTTTGGCTGGCTGTCCATGCATTCCAAACATTCACCTAATAGTTACGTTTCCTTTATCATGCAAAGAAGAGCCTCTCACCGAGTACGAGAAGGTTAGGGCTAAAAATATCATGAGGAACAATCGGATGTTCCAGTCCCTTGGCATCGGTGCAATAGCGTCGATGATTAGGAAAACAAATGGTGTACAAGAAGGTAGAAGTGATGAGGTTCAAGAGGGTAGTGGAGTTATCAATGATGACCCAGAGTACAATCCTAAGGAGGATGAAGTTATTGATGGAGAGGAAGTGGATGATGTTGTAGTCAACAAGATTGTTAAGGTGCAAACTCTGTCTTGCTTGGAGGGTTGGGGTTCTGTTATTCTATGTTATTCCTTGTGCTCACATATTTCTCTTGTGATCTGATGCTTTTTTCCGTGCTGTTCATACGAGGCACTGAAGGAATCTAGGATGAAGAGGCCTGGTGTTAAGAAGACAGTCAGCAAGAAGAACAAGAGCTCAGAAACATCTGCTGCAATGCCTCCATGAAGGGTGATGGCCCCAGCTCCAGGACAAAAAAAGAGGATCCTGGAACCTGATGAACCTGCCCTTGATAGAGTCACAATGTAGAAAGCAAGGATGGCGACTGCGACGGACCATCAGGAAAGTATGCTGCGCATGGACTCTCAGACCTCGGTGCAAACGGGTGATGAGTTGCCGCCCATGGATGAAGGAACCACTCTCAACATGGATGGAAGTGGCACTGTCTGCCTACATGAAGCAGGAACCATCTGCATTGATGAAGCAGGCACTGTCCACACAGACCTCAGCCCTGTTGCACCTTCTATTGACAGGAACGCTGTCATCAATGAAGAAGAACAGCAGCTTGTGCTTCAATCAGGAAAGTTGACCTTTGCAATGCTATCTTTTACTAGTGCATTTTCCAAATGGAATGATCATGTATGCTTTTGTCGATTCCTGCATTTGTCGATTTCTATTCTAATTTATGAGTTCAGATTCATTTTCAGATGCAATGAATCCCAAGACTAGACTTAGAAAGGGCAAAGGGCTAGAGAGGATCACCAAGTCGCTTGGTAGCAAGGTGCCTATCCAAATTGCCGAAGGGATGATTCGTCCAGAGAAGCCTCTGTAGGCAGCAAAGCTTGCTTCTGAGTGTGGACTCATTGCAAAAAGCCATCTTCTGGTTCTTCCTCACTTCAAGCTATACAAAAAAATGCTAGTCTATTGGAGAACTACGTTGGGAAAGTTGATGTAAGCTACTTGTTTCATAGTTAATGTGCTATCTATTTTCTGTTACACCTATGCATGATCACTAATATTGTTCCTACCTTGTTTGCTATCTTGGTAGGCAAATTTTGAGATGAACACGGACTCGGAGACCATCAAGACCTCGTGCAAAGATATTCTGCAGAAATATTCAAAGAACAGACGCCATCAGATCAAGAAGAAGTATTTTGATACCGTAGCCGCAAATAAAGTTAGCATTAAGTCTCCGGTGCCTGATCTAACAGATGGTGAATGGCAAGCTCTAGTGGAGATGTGGTCTACCCCAAGACACAAGGTTTGTCTCAGCTTTGTTTGATGCTTTATGTTCTGCACATGATATGCTAGTGCTAGATCATGCTGACAGTGTGCTTTTTTGTAGGAAACCTGTGTGTCGAACAAGATGAATCGAGAAAAAGTCATGTACAATCACAGAACTGGTTCCAGGCACTACACAGCACACATTTTTGCCACTGTGAGAACTCTTCTCTAGAGACCTTACCATTTGATCCTCATTGAATAACATTTCTAATTCTTGCCGAATAACATTTTGATTTTTGTTGAAAAACATTTCAGAAAGAAGAGCGTAAGGGTGAGGAGCTGTCTGCGATTGACTTGTTTAAGGCCACCCACAACAGCAAGAAGAACGGGTTTTCGGAGCCAGTCAAGACTGCTATAGTAAGTCACTCCATGCTTTGCCCTGTTTGATTCACAGCCAGCTTTGATGCTTTGATGATTTGATGTTGTTTGATTCGGAGCCAGTCAAGAACACATGCTATGTTCCATGCTTTGATGTTGTTTGATAGTTCAACAAATATATCAGAACTTGCTGTAGCTATTTGATGCATTTTTTATGATATGATGAAATTTGATCTGAATGTTAGTTTGATGATCGGCTCACTCGGGAAGCCATCTTATATAGAACCACCATTCTAGGCTTAATGAAGTGATCATATTGTTCCAATTGCATGTCTCCAGGTCACTAGTCATCATCTTCTTGTATAGATTTTGTGTGCTGGTTTGGTTATTTCAAATAATCCATTTGTGTGCTGGTTTGGTTTCTCTTGCTTGGTTTGGTTTGCAAAATGTGAAATAGATCTCCCACTAATGCCAATCATTTTCCTCCATATGCTAGCTTGAGATGGAAAAAATGAAGGATGCGCCGGTACCAGAAGGTGAAGAGCCAAAGTCTGCTGTTGAAATTGTCGAACAAGTCCTCAAGACTGAAGTCAAGCAATGCACATTCCTCAGGAATGTTGGGCTCCAGTCATCTAGGAACAACTCCGGCAAAGTTGCTGCTCATGTTCGTGACCTTGAGCAGAAGCTGGAGAGGTCCGAGCTTCAAGCTGAACTGGTGGAAGAAGAATTGGCGGCAATCAAGATGAAGGCGGAAGAATCTGAAGCTGCACGCGACAAGGAACTTGAGCTGCTGCGCAAGAAGTCTCAAGAACAGGAAGAGAAGTTAGCCCACTTGATGGCTCTCTTTGGAGCTAAGGTAGTTTGATGGCTGTGCTATGAACCTCTTTGTCTTTGAGCTAAGGTAGTTGTTGCATTTTGAACCTGGGAGCTGAGAGCTGTTGCATTTTGTTGCATTTTGCTGTTTAAACGGGTTATGTGATCACTTGTGAACCTGGGCCTTTTTGTGAAGTTATGTGATCTTGTGAACCTGGATCACTTGTGGATCATTTTGTTTATTTTCTGTGAAGCTATGTGGATCACTTGTGCACCTCGGCTTGTGGATCACTTGTGGATCACTTGTGCACCTGGGCCTTTCTGTCTATAGTTATGCAAAATGAGAACCTGGGCTCTAAAAAGGCCAAGGCCCAAACAAGAATTAGACCAAAAAGGCTTGGGCCTAAAAAAAGAAATGACTATAAGAAAAAAATTATAAAAAGGCTGCATAACAGAAAATAAAAAGGCCAAGGCCCAAATTCGAACTAGATTAAAAAGTCTGTGGCCCAAAACAATAGTGGAATATAAAAAAAATTCATCAGAAAATGGCTCCATTCCCAGAAATTAAAAGGCCAAATTATTGGGCCAGGCCCATGCAGATAAGCAAAATAAAGAGAAAAAAATTAAAATTAAATGGGCTGAATTATTGGGCTTGGCCCATCAAGATGCTGAAATGGACCGGGCTGATTCTATTTTACAACCTTTTCATTTGGTCGTAAGTCTGCCACGTCAGCTTGCCACGGTGGATCTGACGTGGTGTGGTCGGATTGCTAGTGACCAAAACAGTTGGTCGTTAAATCTACGACCTTTTTTTGGTCGTAAACGTTTGCGACCATTCCAGAAGAAAGGTCGTTGTAGTCAGTTTATGACAGCCAGCTTTTGACCTTATGTTTTTGGTCACAAAAAGGTCACAAATGGAAATTTGTGACCATTCAGTGACCAATAGTGGTGGTCACAAGTTGACATATTTCTTATAGTGTGTACTCACTCCGTGGAACAGCAGGGATTCTGTTCTTCGCCTCAAAAATGAAAATTGTGTCTTCCAGTTAGAAGTCTCCAGTTTGTTACGGTGTAAAGTTATGTAGCAGAAATCATAACTCATCTATTATTTATGCTGACAGTAATATAAGCATAGTTACATAATACTGAAGTGCATCCTTAGAACAAAAATCATAGGGAGATCTTAATGCCTATAAAAATGGAAAATGACACCATTGAATAGACAAACTAATATATATATATATATTATTTGGAAATGTGTAATTATATGGTCATCGAATAATAATTAATTCAGAGTAGTAAATAGATGTCAGAGGATCCTAATTCTACAGTCTGTACTCCAAATACCAACAATGGCTTTTTCATCAAAGTTGTAACATAATAAGGTAATGAGGTAGCATGAGAGTACGATTAATTCAGAGAAATATGAATGGAATAATCCCTGAAGACAATCATTAGTACAGAACACATATGATGAACATTAATTTAGAGCTAACCTTCCAGAATACGACCCTGTTCCATCTCATGCAGTACCTTCTTTGTTGCAGTTATGTGACGCTGTAGTTTCTTCTTTTCGTTCTAATCCTGTGACGTAAAGTATACAGAGAAGAAGTATTACCGGTTAGTACTAATTTAGTGTAACGAAAATTGCAGAAGGGGTAAAATGCTTCCATGGCAGAATCTGAAACAGATGGATATTGGACTTATTCAGCATGCCGACCAAACCTTAATAAACACTACATTAACACATGCCATGTTGTAGCAGAGGCATTATAGCAGACATGCAAGCACGCCACCAACTGCGTCCATTGCATCATTTAAACAGCAACCTGCCGGACCACCACAACATGAGAGAAGATCAGAAACTACCTGAATCCATGGTCGACAACAACACTACTCCTCCACTTCAATGTGCCCCAACCACTGGCCACACACACTGCTAACCAAACCCCGCAACCTGGTCAATCTGGCGGGATTGGCCATGCCCGAGGAGGTCGTGGACGCTGCAATAGGCTCTGCTCTAACGCCCCACCTTCTCAAACTCCACCCTCATAAGAATTGAATGCTAGAAGAAATCGGTCAGTTCAAACTTGAGTCACTCCAAAAAAGGTTGCATGCTAGAAGATACAGTTATAGGATATCAGACCTTGAAAGGCATGCCAACCACAAGCTTCACAGCAAGAGGCCTATAAAGGAGCCCAGGAGCCTGGCAAATAAAAGAGGCTTTCATCATCATTATAGAACACATTGAGCAAGACATGAAAACTACACATCTTTGTTGTAGTTATTTTATCAAACCAAGTAACAAAGTAGCATTCTCTTCCTAATGCATGAAAACTAAGAGGCTGTTGAAAGTCATCCATGTTTAGATTAGAGAATAGCTGCATTGAGATATATTTTGGTGGGGTCAAATAAGAAAAATATTAATGCAAGTCACAAAAAAGGGTATTAGCACGTGCTTCTCACCAATATCAACATAGATGTGGTTGCCCATGCCAAGAAACAACATGGACGTGGTTGTCTCAATTGAACTTAGGCACAAGCTTCTCACCAATCTCAGTATAGATGTTAGACCTGCCAAGAAACAAGAATCATCAATTACCAAGCAGAAAAGGCAGGAGAAAATTACAAACAACATAGGGCACGGGGTCTAGAGAAGCCATGTACCTGCGCATCCAAAAGTACCATGTCAGTGTGTTTGATAGGACCGTTGTCAGTGGATCCACAATGCTGCTACAGACGTGAAACATACACACGGATGGTCAGGTTCTTGTACCGCACAAGAAGAGCCTGCAGATCAGTCATCGCCATGTACTACAAAAGTATCAGCACCAAAACACAAATTCACTGTTAAACTCAGTAAATCTAAACCAAACCGCGGAATAAAGCCAATCCCAGGACATGCGAACATTCAAAATATCACCCCCATCGCATGGGACGACATTTTTATTCAGCCAACACTATATGTTGCCACCCAAAATATCACCCAACTCACAAAAGCATGCCAAAACCTACCAAAATGAAGACTACCATCATACACAAACCTAAGTCATCCCCGCGGCCCAGAAGACCTCAGGGAAAACAATGTTCTTGGTCTTAGAGCCGCATTTGCCATCAGCATCTAATATAAGTATTTTCAAAGAAGCCCTTGACCTAACACGAGACACTGCCACATATAGCTTCCCGTGAGAAAAAACAGGACCTTTAAGATATATACCAACAATAGACAGGGTTTGTCCCTGGCTCTTATTAATTGTCATGGCATAGCACACATGAACAGGAAACTGGCGACGTCTAAGAACAAAGGGTGCATTTCCCTTCTTTGCCAATAATTCAATCCTGGGGATCAAGGTTGGAAAAAGCGGTAGGCGTAAGCGAGGCGGTTGGCCTTCACCTAGTGCCTAGGCGGTGCCTAAGCGCCCTAGGCGCGGCCTAGGCAGTAATATAGTTTTTATTCGTACTGTATTTGTGATTATTATATGGGTGTTGATATTAGTTTAGGGCACATAAATAAGTTAATTACCGTCTACTACCATTGGAATATAACTCGTTTGGCATACTAGTGCAGTATGTGGCATGATTTCTTGCTTGCGTAGGCAATTCCTTGCTTGCCGTGCCTAGACCTCCATTTACGCCCTAGGCGAGGTGTTTGGCCATTGCCTAGCGCCTAGGCGTGCCTAAGCGCCTCCTAGGCACTGCCTTTTCCAACAGAGCTAGGGATATAAACAGTATCACCCACATGTGAGCCGGTCATAATGACAGCTTCGGTAAGCCGATCACCTAATTCTTTTACAATTAGTCATGTACTATTACACAAACCATTTGCCTGGCTCAGGTTTCTAAGAAGCATAATCGGAACACCAACCTTAAGAGCCAGCCTATGATTTGGGAAATTTATAATTTTAGTTGCATTCAGGTACTCGACTGGATAGTAAACATCTTTGTCCCTAACAGAATCCGAAGAATCGTCAATAGAATCAGCACTCAAATAGTCTCTGCTATCAGTAGGAACCAATGCAAGAATATGATCATTAATATCCTCAGCATGGTCATTGGTAGGGGCTAAAATGGCTCTCTCTTGCAAGTAACCAGAGCCCAGGTAGTTATGCAAAAAATCACCATAGACAAAAGAAACAATAGCAGCTATTGGATCACCAGACGTACAAACCAAGAGGTCGTCCGGTATCTGTATCCAAGAAGCCTGAACCTCATCGCCTCGCCTTGTGACAGGCAACATCCCTTCCCCAAGATCTAGCATCCATCTGCTAAATAAGGCAACATCCTTCTGCGCCTGGGTATCCGCACCATGCACACCCAAGCGCATGTTAATAGAAAGGGACAATTTTTTGTAGAGAATACCATAGCGGAGAATTCGTGATTGCCGCATCAATGATCTGAGGCCTAGTACCTCCCTCAACGACCGGTAAGATTTGTCTAAGGTCACCACCCAAGACCATCACTACTCCACCGAACGGAATATCCGCAAGATCTGGATTAGCCACAGAGAGGACATCACGTAAAGTTCTATCTACAGCCTCAAAGCATTTCCTGTGTGTCATCAGCGCCTCGTCCCAAATAACAAGCGAAGATACCATAAGCAACTTACAAAGCTTAGAGCCTCTTTTAATATCACACTGTGTATTATCTTCAAGAAGAATAGGTATCTTAAAGCAAGAATGAGCGGTCCTCCCACTAGGCAACAACAGCGATGCAATTCCCGATGACGCAACAGTAAGAACTTTCTTCCTCTCGTCCCTAAGGAAAGCACATATTGCACTCCACAGGTATGTCTTCCCAGTACCACCGTACCCAGAGACAAAAAAAAATCTCGGGCTCCCCGCCTGCACACACTCTACAATCATCTTATAAGCAACCAATTGGTCCTTGACGAATTGTTTATGGCTTGGCCTCGACTGTCGCCGAACACTACCGGGGGCTATTAACTGGCCTCCCAAACTAAATCCTTGATATTTTTCTCTTACATTGGAGCTGAGGTTTCATGATCATGCTTAGCATGAAAACCCAAAGAAAGGAACCGATAGCGGGACTATTTTATTTGGAAGATATTTCTTCTGTTAAACAGTAATATAACATATCTCTCTGCGTACCTTTGTTTATAAAACCGTATGGCCAGATTGCCTTGTTTGTTGTAAATCTTTTCCCTCATAAAGGCTTTATAAAGTAGGACAAACACTCCTCGGCTATTGGCCGAGGAGGTGGAAGCCGATGGTCGGTCAACAAAGTTTTGTACAATGCGGATCCGAGCATTAATGACATAAAGTACTTGGATACATAGATTCATTGCACATAATTTGTGATTTTACTATGGATATCGATCCTTAATACGGCCACCCGTGCCCGCATCAAGGCTCGGGGGCTACTGGGCTTTGGGCTTATTACTTACAAATATTAAAGGGGCACATCGATCCCCTGATCTGGTGTTGCCACCCGACCAGTGTCTTGGGGGCTACTGCATTGCATGTTCTATGCAGAAAATTTTAAGTGCAATACAGTTTCCGAGGAGATTTTGATCCTCAGGTTGGTCGGCCGCACCCAACCTGAGTCTCGAGGACTGAGCACGCCGCTTTTTGTGTCCCGAAGTATTCTGCCGAGCTAGGACTTGATCCTCGGGGCGATTTTGCAAATCAACCTGAGTGTCAGCGGTTACTGGGATCAGCGGTCTTATGTCATCCTTCAGGTGCATCTCGGGTTTTAGACCGATACACACCTTGAGGGCTACTGGCTATATATCTCGTCAGAGAATAAATTGCATCAATAAAAAACATTGACCAAAAATCAGCCCATGACCGAGGTGCTTAACCACCTCGGAAGCAGTTCGGCATATAGCTCGGAAGCAAGTGGCTGGCTCCTTAGAGGGCATTTCCGGCATTAAGCTTGGCTAAACTCCTTCAACTTTTTTGGACCAAGATGATCTATGACATCTTGGATATAGTCCGGCGTTGGAGCTTGGACACAGTCCGACGTTGGAGTTCGGATACATTTCGGCGTTGGAGCTCAAAAGCAGTCCGGCATTGGTGCTCGGCTGCAAGATACCTTGAAGGCAGTCATGCGTTAGAGCTCGGACTCAAGAGGACACTGCCTCCCGGGAACAACTTCGAACCCGAGGTGTGGCATAAAAATAATAAGGCATTGATAAAGGCCGGAAACTTAAAGGGGCTCCTCGGATAGCCGACGTATAAACTCGTCGAATGCATTTCGACGATCCTCAAGATAGAAGATGAGAAGATTTGTTGAACCAGTTTTCAAGACCGGCAACCGAAGATGAAGAACAGTTTGGAAGAATCGAGGAGCATCCCCAACTTGAAGACAGGTTCAGGGGGCTACTGACGGTGTCCTGGATTAGGGGGTACTCAACACGTCGTCTCCCGATCAGTTGGATTGGGCCGAGGACCCCCATGGCCGTATACTCATGGGCCAGTCCGGACAGCTGCCGCATACAAGGAAGAATCCACAAGACTTGGCGATCAAGACAAGGACTCCTCCCCTACCGGCGTATTCGGCTAGGACTCTTGTTATCCTAGGCCTCTGGTGCATTATATAAACCGGGGCCAGACTAGTCGATAGAGATACAACAACAATCATACCATAGGCTAGCTTCTAGGGTTTAGCCTCTACAATCTCGTGGTAGATCAACTCTTGTAACATCCATATCATCAATATCAATCAAGTAGGAAGTAGGGTTTTACCTCCATCGAGAGGGCCCAAACCTGGGTAAACATTGTGTCCCTTGCCTCCTGTTACCATTGATCCTAAGACGCACTGCTTGGGACCCCCTACCCGAGATCCGCCAGTTTTGACACCGACAGTCCTCATTTAAACTATCAAACATAACCAAGGACTGTTTAGACAAAGCACATGCATCATAAGACAGTTCCTCATGAATTAGACGATTGTCATCAGACTTCTCACCTTCGCCAGAGCGAGACGGCAAGTTAAAACTTCTTATATCAGAACCATGTTTCAAGAAAACATCGGCCAACCCGTCAAGAAGCATATTTCTGAATCTTTCAGGACGAACAACATAGTTTGGATTACCCAGGGCACGACGGAACCCATGCTCGATATCATCGTACATGCTAGCACAGTAACGTTCAAAGAAACCCATCTCATCCTTGATAGAACAATGCATGAGCATAGTCACAAATAGCTGTCTAAGTCAATGCCCAAACCTCCAAACAACTGCTTCATCAAACGCTATGGACCACTCGTTATCTTCTCCCAACAAACCACGTGCGGCACAAGCCTCTTTAAAGGTGTGATAAAGACGACCAGCATATGTTCGAACATCTTCGAAAGACCTAGCCCCTTTAACAATCATCAAAATCATGCGCAAGTAATACAACTCACCACTCAAAGTATGTACATAATACACGCGGCCAATCTTTTCACCCCCACCCCTTGGATGCCATGACCTACTTTTAGCGTCCCAGGTCCAAGCAGTTGGAAAATCACAATAAGTTTGAACGGGCATCTTCGAATGTCTCATTTGCAACAAACCATTTGGTAAGCATAGTCTTTCGCAAGAAGACGGAATCAACAATTTTCGTGAGGTCAGCACCAACACGATTGTAAACAGTATTCATGCCAGGCATATGAATGGTCAGCCTTTGAACCGACGGCATTATAAAGTGTATTTCAAACCCAAATATGCGCCACAATGCATCATACTCACATATATACCGACATATCAGATACTCCCGAACCTTATCTATTGTACGACAACTAGATTTAGTCAATTTTTTTAGCCTTTCTAACATGGCCGTAGAGTAGTCAGCACCTTTGGTGACATATTTAAAGAGATATTTCATAACTGTGTCTTGTTACACCACTCTACATTTATATGTCCCTGAAATTTCTTGAGCATCGCCATATTATAAGGAACAACATGCCTATTGTCAAGGTAATGACCATTTTTATAGACCCTTCGACCGTCGTCACGACGTCGATATAAGGCAAACCCATTATCATCAATGACAGTGGTATCTCTAAAATCTTTTGGGAAATATTTAGAACAAACACCCTTTTTCATGCAGACACATTTATCGTTCATTTCACCACACGGACCGTGCATCATAAACTCATAAACTAAAGCATATCCTAGAGGATCAAGCAATGCATCAGGTATTTCAGCAGATATTAATGAATTAATATTTTCAACACCAATCTCACCGTTGCCCCCTCTCCGCCAGACAAGTATATGCGCGTGTGGAAGCCCACGCTTCTGGAACTCAACAGTATAGAGGACTGAAAAGGAAATAAAAAAGATAAATCAGCCAGACCAGCAAGCAAAATAAGTAAAAGGTCGGTAAGAAACACCGACCACACACAAAGCACAGCAGCACATAGTACCAGCTTTAATGTGGCCAAAAGCCCGGCCTGACTTGATCTCGTCCAAATACTCGGCAAGCTTCATGTGATGGACCCTAACAACAACATCTGCCCTATCAGAAGACACCTGCCCTGGCTCCAATGCAGCGGTGATCTCAGGCCACTTGGGATTACAAGTGAAAGTGGTAAATACATCTGGTGCACCATGCACCCAACAAACGGCAAGGCCATCATGGAAATTCTCATTAAAATAACGACAATCACCCATGTGACTGGAGGGCACAATGGTCCTCTTTCCAACAGCGTCGCCATCCACACACCCATCATCTACTGCATTGGTAATACCCTGTATATGCTCTGATCTAAACATGTCCTGATTTCTTATGATATACCACAGTCTACTCTCATCGATGCATGCGTGCGCATCAACAACGGACTGGGAGGAGAGGAGACCATAGCATATATATGGATTGGGCTGATCACCTTTGTAATGGCACATAAAACGATAGTAATCTTGCATGGTCATCCTATTCCGACTATTTGTGTCCGAGTCACCACCCTCAAAAGGATATGAAGAAGACGCCTCAACAGACGGATTTCCAGGTGCAGGATCAGGATCTACGGTCCCATCATCCTCACCTTCTTCAGGAATAATCAGGTGAGGAACATCAATCTGGAACCCCCTTTCACCATAAGGAAAAAAGCAACAGATATTGCAGAGGCATGAACGCAGTGTTCAGAGAAGATATCTGCTGCAAACCATCAGAACGACTGCAGACAACAATATCTCGAGAAGACGCCTCTAACGTGAACCCACCACCGACAACCAAAGCAGCAAGCCAAGTAGTTGTAGGCAAGCTAAATTGTGGACTATCACCTTCCGAAGGCCCTATAATACGAATCGAGATATCCTCGATAGGTTCATCACCACGATCCTCTATCATCTTACTCGCCTCCCTAAAGGTCTGTACCAATGGGTTAGACTCATTAAGCATATCTCTAAGGCCAACCACAATACTCTCATCGACCCCCCCCCCCCAGTAGGCTTATCGTCCGGATTTAAAGCATTCATCCTATGTCTAATCTCATTAGCGGGGTCATGTATGTACAACTCAACAAACTTAGGAGCATCATCACGGCTGGGCACCAGCGAACCAATACGATGAGACACTTGACCACTGATCTTGAAGATCTTAGGCCCCCGACTGCCACCAAAAGAGCGTTCAACAGTAGCACCCATCGAAGTAAAAGCGAACATACAATTGTACTCACGTATAGCCAGGATGAATTTTTTAGCATGAGAAGTACCATCGAATCGAAGGAGCTCCCGGAGATAGGCCGGGGGATCCTTAAAGGGAGGAATATAGACCTTAGCGCCTTTACAACAGCGATTGTAAACCATCTTACGTTGTGTCCAGGACGACCCGGACATAGAACACTTAGCAAACCAGAAGGAAGCACCACAATACCGGCATAAGAAATCCGGAGGGCCACAGTATGACCTATCTGCATAGCAAGCTAACAACCACCAAAGCACAAGACTATGAGGCACAAACCAAGCGTAAAGGAAAAACAACAATGACACGACCAAGGAAACAATGCTTTTTCAGTAGGTACCTTTAAGAGACTCAGCAAACCTAACCGAGAAACCTTGCCAGTCCTTCGGCAAAGGCCCTTTGACCACAACATCTAACAAGACACGTACGCCCAAATAAGAGACTACATGGAAACAACAAAAAGCAAGAAGAAATCAAGGAATTCCATGCACCTTCGTGTCCAGGACGACGCAGTCTAATCGACACTTTATGCTTTTTCCGTTTGTTGCGATCCACCCCGGTAACCTCCGAGCTCACATAAACCAAGAAACCATGCCAATCCTTCGGCAAGGTGCCGTCGGTGACACGTTCTAACAGAACATGCAGAAACAGGTAAGGCACCACACACCCAAACGACAACAACTAACAACAAACTAAGAACTCGCACGCACCTTCGTAGTGAGCATGCCGAAACTCAACGCACCCTTTCCGTTTTCTGCGATTTGCAGCCGCCACGGCCGAGCTCAGAAAAGGAAACCAACCATCACCTACCACGTCATAAACAACATGGAAATGAGGTAATTGGTAGAGCACCCTAAGATACAAAAGAAGGAAGAAAAACTACGGACAGAGACTTACATGTACGCCTGCGAGGAGAAAACCCAATAGGCTGACGTGGCACGTAACGCCTAGCAATCCCAGCGCCTGGCACCCGCCGAGCAGGGAAAGCAGCCCCAAGTCCAACAGCACGGCCGATGCCAGTCACCAGCCGAGCAGCACCCCCACGCCCAGCAACAGGCTGGTCTACAGCGGCAGGCATCCGCCGACCAGCACACCCACGCCCGGCGACAGGCTGGTCTACAGCGGCAGGCACCCGCCGAGCAGCACCCCCACGACCAGCGACATGCTGGACCCCAACGTCAGGCACCAGCCAGGCAGCACCCCGGCGCTCGGCAACATGCTGGGCTCCAGTGGTAGGCACCCGCCAAGCAGGACCCCAACGCCTGGCGACAGGCTGGGCTCTAGCGACAGGCACCCGACGAGTAGCATTCGCACGGCCAGCAACACAATCAGAAATAGGGGCACACCCAGTATTAGAACCCCCACAGCCACTGGCACGTCCACGACCAGCAGCAGCCCGCCCACGGCCACGGCCAAGACCACCTACCAACCCAGCGACAGCTTCAAACATGCCTTGACCACGAGCCGCAACCGGGGCACGTGCCATATCAATGACCAGACAACGTCATACCGAAACGTTGGGCAAATAACAAGCAAGACACATAACATTAGAAGAAGGACCGATATAACCCTACATAGCATAACATCAGGCATTCAAGTGCGTAAACCATCTTACATTATACCCATGTACCAGTAACATGGTCAGGCAAAGGATAAGATACACATTGAATAAAAGAACAATGAATATCCACGAGTTATTACAACCAGCCACTAATCATAGTATACATGCACAGCAACCTGAATGCATATCAACCCGACTCAGGAGAAGACGACCATCAGATAACCACCCCGAAGAGAAGACACCCTATCCAGAAAGTACATCTAAAAGCTATAGGTGATGAAGATCAACCTAGCATATAGCATCTGCCGCCGTAAAGCAGATATTTAAATACAGCCAGATGAAGATGTTTTATATTTTCCGAGTTTCTGATTCAGGATTGATAACCAAAACCAACCAATATTGTAACATTTTTTTTAAAAGATGGTGGATATCTCCATCATCGTAACGAAATATAAGAACTCTTATCCGTGTGCAATAACCTAGACATGACATCTCCAGGGCACCGATTCAACTTCACTGAATAGGTAAATCAAACACAATTAGATCCTGATGCTCATCCTTGCCTTAACTAAAATCAAACTCGATTTTTAAGACACCTAGTAAAACCAAAGTCAAGCCTATATTCCTTTTCTGCATCTTGATGTTCATCCGTGCCTGAACTAAAGAAACCATGGACGATAAAATCTGCACAAGATCGACTAACCTACGAGAGCCACGCCCTCTGCACACTTTCTCTGTGATATGCTATAAGAGCTACACCCTTTGAACACTTTCTTCGTGAACCCAACAACCTCGAAAGACATAGAGGAGGTGAGGCGAGAGTAAAGAATCACCTCGAAGGAGACTAGTGAAGCAACCTCGAGCATCAGCAATGGCACGACTTACCAGCCCAGCAGCCAAGAGCAGAAACAGACCCCGACCAGGATGGACCAGCAAGCAAACCCTAAACAGATCCTGAAAAACAACACAATCCTGGATGAGCACATGCACATCGGAAACAGCAAAAAATGCTCTGTTGTACTCGTATTCAGAAATATTGAGTAGCCGTCTTTGAAAGTTCATAGTAACAAAAATCCTCATGGGAATTAAGTAAATGAAATTTATCTATGAACTATAAGGTACCAGGTAGCCATACCATTGTATAACACCAATTTATGAACCCTCTAATATCATGAAACACTATGGACAAAAGCTATGAGAAAATTATTGCTTTGCAGAAACAGCCAGCAACTTGTTTTTACCGCCACGCCTAAATGGCTGAACCAAATTGAGTGAATGACCACTCAAAACGATCGTGGGAACAACACCTACAAAACATTCAACATGCTCCTCCTCTCATTTTGCCATCTAGTAACTCGAAATTGCTGATTTCTGAATCTGAATACCTAAGAACAGCAGCAACAATGATCCCCCCCCCCCCTAATTCCCTCACCTAGGGCTCCTAATCCTAGCCCTATTCTCCAAGAATCATCACTTACAGAAGGTAAGAGCTCATAGATGATGGGGAATCTCACCTTTATGATCAAATCACAAATATTTGGTGAAGGGGAAAGTTGGGGAAGCTTTCTTGTTCTCCTCTTCTTGTGCCCTCTTCTTCTTCCTCCAGATCAGGTCCAGGCTGCCTCTGAAGGTGGGGGAGGGCGTGGTGCAGCAACGAGGGACATGGGGAGGAGTGGGGAGGGAAGGGAGGAGGGAGTAGGCTGGCTGGAGAGGGGTGGAAGGTGGCGTGGAGGAGGAGAGGTGGCATGGAGGAGGGGACGCGACGGCGAGCGGAGGCGGCGGCGGCGGCGCACCAAGGGGGCGTGGAGGAGGAGAGGATGCGCCGGCGAGCGGAGGCGGCGGCGGCGGCGCGGCAGGTACCTTGCGAGCGCAGGATCAGGGTTTGAGAGAGGGAGAGGAGGAGATACGACGCGAGAGTGAGGAAGGGAGCGACGGCTAGGCTCTCAGCCCTGTTGCTATTGGATATTTTCCTAACCACGTGAAATGTCTAAAATACCCTTGGCGGCCACCTAATTTTACAGGCGGTGGCATGATCTGGAGGGCGTCGACGATTCGCACAGACCACGCCCGCCGGCAAAGCCGCTGACCAGCGCGGCCCACCAGCGAGTTCCCCACATGTCAGTGAGGCAGCAACCTAATTCCAGAGTAAGCGAAACAACAAGCGAAACAGAGGAAAAGATAACTGTTCATCACTGTTCATTGTAGCAGTGTTTCGGGCTTGATCCAACGGCCGAGGTCTTCCAGAAGCGAGATCGTATGGCCCAGGACCCATCAAGAAACAAATCCGACGGCCAGGAATCCGAGCAGTGAGGAGGATGGGTGGCTCCTGTTGTGCTTGTTTCTGGAAGTGAGGAGGATGGGTGGCTCCTGCTATGCTTGTTTCTGGGTGAGCAATGGCAGATCTAGAATTGCAGCCTTGGGGTGCCACGGTCCAAAGTTTACACCAAACATCATCATAATATCAACAAATAGATTGAAAATAGCAATAACTTGATGAGTATTTAGTGTTAGTGTATAGTAAACTTTATTTTACAATTTTGAAGGGGATTCCATGGCACTCACAGCGATTCGCCCCTGGGGATGAATGTGTACATATTGTAAGCATATGCATTTGTACTGTGTTTCTAAGAAAAGTCCTGGAATAATAAAAAGCTTTAAAATGAAAATAAAACAAAGAAATGATAAGCTGCGACGACTGAGAAGTGCATCCCTCATCTCCACTCGAACAACCCCATTAGCCGTCTCAATAGTGGAAGACATGGGCTTGTTTTACGGAAGCTTCTGTCACCGGTTTCAGAAGTCTTCGGAATAGGTTTTTTTATTTTTATTTCTCTATCCGGTTTTCTAGTTTTCTCACCTTTTTCTCCTTATTTTTAACTTTTTATTTCTTGTTTTAAATTATCAAAATATCAATTCATGAACTTACTGTAAAATTAAAGAACTTTATTTATTTAACTTCACAAAGATTTGTAAAAAAATTGTACACTTTTCCAAATACTTGAACATTTATGAAAATCAGGAACATTTTTTTAATTCAACATTATTTTATAATCCATGAACAATGAACATCTTTAATTACGCACATTTTAAAATTTTATGAACCAAATTTAAAAGAAAAAAAGTCAATTTTACTACCCTAAAGAAACTGATGGTTCACATAACCCTCTGATGTTTATTTTGGTTCCCTCACCCTTCTCAACAATCCTAAACTAATCAAAATCGTCCCTAACTGGTTAGCATTGGCTAGTTGCTGACGTGGACATGGTCAACGGCGGTATTTGATCAGTGGGCCACTCTCATCAGTGACCCATCAATGTCTCTCGGTGGCACTGTAGGGGGTTGTGGTGGCGTGGCTGATCAGAGCAACAGCTAAGGGCTGGCGGCGAGCTCCTAGTCGGAGGTCGTGGCCTCCCGTCGACTAGAGGCGTCTAACAATGGGCGTGGATGCAGCAGTAAGGGCCGACCATGGGCGTGGAGGCGGCAGCAAGGGATGTACACATGCATCGTCGTCTCCCTCCTCACACAGGAGATAGACGTGGCTAATACCGATGACCATTAGCGAAGCAGCGCTGGGCATGAGGGGTCGTGGCCTCCCGTCGACTATATGTAACCAACCATGGGCATGGAGGAGGCAGCAAGGGCCATTGGGGGGACAGGGAGACGACTCGGTTGCAGGGTCGATGGGCCATAGGGGCAGGGCGGTGCTACGACAGCGGGGAGCGAGCAGGCGAGGCGAGGCACGTGCGGTCGGTGCACAGTCGGCATCTTGCGTGAAAAGAAGGAGGGAGCGGGGGAACCGAGGCACAAGGTTGGTGGCTCTTCATCGGCAGCGGCCAGGGTCGGCATTTCCGGGTGTTCCTACTGGATCTGGAGGTTGGGCGGTATCCTGTTCCTTGTGGCGAGACGAGATAGGAAATGGGAGGGAGAAGAGGCTTGGCGATGTGTGGGCCTGCGGCTGCCGTGATCAAATACCGTTGTTGACCATGTCCAAGTGAGGAACCAGCAAATGCAAACCAGTAAGGGACTATTCCTGACCGGTTTGGGATTGTTGAGGGAGGTGAGGGAATCGAAATAAACATCAGGGGGTTATGTGAACCACCAAGTTTCTTCAAGGTAGTAAAATAGACTTGTTTTTGTTTTTAAAATTCATGAACATATTTTCAAATTCATGGGTATTTTTCAAATACGCAAATACATTTTTTGGATTCAAGTTTGTGCAAATTTTTTGATTCGCTAACATTTTTCAATTCCATGAACATTTTCTTAAGGGTCTTTTATATTTATGTCTCCAACTCGAATCCATTACTCAGATTTAACCCTAGTTTCGAAGCATACTCAGATTTGCCCAGCTGCCGTTAAGTGACCTTACAGAAATGCCCTTATGTATCATTTCCGTCTGGTCAAAGGGGTTTAACCCTCTACTATAAATAAATATCTCTCCCCCTCTCTCTATCACTTACATGTGGGGCCTAAGAAAAAAAGAAACAGGAAAAATATCTTAGAAAATAGGCATAGGCCCACTTGTCTTCTTTAATTATCTATTGAACAATATTTATTGGATTATTAGACAAGAGGACCCGCTGGTTAGTGTCTAGGTTAGTTAGAACTTAGAACTAATAGGATTTGTGCCTAATCTAATTACACTGTACTCCGCGAGTGTGCGAACTCGACGGCGTCCAACTGGATGGTACGGGAGCACGCTAGGAGGGGGTATGGGGAGGCGAGCATGCCGGCGTGGTCAGGAAGCACAACAGCAAGTTGTGGGACGTTCAACGATCAGTGAAACGACAGCTGCTTGCCTCGGCGAGCGGCGGTGCTAGGCAGAGAGCGGCTGTTTGTGGGGCGTCGGCTTGGGGATGTAATCCTCGGCGGTGACGGATCTAGAAGGTGTATTAGCATCAATGATTCACTAGGAAGCCAACAGAGAGCGTCGAGGTTGCCTAGACGAGGAGATCGAGGCGTGGCGGCGCGATATCGGAGGCAGAGAAGACGAAGATCAATTCAACGATTTATGACACAGCTGTTGATTTCCTCCATTTGAGGCTTGCGATTGACTCTTGCCGCGAAAACAACGAACTACGCCGACGGAGACAAGATCTGGACATTGTTTGTTCTCTAACAGAACAAGAGAGTTAGCAGAGTAGCTGCCTCTTGCCTGCGCACCTGATTGATCGTGGTACGGCGGCCGTGACTATTGATGCGTCTGCCCCTTGTTACTCACCCGCGGGTGCGCCGCCCCTCGTCGGCGATGGCCATCATCGCTCAGCGGCCAAGCCATGCAAGCCTCCCGTGGCCCACAGGTAAGGGAGAGAGAGAGGTTGTGACAGAAAGTTTATTTTATATTTTTATTAGTTCAGCCCCACATGTAAGTGTGTGAGAGAGAGGGGGTGAGAGGAAGAGTTTTCTCATTTATTTTTTTAGAGTTGGCCCACCTGTAAGTGAAACATGGAGTCAAGGGCAAAATGTCCAGCAAAGGTCCAGATAGCGGTCAAAGCCCTCTGACTGGACTGAAACGGAATGGAACAGTATTTCTATAAGGACACCTAACGGCGGAGGGACAAATTTGATCTGCTTCAAAATTAGGGGCAAATCTGAGTAGTGGGTTTGAGTTAGGGACGTAAAAGTCCCCTTTTTTAAATCATGATTGTTTTCAATTCATGAACATGTTTTCAAATTCTTCATTTTGTTTACATTCGAGAACCTTTTTGAACTATATTGATTTTTTCTAAGTTTGTGAACATTACTTTAATCGGCAAAAGAATTATCAAATAATTAACTTTTTTTCATTATATATTTCAACCATGCGTAGTGATAAAAAGAAAAAAAAAGTGGTGAAAAGGGGGGAAAACCAAAAAAAATATAGTGTGCTTGAAGCTAGTGATGTCTGGTGTGCACTAAATTGTCGGCACCCAGCCACCCTAGCGATGAGGTCTGTAGGCAACTGCATTGATATGTATCCCAATTAGCGACCATGTGGCTCGGGAGCCCTAGGTATCACATGCACCACCAAAATAAAGAGCCTTGGCTTGATTACAAGATGTAAAATTCATGTTGAATCATCACTTAGCGCTCGAGGAAGAAGCCCCGACAAACTTCTTGCCAGCAGCCACAGTAAGACAAGGTATGTCATAGCCTATCTCGTGTTGTGGGCTATAAAGTACCCATCGGGGGGTGGACCAAGAAAGAGGCAGGCAATTGGAACAAAATACCTGGTGTACTGTAATGACATTGTTTTCTATTTTCGATTGGACTACTGTCGCGGGATGTCAGGTGTTGTAGTATGTTTGGTACGGTAGCGTTTTTTTTTCATTCAATTTTCTAAAAACTCATGAAAAGAATGTATTTAAAAAGTGACTAATATTTGAGAATATATTTTAAGACGATCATGTATTTTGAAAATGCAAACAAATTTAGAAATTTTGGAATAATTCTGAAAATGCAAACAATATTTGAAACTTTAAACATTTTTTGTAAACTCAATTAGTTTTTCAAATTGTGAACAAATTTTAAAACATGAATATTTGTTGAAAACTTGAAATTCTGAAAATTTTGTTGAAAATGCAAACATTTTCTCCCATACGTGAACATTTTTTGAAAATGTAAAAAAAATTAGAATTTTTAATTTTTTTAGTTTTAAATCGTGAACAAAATTTTGAGAACGTGATCTTGTTTTTTGAAATCCTTATAATTTTTTTTACATGTAAGCATTTTTTGAAGTTATTTGAACATTCTTTGATATGCCAAACATTTTTTGAAACACAAACAATTTTTTGAAAGGAAGAACGTGATTTTATAATAGATTAACAACTTACTAATGTTTTGTTTAAACTAAAAAAATCATAAAATTCATAAAAGAAACAACAATAAAAAGAACAAAATAGCTAGCAATCTAGAAGGTTCCCAAAACCGGTAAAAACTTACTAAACCTTCTAGATGGTTACAAAGTTGGAACGAGAACCCCTCTTCCTGCCGGTAAAAGGGGTTGGCCCACTTGATTTCCTGGTGCGCTCTTCCTCGTGCTAAATGATGATTGTTTACGAAAACATGCGGATAATTGGATTTGCCCCCTTTCGATTCCTTCCTCTCGTCCACAACACACACTTAAATGGCTACATGGTTAGAAGTACGCACCAGGCTAGGCCATCACAGTGAGAGATATACAATGGTTTATATCTCTTATTGAGATGGCCTATAGCGTGTGTTGACTACGTCGACCCATTAGTGGGAGTAGGAGAAGCTGACTTACGGAAGCTGACATTTAGATTTTTATTTCTTACAATTTTATGTGTGATTTATTTTATTTTTTTAAATTCATGGACATTTTTGAAATTTGTGGAAGCTTTCCAAAATTCTAAATATTTATAAAATTCATGAATATTTTTCAAAATTCACTAATATTTATAAATTCATAATTATATTTTTAAATTCGTGAATAATTTCTAATTTCAAGTATATCTTTTGAATCCATGGACATTTTTCATATTCATGAACGTTTTGAGTCCATGAACAGTTATTTTTAATCATGAATATTGTTTCAGATTCCAAAACAATATTTGTTTCTGCAAACATTTTAACATTCATGAATATTATTCATCAAAAGCCAACCCAAATGAAAAAATAAATTGAAAAAAAATACGCGTTGTGGTTGTTTTGAGGAAAAAAATTCACTCCAGGAAAATCGGGTGAAGAGTGTATGTAACGGAGCTAGCCCAACTGTACGCGTTGTAGGCGATCTGTCTGTACCCCTCCCCATGAGCTATACATAGTAGGGCCCCCATTAAATGGGTCCTAATTGAGCCCGTATAGCAAAATATTTGGCAAACATGATAAGTTGATTCTAAAGAATAAAAGAAGAATAAAAACATACCTGACTTAGAATATGTTTTTAATTTCTCTAAAAAATGGGAATACGTTATTAATTGATTCCACGTATAACAAGCACCACAAATGCTATATAAAGGATCGCTCCGGATCTATTCATCCACAAGATCGAAAGTAATATTCCCATTCCAAGCGCAACTCATATAAACAATTCCTCCTATGGTCCACAAGTTCTTCTATCAAGGATGATGACTACCAAGGTGGTGCTCCTCGGCCTCGTCCTTTTGGTGTTTTGTTCAGGTATTTTTGAAGGCATGGTTCTTATTTTCTAATGGACATGTGTATGAAACATTCTAATTGCCATTGAATTCGTAGGTGTTATGTCAAAGGAGAGTATAGACGATGGATCCTATTTTCCCCAGGGTTGTGACATACACGTTGTCTCCAAGTCATGTCCATCCAAAGATGCATGTTTGACACAATGCAAACAAACATACCACTCGGGCAAGGTCTACGGTGAATGTGCTCCTGATGGATGCCATTGCATAATATGTGTGTTATCTGCAGGAAATTAAGGATACTAGTAGCAAGCCTTCCAGGCCGCACGCCGCATGTTGTTTTCTAAGATTTCGAATATTTGTAATATTTACATGTTCACTTAAATCAAAATTAAAGCATGTGGTAATTTGTTTTCAAATAAACATGATTGAAGTCTTCTGATAATTTAATAGTGATACATGTATTCTTGCATTCAATCATGAAGGCAAATTAATGTGATGGAATGGCTAACCGTCATACCCCATGATTGTGAGAGTAATGGAAGATATCATTTCTATGCATCAATCATTTTTGGGACATAATAAAGTATCTCGCTTTTAGTTAATATTACTCAGATTATGAAATTTATCTTCTTGTACTAAACCACTTATGTACTACATTTCTATGTGGCAATGTGTGGGAGACTATAACAAATCATATTTACTTATTTTGAGGCAATCATATTTACTTCAATTATGATCCATAATTTATGTCATGATTCATTTTGGAGAAGTGTCTGCTAGAGCCTTGGATTGATCCATAGAAAGAAGGATACATTGCGGCCTAGTACGAGTATGAGCCTAGTCCACCGTTTGGTTTTAGACGATATGTACATATGTTCCCAGTCGACGGTGACATGACCTTCCAGCCATCTTCCACTCTAGTACTACATTTGATCCATAATAAGTGCGACAGCTTTGTAACAAACGTGTCGAGTTCTCTAGCTAGTTAACATGCTACATAGATGAATGTAAGAAAAACATACTACAAGCACGAGTGTTTTCTTTTCTTTTAACTGACTACACGAACGAGTTGAGTTATTGTCAGGCGCCAGATATGAATACCGTACTCCAATTGAAAGTAGAGATTAATTTAAAGTTGTTGATACTTGAGATCAGATTGATTATACATACGATGGTGCGTGCACATTCCAATTACAGTTGGTTGTCACTTTTTGCTTAGTTATCCTCGGTCCGCAGTTTTGGTAGTTAACAAATTTTGAGTTCGCTATTGGCAAGTTGTCTGAATTTACAATTTGTGTCAATCGATTTCCAGTGCTCAATCTGAGGCGAAAACGGGGCACCTCGGGGAGGCAAGGCCTCGATAGGAAATGACCCTAATCCGGGGACGATGCCACAATGGTTGGTGCTAGAGGGAAGTAGTTTGTTGATGGTCCATGATTCCAAAAGGGCAGGGGAGGGGGGTATCAGCATCGAAGAGAAGAGTAGTGCTGGTGGGGAAGAGGTTAGAAGGATGGCCGGGGTTGGCAACATATATACCAACGGAGGTGTCGGCTTTGACAAGGGTGGTACAACAGGGTTGTTGGACGTGGGTTGCGGAGGCAACCGGGCCATCAGGTTAGTAGGAGAAAGAACATGACTGAAGGGAGAAAGAACATCATATGCATTATTTAAATTGGACGACCCAAAAAATCAACTTAGGCCAATTTTTTTTCCAAACAACTTGTGTACTACCAGTCTAAAAGAAATTTAGCCTGAAATCCAGTGTTCTCTTCAGGCTTGACTTATGTAAGACTTGTGTCGTGGGTTTATCACAGCAGATGCCCTAGGGAAAGGACTTAGGTGTGGAGCCATCGCACTAGGTTAACTTAAAGGGGTTGAAACAGGACAAGGGACATAGAGATTTTACCCGGGTTCGGCCCCTCTCAACGAGGTAAAAGCCTACATCCTGCTTCTAGTTGTATTGCTTGGGATTCAATTACAAGGGAGCGAATGCGCTTGACTTAGTTCTCGATTGTCTATTTTCTTGAGTTAACCCACCACTGGGTCACCCCTTTATATACAGGTTGATGTTCGGCGGCTTACAAAGCGTCGACCGGCTCACACAAAGGTGACTAGCTCGGTTTCTAACTAAGCTTGCCTTACAGAACAAGTTATCGCCTGGCGGTTCACACCATTGGGCCTTGAATCGCCTCCGGGCCTTGGGCGTTCAATAAACTTGTTCCATGAACCGCCATCTTCATGTTTAAGTCACCAATGGCATGACCCGGTCCCTCCTGAGCGGGTCATACCTAGGAGTTATATCCCCAACATTAGGCCCCAGGTTGATTTGAACTTGTTCACATCAATACTTGACTTAGCAGAATCTTTCATTTATCAGTTCCTTACCGATTCGCGGTAAACCGCCATGACATCACAACAGATCTTTATCTTAATAGACCTCCCAAAAATCGAGACGTCCATATAGCCACATAATAATTTTCGGCCTCCTCGATTTCCACACATGTCCTCTAGTCACCTTCTTATAAATAGGGACGGGCCCCTTATGCCATTTTTTCCCCTGCCTCTGTTTCTTCTCTTTCCTTGCGCCGACCACCACAGGTCGAGCTCCGCCGCCGTCATCCTTCTCCAGCGACCTCGACTCAGGACGCTACATCAACCTGAACGGACCCAAAAAACGCGGCGCACCTCCACTGTTCATCAGCGTCAGTAAGTACTCACCTCTCCCCATAACAGATCTACATTAGGGTTTTAGCCGTTCGTCGGTGTTCTTCGCCGTTCTTCATATTTTTACTCTAGGATGTGTAATTTGATCTGAAAACGACACTGAAGTCATGTGGCAGCAGTTTTAGCATCTCCTTCCAATCGCAGAAGTGCCCCTTCCGTTCAAGATCCCATCTGAATACGCAAATTCTTCCACAGCCATAGCGTTAGGTTTAAGATTTATTTTTATTTTCTGAACTGTTGTAGATCCAAAATCATAAGTAGAGTTTGCAAAACCTATTTATCCATCACTTAGTGAAAATTTTACTCCAGATTTGTGAATATCCAATCCGTCAATGGCATACAGCGGCTTAACTCAGATTTTATAACCCGCCAAATACCATTAGGCCCGCTTTTAAACCGCTAGTATGTATTCAGAGTCCGCATAAACCGGCAGTATTTTACTGGTTTAACCATGCCAACCTTTTATTGCACGTATCTTCTGCATACGAATTGACCTTGCATGATGCACTCGCTTTTTAATTACTGGACGACTTGACATCATAATCTTAACCCGACAATATTTTCCTTTCCAGGATGTTTATTAACAAAATGATCAAAACCGTCACCTCATGCAACCGAGTCGTCTCCATTGTTATAGAGCAATCTCTCAATGAACATCTTCAAGTAGGTGTCTTAGCACCCAAATATGTTATCCACTGGAGAGTTCCGGGAAATGAGGCTATACCCGCCCTAAAGGAAGGCGAAGTCATAGTTTTTACTGATCATATTCTCCGAGGGTTTACCCCACCCGGCTCAAAATTCTTTCGTGATGTGCTGCATTTCTACCTGTGAATCCGGATGAAGTTCGAAGAGGAAAGAGTTAACCTCGGTTTCGAGTGCACGTGCGCGAGCTCTCGTCATTATCCTTCTTTGTGCTTGCGGTGGTGACGGAATGTCCATGAGGATGGTCGAGGGATGCTCCACATCAATACATACATACATACATACATACATACTACATACATACTACATACATACATACATGTTGTGAGTTGTGACTAAAGTCGAGTCCGCTCGTAGAGTACCCGCGAGTTATGTGTAGTTGGGTTGTCCTGGAGGGTACCCGCGAGATAATTATGAGGCACGGCCGGGTAAGGCGGACCGCCCGGGAGTGGGCTGGGCCTGGCCCTTGCCATAAGTCCTCGAGACAGGGCGACAGGTGCATTGTTCGTCACTCGAGCTCCCAAGACATTAACGAGATTTGGATATTTGATCTGTGTTGGTCTTTTGACCTGTACGCACTAACCAACTATGCGGGGACAGTTATGGGCACTCGGTGTCGTAGTATCAGCCGAAGCTCTTCAGACGTCAGTGACTGAGTGGCGCGCACCGGGTTGGACTGGAATGCATGCTCTTGTATGAAGGGGGCTTGGTCTGGTCACCGGTCGCGTTCGCAACATGCAGGAGTGCAAAGGGCGATGGGCCCAAGACCCATGTGCGCTTAATTAGGATGTAGACTGGCGTGCTGGCCTCTTTGTTGTGTCTAGGTAGGGCTGCGACATGTTGATCTTCCGAGGCCGGGTATGACCCAGGAAAGTGTGCCCGGCCAAAAGGATCGAGTGTGTTGGTCAATGTGGTGCACCCCTGCCGGGAAGTTGAACTATTCGAATAGTCGTGTACATGATAATAGGACGCTTGGAGTTGTATTCCGACCTCATGACAACTAGAACCGGATACTTAACAAAACACACCCAGATAAGTTCCCGAGACAATCCGGTGATCGCTTTCCCAAAGGGCAACAAGGGGAGGATCGCCGGGTAGGGTTATGTATACGATGTTACTTGAAGCTATACTTGCAACTCACTTCTATATCCTTCAAGATGGAGGCTGCCAGAAGCGTAGTGTTCGATAGAACTAGCTATCCCCCTCTTATTCTGGCATTCTGCAATTCAGTCCACAGATACTACCTGTTTCATTGATACTGATGCATATGTATTGTAGACCACTACTAGAAAAACGGCTATAGCTAATATGGACATTAATGACGCACCACGTATGTGGTGCGTCACTGCTATATAGCAGTGGCGCACCATATATAGGTACACCATTAAACTCCAAATACTAATGGCGCACCACATCCATGGTGCGCCACTACTAACAATTTTTTTTAATTTTTTTTGAAAACTAGTAGTGGCGCACCAGGGGATAGTGCGCCATTACTAGTTTTAACTAGTAATGGCGCACCACACCCTCGGTGCGCCACCACTAACAATTTTTTTTCAAAGTTAGTAATGGCGCACTGTGGGTTTAACTAGTAATGGCGCACCACATCCACGGTGCGCCATTACTAACTTTGACCAAAAATTCCACCAAATGCACCCCCCGGACCGCCTTTTCAGTTTTAAAAAATAAAAGAAAATGATGAAAATGTCAAAAAAATAAAAGAAAATAAGTTTTCCATGTGATATATGGTCCAGTTGTTGGGAAAATTTACAAATATGAATTTCGAATTTATTTGCAAAATCTCTCTGGAATTTAGTAAAATGTGCATAACTTTTGCATACGAACTCGGATTAAAAAGTTTTTTATATGAAAATCATCTACTCGAAAAGTTACATCCGAATTCAATGGAGGAACCCCGTTGAAGATTTTCAAAATCCTCAAAAACCTAACAGAAAAAAGTTACGGGGGCTTTCAAGATCTGGAGAGGCAAAAACAATCAAAAAACATCAAACTCAGTAATGGCGCACCTACCCATGGTGCGCCATTACTATCTTCCCGCCTTCAAAATTCAAACTATATCAAAAAAATAAAAAAAGTTAGTAATGACGCACCTGCCTAAGGTGCGCCATTACTATCTTCCCGCCTTCAAAATTCAAAATAAATCAAAAAAATAAAAAAAGTTAATAATTGTGCACCTGCCCACGGTGCGCCATTACTATGCCGTATATATGGCTGGGCGGGGTCCTCTCCTCCTTACCTCTTCATTTTTCTCCTCCACTCCACTCCACCTCTCCTCCACTCCATCTCCTCCTCTCCTCCACTCCATCTCCCCTCCTCTCCTCCACCATACTCCCCTCCTCCTCTCCGGCGACCTCCTCCTCCTCTCCAGCGACCTCCTCCTCCCTCATCTCCTCCCCTCCCCTCATGGTTTCTCCTCC